>NC_058411.1:104064201-104223491 GCF_002201575.2 Neomonachus schauinslandi
GAAGGAGAAGGAGGTGAAGATGAAGGTGAAATCGAAGCAGAAGGAGGGGAAGGTGAACATGGAGGTGAAATTGAAGCAGAAGGAGGAGAAGGTGAACATGAAGGTGAAATTGAAGCAGAAGGAGAAGGTGAACATAAAAGTGAAATCAATGTGGAAGGAGAAGGAGAAGGTGAACCTGAAGGTGAAATCAAAGAAGGAAAAGACGCCGATGAATATGATAGTGAAGGTGAACTAGCAGAAAGAAAAGTAACTGATGAAGGTGGAGGTGAACTCCAAGCAGAAGATGGTGAAATGAAAGCTGATGAGGGTGAAAATGAAGAGCAGGAACTCAATGCTGAAAGTCAAGGTGAAGCCAAAAGTGATGAGAAAGGTAGAGATGGTGAAGGGGGAGGTGAAGGAGGTGGAAGTGAAGATGAAGAGGAGGAAGAAGAGGAGGAAGAAGAGGAGGAAGAAGAGGAGGAAGATGAGGCGGAGGATGAGGAGGAGGAAGAAGAGGAGGCAAGTGAGGAGCCTTTGTCCCTGGAGTGGCCCGAGACCAGGCAGAAGCAGGCCATTTACCTGTTCCTCCTGCCCATTGTGTTCCCACTGTGGCTGACCGTGCCCGACGTCCGGAGGCTGGTGAGTGTGCCCAGCTGTACCCCAGGGAGTCTGTGGAGTCTCTAGGCACTCTCACACAAGAGGTGAGAGGACGGGGCAAACTGGCTTGGCAGGGCTCGAACCAGAGAGTATCCGGGATGCACCTTGCAGCTCCAGAAGGGACCACGTGCCTAGGGGGACATACCGGTAGGCTTGGGAGGCCCTAAAATGTGCTTATTTCCATCACTATAAGTGTGTGAACCAGTACCTCAACTCCTATTGTCAGTTTCTTGATTTTAATAGGGGAATAATGCCAAGCTCCCCCCTGCCCCTCCATAGGTCACAGGGATATTCTGAAAACATAGGGGGAAAGTATTATTTCTATAGGGAAAGCTCTGACTAACATGCTCTACCCAAAGGCCATCCATACTCTACCTCGAGGTCCAGAGGTGCATAGAGCAGCAGGAGGTTGTAGATACCACACCAAACACCTAGACCAGTCTGGTTCTAGGGCAAGCAAATAGTTCTCTTCAGTTTGGTGACTGCTGAATGCCCTGCTGGCCGGACTCCCTGTGGGCCACCAACTCCTTTCTTCCCCAGCCACCTCCGGGTCCTCACTGGAGATCCAGATCGCAGCTGACCCATCTCCAGATCCTCTCCATCACTCCCCTAGCAGGTCCTGTCACTGATTCTGGGGCTCCCTCGGAAGGGTCAAAGACCTTTAGCCTCTGCAACTTATTTCTCTTCCTTTTCAAACTTGCAAACAGGAGTCTAAGAAGTTTTTTGTTCTCACCTTCCTGGGATCCATCATGTGGATAGCCATGTTCTCATACCTCATGGTATGGTGGGCTCACCAGGTGAGTGAACTAAATCCTGCATCAGCGGGTCCCAAGGACACTTTTTTTCCTTCAGGGTGAATGTCCAGTACCCAGGCAATGGTGAGGCTCAAGTGAATTTGTAGTTTCTACATTGTTTGTAAAGGCTCAAAAGTTGACTTCATTTCAGTGAGTGTAGTATTTTCAACTGTGGGTCTTGTCTTACAGTCATGCTGCAGCCTGACATAGAAGGCCCGTCACAGTCTGACCCAGCTGACCATTGCTGACTAGCCTTATTCCGAGCTTTCTATGTCACGAATGCCCCGCTCTCCTCCACCTGGTGACGGTGTGCACACTCGTGAGAGCAAGCTCAGTTTGCCTTCTCTTGGGCATTTAGTCAGTCTTCCTCTGAGTGCCCATGGCTTTTCTGTTCTACCTGGGATTGCTGGTTACAAGCTTTTCTCTTTCACTAGGCTGGGAGTAGGGTCAGTGTTGTGGTGCTCATACTTCTATCTCCGGCCTCTAACTTAGTTCCTGGCACATAGCAGGTGTCCGCGGTTCTGGAACTGGAAACATGACATGAACAAATCTTTGGAGGGGCAGTTCTTTTGGGAAGGTGGAGGTGTTGTAGTTGGAATGACAGTGAGAGTTGGTATTAAAGATAGACTTGTAGTCCAATTTAGACAAGAGCTGCGTCATTCCCCAAAGCCTGGAGTAGGGGCCCTGCTCTTCCTCTCTGTGGCTCATCTCTCCCAGGCTAAAGTAGTGTGCTGAGCTCTGTGGAAAGGGGTTGGGTTTGCACAAAATAGCATGTGGTTGGTGTTTGAAGAGCCTCAGATTTTCCCCTTGCTGTTGCCATGGTTTCTTATCACTGTAACTTTTTACCAGGTTGGTGAAACAGTAGGGATTTCTGAAGAGATAATGGGTTTGACGATCCTAGCAGCAGGCACGTCCATTCCTGACCTCATCACCAGTGTGATTGTTGCTCGGAAAGGCCTGGGAGACATGGCTGTGTCAAGCTCTGTGGGCAGTAATATATTTGATATCACCATGGGGTGAGTGGCAAAGTTGCTTTCCAAGGCGTATCAAGTATGACTGGAAAACACTGTGTTGGCTCTGTTTGCTGGGTTTCTGCTTCATACATGGACTAAAAGGGCATTTATATTACTAGTGTCTACAAGGCAGCAAAGTGTTCTCCCTTCATTCATCACAGCCAGATGGGATAATAGGGCAAAACTGCTGCCTGAAATGTAACTGAGTAGAATTTATAGATGAATTGAAAAACAAAGTCCATCAAATTCATTACCAAATACAGTCAAATGCTCTGCTCACTGACCTCTAAGGTGGTGGAAGGAGCAGTGACTCAGTCGCACTTCCTGATATTTCTGCTCCTTTGCATTTGGCCTCCTGCCAACTCTGAGGCTCTAAAAGCATTTTGTCTAAACAAGCAAATGCAGCATCCTCCTGTACCCCTTCTCTTACCCCCTCCTCCCAATTTGTCAGAGCAGAACCTCTGGGCTATTTTCATTTCCGCAGGCATATCCCAGATTTGGGTAGTGGCTTTGGTTTCTTTAATTTGAATTTGTGTATGTGTGTGTGTGTATGGGGGGGGGGGGGGGTGGAGCACAGGAGAGCCCTGATCATTAAAGAATTTAAAGACATGTTAGCCTGAGATAGGACTTACCATAAAAATTGTGAGATTAGAGAGTCAAACATCAATCCATCTGGGTTCCTCATAGGCACATCATGAATTATGGAGAAAAAAACCCCACTTGGATCCAGAAAATTTCAGTTTTAATCTAGGGTCTTCTAGTTTTTAGCTGTGAGTCCTTGGGCATGTAATTTCAATTTCCCTGAACTTAAGTTTCCTCATCTGTGAAATGGGGCTAATATTTTCTGTTCTATTTCATAGGCTTTTTGTGTGTGTGTGTGTGGAAAAATAAGTGCTTTATAAATTGTAAAATAGTGTTTACGTATGTGGGATTATTATATGTATGTAGGATTATTATATTATAAATTAAGAATATTCACATTGTTTCTTCAATCTTGCAGCCTGCCAGTCCCTTGGTTGCTCTTCTCTTTCATCAATGGATTACAGCCTGTTCCAGTCAGCAGCAATGGCTTGTTTTGTGCAATTGTTTTGCTTTTTCTCATGCTCTTGTTTGTGATCTCTTCAATTGCATCGTGCAAATGGAGAATGAACAAGATCCTGGGCTTCACAATGTTCCTCCTTTACTTTGTATTCCTGATAATCAGCGTGATGTTAGAAGATCGAATCATTTCCTGTCCTGTATCTGTCTGAGTCAGAGTCACTGTTGCTCACAATGGACACGGATCAGAAAACCATGCCAGAAGCTACTGCACTTGTTGTTACATTAATGAAAGAATGAACATAGTCCAGGAGAGTGGCTGGAGTGGCCAACAACCTCTAACGGGAATGTCATCTGGGACTGAACATTATCTTTGGAAACACCAGCAGCTCGTTGTGGATTAAGAATCTCACCTCTGGAGGGATAGAGTTCCTACCCCTGACTGATGTTGGCAGCTATCATGTGGAGGCCAGTAGAAGGACCTCTGGAGCTAGAGGGTTTTCTGAGAGATAACTTGGGGGTGAGGGCAGGTGCAGTCACCCATGCTCACAGTCCCTGATCATTCCTGAAGGGCTGCTGATCCAAAGATGCAGATGTGGTCTGCACTGCACCCCTGGCCCCTGGCCCAGGCATACGCTGCAATTTGCTGTCCCCTCTTTTCCTGTTTAAAACATGAGGTTTTTGTTTGTTTGTTTGTTTTGTTTTATCAGGTTTGTAAACATTACAGGTCCAGTTATTGGTGGGTTTACGGAACTAAGACTATAGGAAAAAAAAAGTATAACAGGAATCAATTATCATTACACATCCTAGTCCAGTAAAATGTGTACCAGTATTTTATAGCTTAAAAGGACTACCTTAGCTCTTATAGCTGCATTTCTGAAAACTGAAATTAAAATAAGTAGCCCAAGAAATTAAAATTTATACATCACCCTTGAATTGGAAGTAGGGGAGATATTAGGGAAGGAAAACTACTCTAAGGGCTATTTAAACATATGTACTTACTAGAAAATCCAAGTTAGTATTGTCTCTGCCAAGTGGTCACCTTGAGGGATTAGACACTCATACAAAGCTCTCCTGTCTTTGCTCTTCCAGCATATTCTCGCCTAACAGTGACAGCCGCTACTAGTGAGTAAGAAAAGGAGTAATTTTAAAAAGAGTCCAAAATCAGCAGAGCCAAGTCTGGTTTATAAAGTAAGAGATCCAGTGGGGTAATATTATTTTTGTGTGTCTCTAGGATTTTATAATCCTAGAGATAGGATTATAAAGCAAGACGACTGATTTCCTGTGCGGTTTACAAGTGGATCTCCAGGCAGTTACAGCAGAGAAATTCCAAAAATGCTTAACATGATGACAACATGGTGAGATAGAGAATATTACTGCTTTCAATAGTTAGTGTAAAGGACTTTTGTGTTTTTAAAAATTGTGTGGCTATTTAAACATCGCATGTGGAATCTGAAGTGCTTGTATATTAAACACCACTGCTTGCTGCTTTTACTAGCATTGAGTTCAGGGACACATTCGAAATGAAACAGTGCTATGTCCCTGGTTTCAGAGCAGAAGGAGCTCAGGTGATTAGATAATGATGGTAAATACAGCTTTAATTATGAGAGGATTCACTGAAGACTAGAAGATAGCAGGACAGATGCGATGTAAAAAAAAATTTTTTTTTTGGTGTTGAGGGGCTATATTCAAAATACTTCAGTCCATAATCCATCTCTTAAGATGGGCTGATTAATTAATGGCCTCCCTGTCCCAGGATTCACATTCTTTGGAAATGACTTCTATTAAATTTCAATAAATTGTGAGTCCCAGTGGTATTTTATTTTGCAAACATGGATGAGTTCATCTATATCTAGGTCACTTGGTCAGAATGCTCGAGAAGACGACTACGGAAACATAGTCATTCCATATTCTTAGTTACCCTCACTGCTGCTGCTGCATTGCCCGCTCTCCATGTGGCATGACCCAAGAACAGGAGGAGAGAATGAGACAGAAGGGCAATCCCAATGCCAAACTGCGCATCTGCAGCCAATTCCAGCTAGCCTCAGGGATGCCACCTCATAGCCTGGGATCCGATGCTTTCTCCCAGAATGACTGATGAGGAGTACTGGGCAGCGAAACATTTTGTTATGAGAAAGTGCTGGACAGACATTTCATGATTAAAGTCAACTCTAATGATCTAACATCCCATTCCCGATCAGTTCGCTGGATGTCTGGCATTTTGCTTTGCTTAGAGAGGAAGGTCTGATCACATCACACTACGACAGAAAGGATCAAGTGAAATGAAAGCTGGGTCTTGATGGATGAATAAGAAGTCACTGGGGTGGGAGGAGAAAGGAGACTTCAGGGAGATGGAAACCTTATGTAATTTTTAAAAGATCCATTTGTTACGCTTGGAAATGAAATTTTTTGTTATAAGTCTATAATTTATTAAAATTATGCTGTTGTAGGGTGAAGGATCATCTTAAAATGTCAAGGTAATGGTGAGATGGTCCTCTCATTTGATAGGCAAAGTGACCTATCTAGTCACATGGGACAAATCCCAGGTCACTCGTTCAGCCTTAGGATGCATGAACTGTCCCACTGGGGCATCTCAGTTGGAGGACAGCGGCTGCCCAGATGATGGTTTCATCCCTCTGGAGGTTGCATTTCCTTGATGACCCTGGTGACAGATTTGGGCCCAATTTCTAAAAATGTGAACCTTTCCCTGATTTAATGGGTTAAAGTTATATACCGTACTACAAGAAAAAAAAGATTCCTTCCAAACTTATGAAAAATGGTGTTCTGTTTAAATGTTTACATGGTAAAATGGTTGCTTCTGTCAATCGATCTAAAAATGTTTTTATCAAATTTATAGGCTTGGACTTTGATGACATTGTTTATATCTTAATTATCATTTATTTAAAGATTGAGTACCAAAGGGGGCAGGAACCGGATTTAGTATTTAGGGCACAGCCTGGTAGATATATTTGAAGAACTGGCTGGCCTTCCTTGCCAAAGAATACCCTTGGGGTCGGATTCCTTTTTTGTAGGAGGGTCCCTCCCCGCCCCCACCCCCAGGTGCCACTTGCAATGTGTTTTGGGACTGGTGGCCATGGAAGGTGCAGCGAGGGCTCACGATCAGAGGGGCCACTAGAGCCAAGCAGTACCCTGGCCTAAGGCTGCCTTCACAGTTAAGGCACACTTTGGGTCTTCAGGCCCTGTTCACTGTGATGAGCAGGCAAAACCTGAAGAATTTCATTTACAGAAAATTCTGTCAGTTGCTCCAGTGGTTTCATCACAGGACAATGTCTGAAAAAAATCTATACAGACAAAAGGAGGGAGCCATGCAAATGACAGCAACCGGGGAAAGGCCACGGAGACTTCATCAGTAGAGTCTGTCACCATCTCAGAGAATAAGCACAGGGACCAGACTTTTCGTGTAAGAGACAAATTCCTGTAGTCATTTGTGCACAGCTAATTTTTGTAAACAAAAATAATTCAGCCAGCAAGTGTACTTGCTTTGAGGCCAGAGGAAGAGGCCAGTATAAAGGGATAAGAAGAGAGTAAGTCTGAGAATATTAAGGTAAACTGACTGGTGTTCTGGTGTGCAGAAGTGAAGGCAATTCTGAAAGAAAACAGTCTGGTATCCAAACGGGAAGGGCAGAGCAGGCTAAATATCCAGGCTAATTCTGGATATTTCTGGATTTTAGATTCCATAAACTTCAGATTCTGAAGGCTTATTGAAAAAGCCAAGTTCCTCAATATGGGAAATCCTATCTGGCTGTACTTTGAGAGTTATTATTTTTCTACTTTTGAAAAAATATTTTGAATATTTTATATATATATATATATAATATTAACAGAATACTTCAGGGGGTCATATTCCAGATAAATATGACACAATCTGTATCATCCCCAATATTTTAGAGCATACTGCTCTTAAAGAAGCAGCCTGCCCTTTCCCTTGCTGCTCGGAAATAAAGTGCCTAGTAGCAGCTTTCAAGTTCTAGTGGGAGAAATAAAAATAAAACTGGGTCATCCCACATTACCATACGAATGGGTCCCTTCTAACCGTATAATTACAGAAATAAAACATCATAGCCCTCTCTGTACACCAGGCTAACACTTGCTAGTTGCACTAAAGTATCATAGTAATTAGCAGCATGAAGTAAAATAAGTATTTATCACCTAAAATGCTGAACCAACATCTTCTGCGGCCATTTCTCTATATACAAAAATGTAAAAACATATTAAAAAAACTTAAAACAAAATAAGCTGGTAGTTTTAGAGTTTTAAAGCATGCCCTCCCTCCCCCCATCCTCCAAAAAAATCAGGGGGAAAAAAAGACAAAAATCAGAATATGAACAGGCTGCATAATTCCTTATCTGGCAGTAGGAGGAAAAAGTTGAATATCAAAATAAGATACAAAATACAAATGTATGACATCCAAAACACCATGGTAGGAAGTAGTAAACAAGTTATACCAGGACACAGCTTGGTTTATTTTCCACTATTAAACGTATAAACAAAATTAAGAGTAAGAAAACAAGAGACAGATAATGTAGCAAAAATGTATTTCTCTCCAACATGATTGGCCACGATTCTTCAAAATGTATCCTCAACAGAGAGAAAATCAAAGAAAAGTTTAGAGTTATTTTAAAGGATGATCTAGATTTTAAGTTTCTTTTGAGCAGTGTTTACCGCTTTCTATTCATGTTCTGGGTTTTAAAGACTAAATTTGTACAAATAATAGTCCCTGGGGATTAAAAGTAGGGGGGGAAAAAAACCCAACCAAAAGCAGAAACAAAACTTTGTGTGTGGGGTGGGGGGGAGGAGATAAAAATTATACTCACTTTTCCATCTGAGTTTGAACCAGAAAGGATGGGCTTTACCTTACTTTTTTTGGTCTGCTATTTGAAATCCATCAGCTATAATTCTTACATATAGTGTGTGTTAAAGAAAAGTTAAACAACTTCCACAAACAGTAAAAGCTGTTCCTCTAAGGGAAAGAAAAACATGCACCAAAAACCAGAATAGAACCCCAGAACCCTATTTGGAGGGAGGTTTGTTGCCAATGCCCATAGCCTCCCCTATCAAATGCTTCTCTCATTTGACAATTTTCAAGTGATTTAGGGAACAGAAGACTCCGTTAGAATGTGAAACCTGGATATGAACAGTAAAGGAGAAGATTGGAGTTGTATTTACAAAGGAAAGGCATATATATATATATATGTGCATAGCACCAGATTTTTCAAGTAAGCAAGTTCAGCATCAAACTAATCCGAACCAAAATTTCACATTTGTAAACTCTCCCCCTTACTTCCCCAGTGGAAAGCTGTGGAATGTGTCAGCTTGATGCTATTCACTAATGGTGTGAACTCAAAGGTAGTTTTTCTGCAGCTAAACTGATTCGAAGTCTCAGATATCCCCAGTACAAGTGTGCTGCACTCTACTGGCTTTACAGACCAAATCTGGAACCATCCATTTTTTCCTTCTTTGTAAGTGTCTAGAGAATTCCTTCATTCGTGACAATGTGTGCAACCATGCACACACACATACTGATAATCTATAAATAATTCTAATAGCCAAAGGATACTTTTTATCAGAAATTACCCAAAGAAAGTGATTTTTGAAATAATGGGACTAAAAGTATTTTTTTAGAGTCTCTTTAATACCCTTGGTGCTTAAACATTCAATTTATTGTCTGATTTCTGGATATTTCTGGATTTTAGATTCCATAAACTTCAGATTCTGAAGGCTTATTGAAAAAGCCAAGTTCCTCAATATGGGAAATTCTATCTGGCTGTACTTTGAGAGTTATTATTTTTCTACTTTTGAAAAAATATTTTGAATATTTTATATATATATATAATATTAACAGAATACTTCAGGGGGTCATATTCCAGATAAATATGACACAATCTGCATCATCCCCAATATTTTAGATATTAAAATAAGGGTAAAATTTGGAGTAAGTTGTCTGACATATTTCCCAGCCTAAGTGTTCATGTAGCATATTAAAATTTAAGTTGATATTTGGTTTTGTAAGCTATCCCTGTGTACTGTATGCATCTGTTAGTGATAGAGAAGATTTTCAAATCACGGTATATTGAACGTGATTTTGCAGACGCAGACTTGGAACCTCTCCGGCTCTCCTTCCACAAGGCTCAGTGAGTCAGTCTGGGCAGCGCACACCTTTGCTTTCATTCACTCACTGCGGGCAGGCTTAATGGTACTAACATGCAATCCTAGCATAACACGGACACTAGCACTGACGTTTCTGAATCATTCCCCCAGGTAATAAAAATATATATATAGATAGATAGATAGATAGATATACATATAGAGATCTGCAGCTGTACTAATTACTTCAAATAGCAGCAGACAAGGAAAATAAGCACTTAATCGCTTGCTTCATAAGTTTAAGTTCATTTTGTTTGCTATATTAAGTTTAAAAATTAAAAAAATATCAACTTACTATAAACAATTTAAAATATGTATAATACAACTTCATGGTCAAAACATTTGAATAGTCTATGAAAACAGGAAATACTTTGATCTTCCATTTGTTTAAGTTCCATACATGATTTTTCAATGCGTCTCTTCCAAGAGAAACCATGAAATGGTTGTCTTATTTTGAGAAGTAATTTTGTTTAGGGATTTCCTCGTCACAAAAATACTTAATTACTTGTTACAGGAGAAGTAAAGAAAAAAAAAGGAAATGGGAAACAAAATGGCTTTCTCCTCACTTGTCACTCTTCTCTTTTGAAAACATTCTGTACATAAGCTATCTGGACTTTCAGAACCCATTTACAAATGCATTTCCAAAAACTGAAGAAAAAAAGTTTAGAGTCTTCAAGTGTTATTTTATACATGGACTATACAATACATATTGAAAGTATACACACACGTGCATATCTTAAAGATAAGGTTCTCCAAAGGTTTTTCGACATTCCATCACCCCTGTACTTGGTGGTCTATCACAGTTGTGTGTACTCTTGACTTGACTTGGTGTGAGGCGATCATATGCCATCTTGTATTCTTTATCAAATGCATCTGCAAAAATTCACAAGGAAATAAGGGCATTCAGCAATTTATACTCGATATTAACAACAATCAGATTTTTGTAATATTACAGAACTAGAAAATTAGAGGCCAAGAAGGAATCTCTAGGTCACTTCTGCCAACTAAAGGACTACAGAATTTCAGAGCCCAAATGGGGACCTTAAAGTCCTTAGCATTTTATTATTTTTTATTTTTTTAGAAAGAACATTTTTAGTTTTTATTTTTTAAGATTTATTTATTTATTTGACACAGAGAGAGAGACAGCACAAGCGGAGGGGAGAGACAGAGGGAGAGGCAGACTACCCGCTGAACAGGGAGGGAGCCCGATGTGGGGCTCTATCCCAAGACCCTGGGATCATGACTTGAGCTGAAGGCAGATGCTTAACCAACTGAGCCACCCAGGCGCCCCAGTCCTTAGCATTTTAGAGCTAGATTACACAGACCAATGAAATTTAAAGTTTTAAGATGCCTTCTTTTTAAGATTCTTTTTTTCCAAATTTAAAAATTGTGGTAAAATACAGATAAAATTTACCATCTTAACCATTTTTATAGTTTGTTGGTATTACAAACCTTCATAATGCACAACCATCACCACCATCCATCTCCATAACTCTTTTCCTCCTGTAAAACTGAAACCCTATACCCATTAAACAATAATTCTCTGTTCTCCCCTCCCCCACCCTGTCAACTACCATTTCTACTTCTGTCTCTATGATTTTGACTACTCTAATAACTGTATGATTGTCTTTTTGTGACTGGCTTATTTCATTTAACATAATGTCCTCAAGGTTCATCCATGTTGTAGTATGTGCCAGAAGTTCCTTCTTTTTTAAGGCTGTATAATATTCCATTGTATATATAGACCACATTTTGCTTACTCATTCATCCTTCAATGAATACATGGATTGTTTCCACATTTTAGCTATTATGAATAATGCTGCTATGAACATGGATGTACAAATATATTTTCCAGATCCTGCTTTTAATTCATATGACCCAGAAATGTAATTGCTGGATCATATGAAAATTCTATTTTTAATTTTTTAAGGGAATTGCCATACTGTTTTCTAAGCAGCTGTACCAATTTACATTCCCAACAATAATGTACAAGGGTTCCAATTTTCTAGATCCTCACCAACACTTGTTATTTTTGTTTTGTTTTGTTTTGTTTGATAGTAGCCAGCCTAACAGTTGAGGTAGAGCCCCACTGAAGTTTAGATTTGCATTTCCTTAATAATTAGTGATGTTGAGCATCTTTTCATGTGCTTATTGGTCCTTTGTGTATCTTCTTTGGAGAAATGTCTATTCAAGTCCTTTGCCCATTTTGAATTGGCTTGGGTTTTTTTTGTTGAGTTTTAGAAATTTAAAAAATCTATTCTGGATATTAATCCTTTATCAGATATACAATTTGTAAATATTTTCTTCCATTCTGTGGGTTGCCTTTTTACACTGCAGATACCACCTTTTGATGCACAAAATTTTAAATCTTCATGAAGTCCAATTTTTGTATTTTTTCTTTTGTTGCTTGTGTCTATGGTGTCACATCCAAGAAATCAATGCCAAATCTAATATCACGAAGGATTTTTGTCCTGTTTTCTCCTGAGTTTTATAGTTTCAGATCTCATGTATAGGTCTTCAAGCCATTTTGAGTTAATTTGTTTTATAAGGGGGCCCAACTTCATTCTTTTGCATGTGGATATCCAGTTTTCCCAGCATCATTCGTTGAAATGACTGTCCTTTCCCCAGTGGTGCTCTTGACACCACTGTCAAAAATCATTTGACCATATATGTGATGTTTTATTTCTGGGCTCTCTATTCACTTCCATTGGTCTATATGTCTGTCTTCATGACAGCACCACACTGTTTGGATTACTGTAGTTTTGTATTAAGTTTTGAAATCAGCATTGTGAGTCCTCCAGGTCTGTTCTCTTTTAAGATTTTGGCTACTTGGGGTCCCTTGAGATTTCATATAAATTCTAGGATAGGTTTTTCTATTTTTGTAAAAAACATCATTGAGATTTTGATAGGGACTGCATTGAATCTAGAGACTGCTTTGGGTAGTACTGATATCTTAAAAAAATATTAGTCTTCCAACTATATGAAAATGGGATGTGTTTCCATTTATTAACATCTAATTTCTTTCAGCAATGTTTTGCAGTTTTCATTGTATAAGTCTTTTGCCTCCTTGGTCGAACAAATTCCTAATTATTTTATTCTTTTTGATGCTACTGTAAATGGAATGGCTCTCAATTTTATTTTTAGGTTATTCATTGCTATTAGCAGAAATAATGATTGATTTTTGTATCCTGATCTTCTATCATGCAACCTTGCAGAAATCATTTATTAATTCTAATAGTCCGGGTGGTTTGGTTTTGTTTTTGGAGTGGAACATTGAGGGTTTTCTATATATATAATCATGTCATCTATGAATAGAGATAGTTTAACTTCGTCCTTTCCAATTTGGATGCCTTTTATTTATTTTTCTTTCCTAGCTGCTCTGGCTCGAACTTCTAATATAGTGTTGCCTTGTTCCTGATCTTAAGGGGAAGCCTTTCCATTTTTCACCATTGAGTATGGTGTTAATTTGGGGTTTTTCATAAATGCTCTTTATCAAATTGAGGACGTTCCCTTCTACTCCTAGTTTGTTGATTTTGCCAAATGCTTTTTCTGCATCTACTGAGATATATGTGTCTTTTTCTTTTTTTTAAGATTCTATTTTTAAGCAATCTTTACACCCAATGTGGGGCTTGAACTCACAACCCTGAAATCAAGAATCGCATGCTCTACTGACTGAGCCAGCCAGGTTCCCCAGAGAGATGTGTGTCTTTTATTCTATTAATATGGTATATTACGTTGATCGAGTTTTGTATATTGAACCAGCATTGCATTCCTGGGATAAATCCCAGTTGGTTGTGGAACAGAAAGCTTTCTAAATGTTGCCAGATTTGGTTTGCCAGGATTTTGTTGAGAATTATTAATACGGGATATTGCTCTGTAGTATTCCTTTCTTGTGATGTCTTTGGTAATATTGGCTTCACAGAATGAGTTAGGAAGCACTCCTTTTTCTTCTACTTTTGTAAGAATTTGTGAAGGATTAATGTCTTAAATTCAGGCTGCTACAACAGAACACCAGAGACTGGGTGGCTTAAGTGATGAACATTTATTTCTCACAGCTCTGGAGGCTGGAACAACTAAGATCAAGGCTACGGTAGCAATATCTGGTGTCTGGTGAGAGTGCTCTTCCTGGTTTGTCTACGGCTGTCTTCTCCCTGTATCCTTAACATGGCAGAGAGAGGGACAGCTCTCTTCTTCTTTTAAGGATATTAATCCCATTTTGGGGGGGCTCCAACCAAATGATGTTATTGCTTCCCAAGGGCCCTACTTCCAAACACCATCACGTTAGGGCTACATACGAGATAGATAGGACACAAACATGAAGTCCATCAAAATTAGTGTTAATCCTTTTTTAAACATTTGATAGAACTCACCATCTGGTCCTAGGTTTTTCTTTCTGGGAAGCTTTTTGATTATCAACTCAAACTATTTACTTGTTACAGCTCTATTAAGGTTTTCTATTCTAGAGTCAGTTTTGTAGTTTATGTCTTTGTAGGAATTTGCCTATCTCTTCTGGGTTATTGAATTTGTTGGCATGTAATTATTTATTGTACTCCCTTATAATTCTTTTTATTTCTGGAAGGGCAGTAGGAATATCCCCTCTTTTATTCCTGATTTCATTAATTTGAGTCTCCTCTCTTTTTCTCCTAGTCTAACTAAAGATCAACTTTATTGATCTTTTCAAAGAACCAACTTTGATTCTGATGAGTTTCTCCTTTAAAAATAGTTTTTCCCGATTTTTTCTTTATTTCATTATTTCTGCTGTAATATTTATTATTTCCTTTCTTCTGCTTGCTTTGGGTTCAATTTGCTCTTCTTTTTCTGTTTCATAGGTTATGTAGGTATTTACATATAAGTTCCTACATGATTAATTTTCCAGTTGAACATTAGAATCATTTGTCAAGTTTCTTATTTTTAATAGTTTCCAGTGTTTCATAACCATTATAGTTTTTTTAAAAGATTTTATTTATTGGGGCGCCTGGGTGGCTCAGTTGTTAAGTGTCTGCCTTCAGCTCAGGTCATGATCCCAGGGTCCTGGGATCGAGTCCTGCATCGGGCTCCCTGCTCCGCGAGAAGCCTGCTTCTCCTTCTCCCACTCCCCCTGCTTGTGTTCCCTCTCTCTCTATGTCTCTCTCTGTCAAATAAATAAATAAAATCTTAAAAAAAAAAAAATGGGCGCCTGGGTGGCTCAGTTGGTTGGGCGACTGCCTTCGGCTCGGGTCATGATCCCAGGGTCCTGGGATCGAGCCCCGCATTGGGCTCCCTGCTCGGCCAGAGGCCTGCTTCTCCCTCTCCCACTCCCCCCCTGCTTGTGTTCCCTCTCTTGCTGTCTCTGTCAATTAAATGAATAAAATCTTAAAAAAAAAAGATTTTATTTATTTGACAGAGAGAGAGAGATAGTGAGAGAGGGAACACAAGCAGGGGGGAGTGGGAGAGGGAGCAGCAGGCTTCCCGCTGAGCAGGGAGCCCGATGCGGGGCTCGATCCCAGGACCCTGGGATCATGACCCGAGCCGAAGGCAGACACTTAACAACTGAGCCACCCAGGTGCCCCTCACAACCATTATAGTTAAAAAACAAATATTCTGGGCACCTGGGTGGCTGAATCGATTTAAGCATCTGATTCTTGATTTTGGCTCAGGTCATGACCTCAGGGTCATGAAATTGAACCCCAAGTCCATCTCTGCACTGGGTGTGGAGCCTGCTTAAGAGTCTCTCTCTCCGTCTGCTCTCTCCCCCCACCCCCGGCCACGCACATGCACGGCTCTCTCTCTAAAAAAAACCCCAAAACCAGAAAAACCCCAAAACCAAAAAAGCACAAATATTTACAACATTCTGCTCAAAGCCCTCTGGTTGCAATTTGAACCCATTCATTCTTTTCCTCTTTTTATTTTTTTAACATTTTATTTATTTTTTTTGGAGAGTTTTATTTTTTTATTTTTTATTTATTTGAGAGAGAGAGAGTGAAAGAGAGAGCACAAGAGAGGGTAGGGTCAGAGGGAGGAGCAGACTCCCTGCTGAGCAGGGAGCCCGATGCGGGACTCAGTCCCGGGACTCCGGGATCATGACCTGAGCGGAAGGCAGTCGCTTAACCAACTGAGCCACCCAGGCGCCCCTCTTTTCCTCTTTTTAATGGAAAGTGCAGCTCAACACATTCATACAGTATTTATTTACAAACAAAATTATAGGTTAAACACAGTTACGCTTCCATTAGCCTTCTCCATCAAATAGTCCTTAATTCTAAATAAGTTTTACCTTTCTTACTGGAACTTGTCCAGATTTTTCCACCTTTATTTCAACTAGGAAATCCATGACTTAAGGTAACTTCTGAGTACAATGTTCCTTGGTTATATTTCTCTGGGTCATACTTTTTTTTCCCAAAGATACCAAACACTGATCTCTTCTGGGCTCAGATTTATAGCTAAAATGTTTAAAAGCCACTTTAGTGTAAAGCCATTTTCCAATTCCTAGCTTTTAAATGAGCAGATTTATTTTCTTTCTGACCAAATCAGCCTCTTTGTCCTTTATTTTTTTTAAGTTTATTTATTTTTTTAAATCTCTACATCCAATGTGGGGGCTTGAACTTATGACCCCCAAGATCAAAAGTCGCAGGCTCTTCCCACCTAGCCAGCCAGGAGC
This sequence comes from Neomonachus schauinslandi, assembly GCF_002201575.2. Classification (NCBI taxonomy): domain Eukaryota; kingdom Metazoa; phylum Chordata; class Mammalia; order Carnivora; family Phocidae; genus Neomonachus; species Neomonachus schauinslandi. The sequence continues at coordinate 104,080,482 of NC_058411.1, forward strand.
TCCTCTTCGTCCTTTAAATGTTGGTTTTGTTTAAAATGTCAAACCTAAGCCACCACCTGGTTTCCCTTGTAGTCTTGCATTAGCTTCTTAACTGCCCTTTTCACAATCTGCTGGGTTCCCACCCAATTTGTTCTCCATAGACTAGAGATCCTGGTAAAACACATATACGAACATGTCTCTCTCCTGCCTAAGAATCCCCCAGATGTTTCCCACTGCACTGAGGATTCCTTCCAAAATACTTGGCAGCACCTATAAGACTGCATGATCTAGTTCCCACCTGTTTCTCCAAACTCATTTCACCCCACACTCACTCCACCTTTTCTCATTGAACTCTCTCTTCCCTGGCCTTTTGGTTACTCAAAATAGCAGACTCTTCACTTTAGGGTCTTCCTGCAAACTTTAAAGTTTGTTTGTTTTCTCCCCCACTCATATTCTGGCTAAATTCTCAACTTACTGCCACTTCCTCTGAAGCCTTTCTTATTTTTAAACTTGTCTGGCCCTGAGGCACCTTAGACTTGGTTCCTGGACACATTCTCCACTCCCTCCTGGTCACAATGCACTTTAGGTACCTTCCCCTACGGTCCAGTCTGCCTCTCAGCAGAAGCCTCCATAAACAAACCCTTCAACATCCAGGTTGTCCCTCCATCAGTCCATCCTAATACGAATTACTTACTCATTTATATTTGTTTCCAGGTTTGCTTTTTCCCCCCCTTCCCATTATTGTTCTAGTCTCCAATCCTTCCCCTTGGGTTTCTAAATTCTCCTCGGGCATCAACTCTGGGTCTACACAGAAAGTGATAGTTTTTTGAGGGACACCCAACATATATAGACAGTGAAGAGCTTTGCACCGAGAGAGGACCATAAAGGACAGGCCATAAGAACTCAGATGCTTCCAGAAACCTTCAAAGAATTGGCGAAGGAAGTTCCTATCAGGCCTGTCATCAAGCAGAGAGTCAGAGGAAAAGGGCTCTTGGACTCATGAAATGGTAAACTCCTTTAAGGTACCAGTAAAAGTACCTATGTAATAATCTCCAAGCAGCTCTCATAGAGGAGGAGTAAAATTTTGCGTGGGGGTTAGGGTCAGAAAAGAAGTGTGTTTGTAAATTCGGCTCTGGTTGGGGAAGGGATGCTTAACAGCACCACTGCAGGGGGCGTGTAATGCTTGCTTTGGCGACAGCAAAGTGAATGACGGATTGCTGAGATAAAGACAAGCCTTTCGTACTGTCCCTCTCTCACCATTACTTTAGGGGGCCAGGAAATTTATTTTAAAGTTTAACTAAATTTGACTTTTCTGTAGAATGTGCTCAGAAAAGGTTAACCTTTTTAGATAATGAGTGCATAAAAAATACTACCCCTCATCTAGTAGTTCCGTTCTGTAAGATGCTTGTCATCTCACCCATACGCATCATTGCTTCTGGATTCTACAGGTCCTCTCTTGGCACCAAGGCTGACAATTCCCAGTGACACAGGTCACCTTTGGTCAGAAGGCACCTGATACCCCCCTTGAGATACCCAGTTAGGGATGGCTGCTCCAAGCCCTCTACTTCATTCACTAACTCCTACTCTTCCCCACCCTCTAGTGAACTTGCTGGGAAGCCAGTGCTGCAGGCAGTGCTCCTGTTCTCTGTTCATGTTCCACACGATCTGGCTGAGCAACCTGTAATAGGGCATAAGCTTATTATATATTGTCATCATTTTGAGGGGCGCCTGGGTGGCTCAGTCGGTTGAGGGTCTGACTCCCTCGGTTTCAGCTCAGGGTATGATCTCAGGGTCCTGGGATCAAGCCCCGTGTCCTGCTCTGTGCTGAGTGGGGAGTCTGCTTCTCTCCCTCTGCCCCTCCACATGATCTCTCTCTCTCTCTCTCTCTCTTTCAAACAAGTAAATAAATCTTAAAAAAAAAAAAAAGAAAAAAAGTCAACCAAAGTGTTGACTAGCGCTAAATAACCAGATATGTTTTTGTTAAGACAATATACAGTCACCTAAAAAGTATGGCCGATTACATATTCTCTCTTTAACCGGGAGTGGGTTTACTTAAGCAGGGCACCCACGTTAGATACCAGTCAAGTCAGAGGACTTATGTGTATCATTATCACTTTCATCAACTTATTCACATTATAACTTTTCAGACAAGATGCCAAAACTCTGCTCCAGGTTCTCAATGCCTAACAGCCACCCCTTTCTTCCTTTTTTCTACCAGGGGCTATTTCCGCCCTTTCCTGAGACTTAGAAATGGCAACTTAAAGGGAGCCCAAGCACAATCACTGGGAGAAGGAGACGATCAATCAAAAAAGTTTGGGCCCTTCTCAAATAGATATTTAGCTACCGTACATCCTTCTGAAATGACAGCAGTCCCTATCTCATAGGGCTTTTGGGAGAATTACAGGAGATAATACACGGGAAGTACTTGCTACAATGTCAGGTACACAGTAGGCCTCAAAAAATGTTAGCTTTTATCATTTATCATTGATATAATATGACCAAAGTATCTAGTACATTAAATTAAAAAAATCAAAGGAAGAATTCTTCTAATATATTAATATAATTTAATATTAAAATAATAAATATCAAAATAATAATAAAGACTACCAATATAAAAATACTTCGAAAATGATACCAAGATATATAAACATTACATGTTAGGTATTATGCTGGATTACCTATATCAATGTTTTCTCTTCCCAGGGCCACAAGTGAGAGAAATAGTATTTCTCTATACAAACTCCTAGGGGGGGAAGGAGTGGAGAAGATATTACTATTCATATAATCTCTACATTCTATACAAAAATATTTATGCTAATATAAGCATGAAGTAATCAAACAAATTACTAAGCCAATAATATGAATCCGCTTAGAGGAACAATATATTCATTTAAGACAGACTTACCTCTGTCTTTTAAAATGAGGACATTTATTCAGTGTCTCTAAAATTTGACTCATTGGTCCATAGACATCATTCATTTTAATGCTTTTTACCATATTTTTCAATAGTTCCTGGTTAAATGAATTATCACCTTTTTGCAATAAATGGACCATTGGATACTTCTGGGCTGTAAAAGAACAAAAGAGCAGATGAAGGAAAATGTTCTACGTGTAAAGGACAATATAATTAAGCAGCAACTGATAGTGAATCAAGAAGCTACAAAGCACTAAAAACAAATTAAGGGCAATAGATAAAGGAATAGAAATCTAAGGATGAGAAAGAAAAAAAGGAAAAAAATAAGACACATAATGATGAAAACAGGCTTAAAGCTTTCTGTGGCCTCAAATAGAAAAAAAACTAAAAATGCAGTTTTCCTTAATACAGCCCCTGGAGGAAATTCTCAATCAGCAGCCTGGGATGGAAACAAACAAATATGTAAAAAGAAGAAACTGGGACAAGCAATGGGCTAAAAGCGAACTCCACAAAACATAACCCCTCCAGCACATACACAGCACCACTCAAAACAAAACAAAACAAAAAAACCCTTGGCCTCCATGGAAGATAGCACTAAAAACATCAAACTTAACACTCACTCTCAAACAAAAGAGTACGATTTTGACCTGTAAGACAAAAAGTAGTAAAGTAAAATAAAAGTTAGTTATACATTAGTTTACTATTGCTATTTAAAGCAAGTAGAGATTACTCTTACACAGACGAAGTCAGCATTCTATGATAGCACTTACTGTGGGCATTCCAGAGGATGTACAAGGGCTGTCCCGGATCCTGATGTAATTTCATATTGTCCCATAACATTTGTATTAAAACATATTTACTATCCTCAGACATACAGTGGCGAGGAATCTGTGTTGAAGAACAAACAGATATTCATTAATGATCCTTACCTGATAAGGTTTTGTAAATATAAAGATCCTTATATGTGTGCGAGAGAGAAAAGAGAACAGAAAATGACTGGTTTGTATGCATTTTATCTCGACTGAAGGAAGATGGGCTGAATTGAAAAGCTAATGATCTCTGAAGTAGATTTTTTTTTTTTAAGATTTTATTTATTTATTTGAGAAAGAGACAGAGAGAGAGAGCGCGCACAAGCAGGATGAGTGGCAGAGGGAGAGGGAGAAGCAGACTCCCTGCGGAGCAGGGAGCCTTGATGCGGGGCTCGATCCCAGGACCCTGGGATCATGACCCAAGCTGAAGGCAGATGCTTAACTGACTGAGCCACCCAAGTATCCCTCTGAAGTAGCAGATTTAACCAAATACTTAGATCAGTAAGAAAGGGTACCACAAAAGGCTAACATTAACCAGCTTATGACTGAGGGTCCCCAGAAAAATGAATCCCGGAGCCTCATTCTACATCAGTCCAAGACCCTACCCTAGATAAGTCACTGAGTTAACCTCTTGGTCATTCATTTGTCATGTGCTGAAAATCCAAACCACATGCACAATCATAGACATGAGTACAAGTAGGCAGAAAAAGTTCCTGAACTTAGAGATGTTGTGATTTAGTGGTGGTGATGCATATGAAGAAATAAAACACTTTTATATAACAATGGATCAAAAATACAAGTAAACACATAGTTGTTTACTAGTTAAGCAAAAACTCAGAGTAAAGGACTGAAGAGAATGGTAGCACATGCCTGAACTAGGAATTACAAACATCCTCCTAAACATGTGTAAGGCTTGTTTTTGAAGGAGGTATGAGACATGAGTGGGGCCAAATCACAAACTCTTCTGATAAGAGTTATTGACAGTTTCTTCTTGAGGTTATAACAAAAACACAGCCCATTTTGTATCAATTTTATAAGAAGGCTACAAAACATGATTTTGTCTTACTGCTAGGCTGTAAGAAGAAAAACTATCTGTAAATGCAACGAAAACAATTTTATTGATCTAATGATTCAGATGGTTATTTAAAAAACTTCGCATAAAAATTACTTTTTTGTCATTGAGAATATGCAAATATTACAATAGTGATGGTGGCATTGCCTTTTAGTTAATTTTCATTTTCATACCTTTGAATACTTGTTACAATGCTCAGAAGAAAGAATCAATCCAGGTAAGTTACTGGGTAAGTCAAGACGTCTAAAATACCATACAAGGTTCCAAAACACGATTGGATGATGGTCCACGAAGTCTGCCACTGTTATTGCATGGTCGCCTTCATTTTCCAGTAAGCTTTCAAGCTCCTTCCATACCACTAAAGGACTAAGATATGGAACAGTGATAGGATCTGGACTGGGGAGGTGCCACTCTAATCCTAAAGAATCCTGTTGAATAAATAAAAAAGCATAAATGGAAAATACAAGATTGATGATACTAAATCAATTTAAAAAATTCCTATCAATGATTTCCATATAAGTAGGAAATACTAGAATTGTATCATGGGACTAGAAACTCTTCTTGATATATTATAAAATTGAAGCTAATAAGGCTATATAGGACAAGGGGAACAAAATCATATGTAAATCATCAATGTCCAAATTTTAAAAAACACCAAAATACATACGGTAGCTCCTTGTAAAGTAGTTGGCAGGCTGCCTGTAGGAATGAGCTTCTGGCCTCCAGTGTCTTCCTTATCCAAGGGGCCATAAGTACTAACACTCCTGGCCATTGGAAATATTGGACATTTTGACATAGCTGTTTTTGATCTATCAGCAGGGATCTGAATACTTCGGGCATATGTATTTTCCAGCAGTTTAGATTTGCTTGGGCATTGAAAAAAGAAAAAAAGCATATCATTGTCTAGATTTACTTTATTTCATCCAGAACAACCAGATCTTTAGAATCAGAGCTGGATACACAGCAAAGTAAATCAAATAAAGATGTTAGTCAGAAGTCGGCTGGGGAATAGGATATATTTTTAAGTAGTCTAATCATGTTAAATTTCCTTTTTATCCAGTGAACTTTGAATATTCAAAAGTCATTCATTTATTAAAACATTTAGTGGACAACTGTTACACATCAGGAACCCCAGTAGGCCCAGAGGATACAAAGCAGAAAAAACAGGCGCCTATTCCTTCAGGAGTCACAAGCTAGGGGGACCGGGTCAGAGAAAGGGCTCCACTAATCCTACGAGCACATAGGTTTGCGGCTGTGCTGCCTAGGCAAGCAGGATCAAACAGGTCACGCCAGCCGGCCAGTACCCCACTGGCATTTTTTTCCTGCACATGCCATTAACAATATGACTTCACCTGCCCCGTTATGTGTATGATGTACCTGGCACTTCTCCAAAATGGAGTCAATTTCTGCATTTGTTTTGAGTATAAATTCACTTATATTAGGCTTACTATAAAGTCTTCCTTTGATTTTACAGTTCCTCTATCAGTTCTAAATGTTTTCTCAGGTTATTAAATATTCTAAAGCAGAAGTAAGTTAGGACTGATTTAATTCCTAAAGAGACAGGGATAAGAGAAAGATGTTCACTGTAAACAGGTGTTCTACAGAATTTTTACTTTTTTTTTTTTTAAGTAGGCTCCACGCTCAACATGAGGGGCTCGAACTAATGTCCTGAGATCAAAGGTCGCATGCTCTACCCACTGAGCCAGTCTAGGTGTTCCAGGTGTTAGTTTTACTTTTAAAACACTAGTAAACGTTATCATATAAGAATTCTACAGCTTAAACTCTGGGGATTCATAAAGCATAAACTATAACTGTTTAAACATTTAGGTTATTAGAGAATTTTAAAACTTTTAATTAGGGGAAAGAACTTAAGATTATGAATCTATCATACATGGAAATTTGAGAGAGAGAGCGTGCACACATGCGAGCAAGGCAGAGGTAAAGGGAGAAAGAATTTCAAGCAGACTCCATGGCCCAGCGCAGAGCCCGATGTGGGGCTCGACCCCATGATCCTGAAATCATGACTTCAGTTGAAATCAAGAATCGGATGCTTAACTGACTGAGCCACCCAGGCGCCCCTAGAAATTTTAAATGGTCAGCTGATTTTTCTGTCATTTTCAGAAACATGTGTAATACATATTAAAATATAGTTCCACATAATTATAATTACCTATTGAGATCAAAATTCCCTTGAACAGAGATAACAGATGTGTCAAGACCAGAGGCTGATGTTGAGATACAAGACTGCCTTGTCTGAGTTGAAAAGGAGGATGGAAAATGCATATTTTCTGTAGATGGGCTTGACTTCAGAAAGTATCTGCAATGTGAATTAAAGGAACTTTTTGAGAAAAGAGATATTCTAGGAAATATGATCCTTAAACATGAAGGAAAAAGAAAGCACAAATCATTACCTTCCAGGCCGTCTTAAATCTCTTATTTCAATATTCAGAAAGGGCAAGAAAAGATTGCCACAAAATGGGCATGTAGTATTGAGATTTGAATCATCTGCTGTCCAGCCAGCCATGATTTCCTCATCATGGACGAGACAATCACATGTTCTACACCGAGAACAACTTGAGATAAGAACCTATGGGAAAAAACAGCACTTTATAAAGCGAGCCTGTTGGAGATATTATGAATTAAAAACCACTTCAATCCATAAATCTATTAGAAAACTAAAAGTCAGAAGGATTCAGAAGTTACAAACAAACAAAAAATAGATTACATTCAGCTAAATTGATTTCAAAATTTTTCCCTGAAAGGGAACCTTGCATTTAAGAAAGGAAACCTTACCATTATAATTACTACAGAACTTGCCATGGTTTTATTAGTGAAAAAGTAAACCCAAGCATTAATTTGCTAATACCCAAAATAGGTATTCATAATTACATATTATGGGTCTGTGTGCTACTCATAGTGTGGTCACCAGACAAATGTGGGTCCACAAACTCTTTTCGATTTGTGATAAGTAAAGAAATTGAGAAGAGGACTTAGAAACCATTAAAGCAATTGGTCATTGCTGCAATATCTAAGTTTGTAATCAATACACATTTTCACAAGAGCATCAGCCAGGACGGACTGGAAATTAAAAACCCCAACAAAACCCTGGTCTGTCACTAAAGACAGTTTAAGAAGTGTTGCTATCGATGAATGTAAATGCTGTCACTACATGAATAAAATATAGAAATTCCTGAAACCATGAGAAACTTCATCAATTGTAATATCTGTGCTCATCATTTATCTTCCAGCTACAAGCAAATCTATTTTCCAAATTTATACAAACTGGCCTGAAAAAGCAACAACACTCACAGATGTATTTGGAAGCAATTTTTATACAAAAGTTTGGGAAAACTTTTAAAGTGTAAAAACGTAACTCTTTCATTGTGAAAAAAAGAGACACCCAGCAACATCTCCAGCAGATAGCCACGTCAAACTGATACAAAAAACGAAAAACATGATGGGCAAAGGGGACACAAATGCCAAAACAGCTCCATGTCCCCTCATCCTAAAAGTGTGCTTGCATAGCAGAATTGGTTTTTAAGAGGTTCAAATGTGAAATAAAAGTTCAAAAAGAACATAGAGATAATCAGGGAAACTAGAAATACTGAAAATGGAAATGCTTTTGTACATTGATAAATCCCGAAGGAGCCGTGGGACTTTCCTAGACAGAGATGAAGTAGTATGACTTTGGTATTCTCAAATACTGGCTATTTTACGTTTATTCAGCTGCAATATACATTCTGAAATTTTCAGAAGCTACATATTTAACTTTTTGTTACTCTACCCCTGACCATGAATACGTAAGGAACATAAGTTCTAGAAGTAGTGTAATAGTACAGGAAGACGCTCTTCGGATTAAAACTGTACCTCCATTGCATAGTTCTGGAAGATATTTGTATTACTTGTGTTGCAGGAAGGTGCCACTTCTGATTTCCCAGGTAAGGCAAACTTTGACAGGGATCCTGTTCATTATTAAAAAACAAAGAGCAAAACCATTACAATGAATGAGAAAGGATATGAAAATCTTTTACCTCCATAAATTCTGATAAAATGTCCAACTGTTTTATTCAAAATAGCAAAGGTAATTTAAGAAAAAACCAAAAAAGGCACACATTTTTGTTTTGAGTACAAACTTAAGGAAGTGTGCTCTGATTCTACAGCTTCCCACATGCTAGGGGTCGGAAGCCCTAGCTTCATTACTCACTTACGAAGTTACTTTGTGGGTACGGGCTCATCACTCACTTATGACGTACTTTGTGGGTACAGGCTACAAGGCATTCCAGTTATTTTAATTACTAATTTGCTGTTTCTCTTTTTCCATGTTTAAAATATAAGAATGTGTGGGCGCCTGGGTGGCTCAGTTGGTTAAGTGACTGCCTTCGGCTCAGGTCATGATCCTGGAGTCCCGGGATGAGTCCCGCATCGGGCTCCCTGCTCGGCAGGGAGTCTGCTTCGTCCTCTGACCCTATCCCCTCTCATGTGTTCTCTCTCTCTCATTCTCTCTCTCTCAAATAAATAAATAAAATCTTTAAAAAAAAAATACAAGAATGTGTTTAGTTCTAAGGTCTAAAACATATAAAATAGCTAATTTTATTTCCAATCATAAAAAAATTTACTGGCAATTCTCTGTCTTCTCAGGATCTTTTAAGATCTGGTACAGTAATCTTGTTCTTAAACACGAGGAGAGAATTTCCAAATATATTCTTAAGAGTTATGGATATTAGTAGGTATTAAAACAACAACAAAAACAACAAAAAGTAAGGGGAGTTCTGTGGTCAAATCAATTGTTGACAATGGCTATATCTTGTTAATAAAACTAGAGGTAATTTACCTTCTCTTTTTCTTTTTTCTCAGTAGTTACTAAATGTTACGCATAAACACATATTTTTATAAAGTAAGGGTAAAAAAATAAGTAATGGGATAAACTACCAGTTCACAAGAAATAGAGAAGACAGGAAAAAACATGTTAAACACCAAAAGGCAGAAGAAAAGTTATTAAATTTCCTTATTACTTGCAACCCATTGACAAGTCCTTGCGGTGGGCAGAGTGACATTCCTTTAGGGACTCAACTGCTTGGATGGTGACACTTTGATAAGGGCAAAAGGTAATCCTAACCTGACCCCCCTCCGCCCCCCCCCACCATTCCTGTAAGTCTACTTTAACATATAAAAATTCCTTTGGAAACTTCCTTTATCTCTACCTGCCCCCCACCCCATACATGTTGGCAATTATCCCCCAAGTATACATCTGAAGGGTCTCACTGAGTAAGGGACAGGCGGGGTTAGGTAGGGAGAGATAGGTAGGGGGCTCACAGAAATCCCAGAAATGCTGAGGCATAACAAAACCAGAGATAAGGGAACACACCAGACCACCCTGCCCTGGGTGTCAGAGGTGGGGTCTTTAATGGCCGTCACATTGTGACCAACAAAGAATAAGGAGACCCTAAAGAAGAAGTAAGCCATTAAAGATGTTATCACCAGCCCTTACTCAAACCAAGATGTCACAAGAATGTTAAGGCCACAAGCTCCCTGGTCAGTTCTATAAAAGACTTGTCAGTGGAGGCCCATGTTGGCAACCCTGGCGGGACCCCTCTCACTCCTGAGAGCTTTTGTTGTATCCTTGCTTAATAAAACTTTTTATCACTTTACTCACTCTCCTTTGTCCACAAGATTCATTCTTCAACTCCGTGAGAAAAGAACCTCTCTCTCTTCACAATCATAGGGATGCAATCAGCATAATCCAGACTAATGGCCTGATTGCTTCAGTAAATAAATGACAATGGTAAAAAAAGATAGCTCTAGAACTACCACCACAGGTCCTAGGCCCGTTTCACAGATGGGTTGAGAGGGACAGAGAGGGCTGAAGCCAACATCAACCTGTAAGCTGCTTACAGCTGGTGGTAATTGTAGTACTTTCCCTGGACGGTTCCCCACAACCCTCTGTAATCCATCTCTGCTAAAGCTAGTTCAGAACTGCTTTCTTGTACCTTCTATCAGGCTTGACTAATGAAATCATTTATGTGGGCAGCCTCCCTTTTACATCGAATTAATCTAGAGCACAGAATATTCACTTTAATAAATATGAATCAGGTTGTGAGGTTTATTTCTTAGCATAACAAATTGCTCTTGTATGTTAAAAAAAGGGGGGGGCGAGCTAATCACCCGATTTCTTCATGAATGGATGACAAGGGGGAGAAAAAGGGAACAAAGAGGAAGTTAACAGACATATCAGCCAAATGCAACAAGGGGACCTTATCTGGATCCAACTTGAACAAACCACCTATAAAAGGAGCTTTATGAGATAACTGTGAAAATTTAAACTAAATAAATATTTGATATAAAGTATTATATCGATCAAAACATTAAAAAATGTAATAGCATTACAATTATGTTTTCAAAAAATGAATGCTTCACAAAAGATACATAGTGTACGTGTACCAAACAGACCATGCTAACACAGTGTTAGAAGACAATGTTTATCTGTGAAGGGGGCAGTGACCACATGTGTGCATGAGAGAGGTTCTGGATATTGTTAACGTTCTGTGTTTTGATCTAAGTGCTGGTTACTCATGTGTCCTCAATTTCTGAAATGTATTTACATACATAAAAGTGTACACATTACATGCATAACATTAATAAAATTAAAAATGTTTATCAAATACATAATTAAAAAAATGTTTAAAAAATTTTTTTGAAAAGAAAAACCACTGGCCTAAAATGGCATCACTTAGGCTGAGTTCCCAACAGGGGCTAAACACCTAATCTAATTGCAGTTTCAACTTCCTCAGAGTGTAGTCTTAACCAATCAGTCAGGAATTTTCTGACCAATGCCTGGGAGTTTGCAACATGGGCCCTCTCCATCTCGCAAAGGAAGATGAAGTAATCTGCATGATACACCCCCTGCACTTCCCCCTAAGGGAAAGTGACTTTGCCTGGACTATCTTTCTCTTTTGCTAATAACTTTCTTGCCTCACCCTTCTTCTATAAAAACCTTCCATTTTGTACAGTTCTTGGAGCTCCCCTCTACTTGCTAGATGGGATGCTGCCTGATTCATGAATTGTTTAGTAAAGCCAGTTAGATCTTCAGATTTACTTGGTTGAATTCCATTTTTTTAACAATATAAAACATTAAAGTCCTTATATTTTAGAGCTACATATGGAAGTATTGATGAATAAAATTATATGCTGTCTGGTATTTACTTTAAAATAATCCAGTGGGCAAGGAAAAAATAGTGGGACTACAGGAGGGGGAAAGATAAAACAAGATTGGCCATTTTTTTGATAACTATTGCAATTGGGTAAAGGGTAAATGGGTGTCCATTGGGCTATTCTTTCTACTTCTGTGTACATTTGAAAGTCCCTACAATAAAAGCTTTTTAAAAGATCAGAGGTGCAGATCAAAAAGTATTATAATGCCCTTGCTTCCTTTGCCTTACTTATCAAACTCAACACCCAAAGAACAAATAATCCAATCAAGAAATGGGCAGAAGACATGAACAGACATTTTTCCAAAGAAGACATCCAAATGGCCAACAGACACATGAAAAAGTGCTCAATATCGCTTGGCATCAGGGAAATCCAAATCAAAACCTCAATGAGATAACTACCTCACACCAGTCAGAATGGCTAAAATTAACAAGTCAGGAAACAACAGATGTTGGTGAGGATGTGGAGAAAGGGGAACCCTCCTACACTGTTGGTGGGAATGCAAGCTGGTGAGCCACTCTGGAAAACAGTATGGAGATTCCTCAAAAAGTTGAAAATAGAGCTACCTTATGATCCAGCAATTGCACTACTGGGTATCTACCCCAAAGGTACAAATGTAGTGATCCGAAGGGCTACGTGCACCCCAATGTTTATAGCAGCAATGTCCACAGTAGCAAAACTATGGAAAGAGCCAAGAGGTCCATCAACAGATGAATGGATAAAGAAGATGTGGTGTACATATACAATGGAATATTATGCAGCCATCAAAAAACCTGAAATCTTGCCATTTGCAACGATGTGGATGGAACTGGAGGGTATTATGCTAAGCGAAATAAGTCAGAGAAGGACATGTATCATAGGATCTCACTGATATGAGGAATTCTTAATCTCAGGAAACAAACTGAGGGTTGCTGGAGTGGTGGGGGGTGGGAGGGATCAGGTGGCTGGGTGATGGATATTGGGGAGGGTATGTGCTAGGTGAGCGCTATGAATTGTGTAAGACTGCTGAATCTCAGACCTGTACCTCTGAAACAAATAATACATTATGTGTTTAAAAAAAAAAAAAAAAAGAAGATAGCAGGAGGGGAAGAATGAAGGGGGGGAATCGGAGGGGGAGACGAACCATGAGAGACGATGGACTCTGAAAAACAAACTGAGGCTTCTAGGGAGGAAGGGGTGGGAGGATGGGTTAGCCCGGTGATGGGTATTAAAGAGGGCACGTACTGAATGGAGCACTGGGTGCTATATGAAATGAATCATGGAACACTACATCAAAAACTAAGATGTAATGTATGGTGATTAACATAACATAATAAAATAAAATTTAAAAAAAAGTATTATAATGCATCCATTCCTCACACCATATCCTAGGATAAATTTCAAATGGATTAAATATCTAAATCGGGGGTCAAATCCACTTGTGTATGGCCACAAGCGAAGAATGGTTTTTACATTTTAAAGTGTTAGAAAAAGAAAACGATAAAAAAGAATATGTGACAGAGAGGTGTGTGGCCCACAAAACCTAAAATATTTAAGATACGGTCCTTTACAGAGAATTTTACAGAAAATGTTAAAAAGAAAATCAAAGAAGTGTCAGAAGAAAACACTGGTGAACCTAGGGAAGGGGACATCTTTCCTAATACCTCCAAATCCAGAAGCAGTAGGGACGCACTAATAAATTTGATGACATAAAATTAAAAACTTCTGTGTGGGGGGAAAAAAAAACAAACCATGCACAAAAACTTGACAAAATTGGAGAAAGTAGCTGGCAATTACCTAAGAGACAATGTGTGTGTATATATATATTTGTATATATTTATATATAAAAAGAGCTAATAAACCTTAAAAAAAAAAAAGGATCAACAAGTAAAATGTAGGCAAAGGACAGTCCATAGAAAAAGAAATACAAATAGTCCTTAAACATATAAACAGTTACTCAATTTACAAGAGGAATATAAATAATAACTAAACTGAAATACAGTCCTCATTGGTCAGGTGGCAAAAACCCTAAAGTCTGCAGAAATATTTTGTTGACAAGGCTGTGGGGAAATAGGTATTCTTATATACTGCCAGTGGTAATTCTAACTAGTACATCCCCGAGGAAGGCAACTTGGCAATATCACTTCAAGGAAGAATTTGTATCTTCCAAAGAAACCCTGGCAAAAATATAATGACATATATGCATCATAACATTTATAATAGTCAAAGACTAGACACTTAATGCCCATCAGTAGGGAAGTGATTAAAATAAACTCTGGGGCGCCTGGGTGGCTCAGTTGGTTAGGCGACTGCCTTCGGCTCAGGTCATGATCCTGGAGTCCCTGGATCGAGTCCCGCATCGGGCTCCCTGCTCAGCGGGGAGTCTGCTTCTCCCTCTGACCCTCCCCCCTCTCATGTGCTCTCTCTCTCTGTCTCTCTCAAATAAATAAATAAAATCTTTAAAAAAATAAAATAAAATAAACTCTGATACATCCACAGATGATTAACTATGCAACCGTAAAAATGAGTAAGGGACAATGCAATGTGATGATATGGAATGATCTTTAGGATATATTGTTAAGTGAAAAACACAAGGAGCGGGAAAGTACGTTACTTTCTGAGTTAGAAGTCAAGGAGGTAGTAAGAGCACTCACTCACATATCCCTGTATTTTTAAAGAAACAACAACGGAAGGATAAACCAAAATAAATAAAAATGGTTACCTCTAGGCACAGGGAGAAAACAAGATGAAGGGGTGGGGATGGAAGGTAGACCTCTCTAAAAGTGCCTTGGTTCTTACTGTTTTGACTTTGGAGCCATGAGAATCTTTTACAAAATTAAAACAAAGGAAAAAAAGTAAAGGTACCACATATAACTGCAGTATGACCGAACTGGACAAACCTTCTAAGGAGGCAGAACTTTCCAGACTTGTTCTGCTGAAATCAATTCCCTTAGTTCCTGAAGTGGCACTGCTCTCTTGGGAGGAAGTGGCTCCTTCCAACTCATGGCAAACATCTTCATCTGTTAAAGAGGTAGATTCAGAATCCTGGGCTCCCACTGAAGAAAGACTGGTACGATCAGAACTTTGATCCTAAGGACATAATTATAAGCTTAATTTCCTTCATATTTAAATTTAATTATTTAAAATGTCACTCCTAAGGCAGAGGAAATGCTTAATCACCCAGATGATTAGTTAATCAACATTATAACATCTACAGAAAGAAAACAACCAATTTTACATGGGCTACTAATTTGGACAAACATGGGTGGGAAATCATTTAGATAGCATTTTTAGTTGGATCAAAGTAGAGATACCTGTTGGTAAGATACCCTTGCTGACTTTGAAGCTTCATTTACTGTTCATTTTCCTCTCTGTGAATCCCAGCCCAGGATGATACCATTAGAACTGCATTTTATTCTTTTAAAATTTCATGTATGTTTACATTTTATTATTTTCCATAATAATCTAGGTTTCAAAGACATGTATTTCCAGTTTTCATTTTTGAGAACACCAAAGTGTAAGTTAAATGTTTTTCTGGTTATACCAACAATACATTAAAAAAAATCTGGTCAATATGAATTTTTGTATAAAGAAAAAAAAATTTAAGTATCTATAATTCTACTGCCCAGATAATACAACTTATTTTTTTCTAGTCATGTTGTGTGTGTGTGTTATTTTTAGGATTATTTGGATATTTGTACAGGCTTTTCTGCTATATCTCATTGTATTTTTAAAAGTGGGTGCTCTAGGAATCATACACACCCGGTCATTTACAGTCTACTTAAAGTTAGTATTGTACCTCTTGGTATATAATAACATAACTATAATGAATATTGGCAGAATGGATCTCTTTATCACTGTAAAATATGTACATATATTGAATGTTCCATAAGATAATGTCATAATTTTTGTTTTGGGCAATTATTTAAGAGGTAAGAAAGTAGTCTTTTATATTAACTATTTACCATGTTTTCTGTTCTTCCTTCATTCCTGCAGGTCCAGTTTTCTTTGTGGTATTATTTTTCTTCAGCCTGAAGAACTTCCTTTAGCATATCTCATATAACAGGTCTGCTGGCCAGGATTCTCTTCTTTTATCTGAAAATGCTTTCATTGCACCTTTCCCCCTGAAGAATATTTTCACTGGATATCGAATTCTGGGTTGACAGGTCTTTTAACAATTGTACGGTGTTGTTCCAGTGTATTCTTTCCTCCATGGGTCGTGGAAAAAATATATGGTTATTCAAATCCTTATTCCTCTGTAGGTAATGTGTCATTTTTCTTTAACAGTTTTCAAGATTTTTTTTATTTTTTCCTCCCAGCAGCTATTTTATTAGCAGATGGATATCTTCGCTTTTTAGTAGTTTGCTTATGTGTGTGTAGATGTGGTTTTCTGTGAGTTTATCCTGTCTATAGTTTACTGAGCCTCTTGTATCTGTAAATCTATATCCTTCACCAAATTTGGGAAGTTATTTCTTATTTGTTTATTTCTCCATTTTTTATTTCTTCAGGTATCTTTTCTACCACAATCTTTTTCTCTAATACTTCTGGAACTCCAATTATATGTTACTCCTTTTGATACTGTCCCACAAATCTCTGAGGCTCTGTTCATTTTTGTAAAAAGTCTCTTCTCTCTCTGTTCTTCTAATTGGATAATTTCTATTACTCAAGTCTTCAAGTTCATGGATTCTTTCCTCTATCTTCTCCATTCTGCTACTGAACCCATCCAATGACTTTATTTCAGAGGGTATTTTTTAGCATAAAACATGTTTTTTAAAATAGTTTCTATTTCTTGCTGATAATTCCTTCCTTTTCATTTATTTCAAATGTGTTTTTCTTTAACTTCAGGGAATTTGCTATAATAGCTGCTTCAGAGTTTCTGTCAGGATAATTCCAACAACTGGGTTGTCTCAGCATTGTCTTTCCCTTGAGAACGGGGTCACATTTTCCTGGTTCTTTATCAAGTCATTCTGGATTTTATTTTGGCACTCTGAATGTTATGTTGTGTGGTCTGGGTCCTGTTATAATCTCTTGGAGAACACTGATACTTTTGTTATAGCAGGCTTTGTTACTGACCAAGTTATGTTCGGACTGTAATTTGTATTTCATTTTTTGTAGGCAGTGACTTAATTCTTAGTTTAGTCCTGTAAGACTCGTCTTTGCCAGTTCACCTTTATCCCATGTTATGTGTAGTTCAAGACTAGGCTGACACTCGTGCGGGCCATTCACAGAATCTGGGAATCCCCTTCTCTCAGATGCCCCTCAAACTCTCCAGCCCACAGATGCCCCCTTCTCTGGCTCCTCTGTCCAGGAATTAGGGTTTCTCTTGAAGTTTCAGCTGCCAGGGCTGCCACACCACACCATGACGGGGACCTGCTCTTGGGGCAAAGATGCATGAGACAAGAAAATGGGGAATTCACCTCTGTCTGGGTCCCTCCCCACAATCTGCCTGCTTCTTCAGAATCCTTAGATAGTTGTTTTTTTTGCATTTTGTCTGGGATTATTAGTTATAATCAGCAGGAGGGATGTGCTTTAGTGGCTTTATGTTCCCACAGTGGAGCTAGGATGCTCACCCTCATTTTTATTTTTTTTAAAGATTTATTTATTTATTCGAGAGAGCAAGCGCACACAACACACACACACACACACACACACACGTGCGAGGGGCAGATGGAGAGAATCTTAAAGCAGACTCCCCGCTGAGCTCGGAGCCTGACCCCACAACCCTGAGATCATGACCTGAGCTGAAACCAAGAGTCCGACGATGCTCAACTGACTAAACCACCCAGGCGCCCCCTCACCCTCATTTTTAAAGATGATATTTGCTGGGTGTAGGAAAATAGGGTGGCAGTTATTGTCTTTCAGAGCTCTAAAGGTATCTTTCCAGGGTCTCCTGACATCAAAGTTTCTGTTCAGAAGACAAATGGCAGTTTCTTACTGTTGTTCCATTTGAAGGTAAGATAAGCTCTTTTCTCTGGCTCCTTTTAAGATTTCCTCTTTGTATTCCATTTCCATCTTTTTTAAAATTAGATGCATAATAAGTATGGTTTTCTTTGCATTTATTCTGCTTGACATTTGTAGATCTTCTAAATATGTAAGTTGCCATCTTTTATCACTTTGGGAAAATTTTTGGCAATTCACTTTTTAAATGTTCTTTCTATCTCATTCTGTCTTCTGGAACTCAATTACATCAGTGTTAGACATTTTCACTAATTCCCACATTCGTTTTTTTATTTTCCATTTGATTTCCAATCTGCTTCAAAGTGGATATTTTTTACTGAGTTTCCATCTAGTTTACAAATGTTCTTTTTCTGTGTTTTGTCTGCTGTTAAATCCAACTACTGCATTAATTTCGTATCTTTTTCGGTTCTAGAATTTATACTTGATTCTTTTTAATAGATAATTATCTGGTGAAATTTTCTACCTTTGCAGCTGTTTTTCTTCAGCTTTCCCTTGATTTTCTTGAACATATTAAAATTATTTCAAAGTCTCTTGCTAATTTAAATAGTTGGATCACCTGAACTTTTCTTCTGTTTTTTAGTTACGGTCCTGTCTCTTGGTATAGCTATTTTTAACTAAATAATATAAAAGATTATATATAAAAAATTATAAGGACTCCAGATGATATTCTGTTCCTCCAGAAAGGACACAGTCTTTCATGTGTTAGATAAAGGCTCATTATCTTCATCTAATCACAGGCTGAGCTGAGTCAAGCCTAGGTTGCTGTTTTGGTCAGATGCAGTCCAACTCTGGTTTGCCAACGCTCCGCTCCCAAGGCATGGCTCTGCGGGACTCCCAACAAAGGGCTTGGTGTGTTTACCAAAGCTCCCCCGGCTTCTACCCCCACCCCCCACCCTGGAATTTATGAACTCTTTGTGACTCTATTCCCAGCACCATGGAACTGCTGAAAACTCTAATTTGTCAGAGACTTTCTGCTTACCTTTTTAGCCTCCTGTCTTATGCGGTATCAGTACTAGGAAAATGTCCTGAAGGAAAAAAACTGGTGTATCTGAGGACCCTCAAGAGTCTGTGATTTTTGTCTCTCCAGCTCCACCAGATCCTAAAACTCTGTGTCCCTCTCACCTCTCCTCAGCCCGCTAAGGTAAAACCTGGATTTGCAGCCCTTTGCTTTGTGCTCAATCAACAAACGCCCTCAGGGGAAAGCAGTTGAGAACTTCGGGCTCCTCTCTGCGATTCACTGCTAGAATCTTGCACCTCTGCTTTCTAGGTGCTTTAGCAACTCTCTGATTACTTTAAACAGATACTTTGTATTTCATTTAGCTTTTTGCTCTTGGGAGATATGTATATAGGTCTATCGCAAGCTACTCCATCCTAACTAGGAGGAAAGGTCCTACGTCAGCCAGTAATTTTTGAAGGCATGCTGAACACTATCTGAAAAAAAAATCTGCACTTTGAAGGAAATAATAAAGCTCAGTAAGCATTTTCATATAACACTGATTTTTACTCCAGCTACAAATCATTTTCTTTCAAAACTGTACTATAAACATAACCTTAGTGAATTTTCATTACTTATTATTCAAGTTCAAATTCTGATATTTACAGACCTTATGCGTCCAAAGAGTCCTTTTTGGTAAAGCTGTGTTTAAGGAGCAAGGTAAAAACAGACATTTTTGCAAGGAAGGAACTTTTGGTGGTGGAGGACGGTAAAAGGGAAAGTAGAAAACTCGAAGAGAACTTACTTTAGATGATGTGGTATACATGGTGAATCTTGAATACCATTTGCTGGCTTTCTCTGCAACTCCTTTCCCAGCAGTGAACATACTGTTCCTTAGAACATCTAGTTTAGGTACCAGCAGTGTATCTAAATTAAATGAAGGTGATGAATGGGTTAATGCAGCTTGAGATTCTTCCCTAAATGGGCAAGAAGGTGAGAAGGCTGGAGAAGACCAGAGTCTGTCCCGTGGTCTCTCCTCAGTTTTTGTGTAACTTTTAGATTTGGTAAGTCTCATTAGCCTCGGAGAATGGGGAGGCAGGCTAGATCTTCTGCACGCCTTGACCAGTGTTGGACTTTTCTTACTGGTTGATTTGTCATCACATGCCCGTTGTAAATCGATGCTTGGCGTGCGGCTTGTCAAAGGACTGCTCATGTTATTCATATACATCACAATCTCTTCCGCTAAGTCACGCCTGGCGGATGGTGTTGAAACGCTTTTGCTATCTTCGTCATCCTCTTCCTCCTCCTCTTTTTGCTGCTGTTCAGTCTCAGCAACCAAAAGAGAGAGGGGATCAAATCCTGTGGCAACGTCCGTTTTTGCAGAAGGTTTTACTGAAAAGCTGCTGCTCATACGCTGAATCCTCTTGGGGTTCTGTGAAGCAGTGTATCCCACTTTTGATCCATCTGTCTCACTGTCTAAGTCTTCCAAATCAAAAATAACTGGAGAATCCACTTTATCTGCCAAACAATTAGGACCATCGAAAGGTGTATCGTCATCACTAGATTCCTTTTCTAGGCTGTCTCTTTTTGATCTTAAAGGTGGCTTTCCGATATCAAGACTAGTCGGTCTTGTGCTTTTTGAGATAACATTTGAAAGAATTTTTGCATCAGCTCCTAGTTTTTCAACCATATCTCCAGGGCTTGCTTCCTGGTTGATTCTATTGAGCATAAGTCCCATCAGTACTCCGCCACTAAGATTGCGGTTTCTGCTTCCCCAGGAGAGTCGCTGCTGCAAATTAGGTTCATTTTCACTTTTATGTCTTTTCCTGAAGCACCTACTTTGACTGTTTCCTGTTTCATTTGTACCTTCAAAAGATGATAGTAAGAGCAACTCAGAGGTGCTTTCTGAAAAACAAGAGAGGTGTTTTTAGCCATGAAAAATGTAATGCGCAGATATAAGATGTCTTAAATATTTAAAATACTAGTAATAAAAATGATAAGAGCAAGTACTCGCTGAGTGCCTGCTATTTGACAGACACTATAACTAGGCATTTCACTCACATTATCTACTGTAATCATGCCAACATCCTTATGGGTTGAGAAGAAACTGACGTTCAGGGGGATGAACTAGCTAGCCCAAAGTTACCCGCCCAGTCCTTACGTGATTCAAGTGGGATTCAAAAACAGACATGACTAACTATAAAGGGTACCCTCTGAGACAGAAGCTGTCTGTACTGTACTGCTTTTCAAAGCTTATAAATTAAGATTAATATTTACCTTTCTTGGAGTGGGAGATACAGGCTTTCAGCCAGAGAACAAGTAAGTCACGGGACTAAAAGGCATAGCACAGGGAATACGGTCAGTGATGCTGTACTAGCAGTGTATGGGGACAGACGGTAGCTGCACCTGTGGCAAGCACGGTATACGGACAGAAGCTGAATCACTATGCTGTACGCTGAAACTAATGGAACACCGTGTGTACTCAAAATTTTTTTTAAAAATGTACCTTTCTTATATTTAATAATAAATTTATATTAATTACACTAAATTGATTAGACAATGGTTATACAATTGTGGTTGAACTAGATGACCCTGTGACTATGAGTCTTCTACCTATAAAAATGAAAAACAAAACCAAAAACCCTAAACCAAGCCAAATAAAAGGCAGCTATGTTAGCTTTATCCACATATAAACATTATTTTTAAAAACTCCAAATCCTATGACTATAGATGTGGCTAAATAATCTTACCCTTATTTTACATATGGTTTGCAAGTTTATACCAGTTAAATGTGAATGGCTATTTTCTACTCAGAAACCTTTCACTGCTTTTTGCCAAATTACTCAGGTACCAATGCTGAAAGCAGAACGCTAGATTCCTGATCACTTTAATTGTCCTTATTATGTGGGAGTCTTCTAAAGCATTAGTCTAGGTATGGTATTGTCAACTATTCTTTTTATATCCTTATCCAACAGAACTAGTGTGCTATAACAAGGTAATTCCTGCCATGTGATGCATTTAGGGACAGGATAGGACATAAAAGGGAATATTGGAGACCATAAAAGCCTACAAACTAATAATGTAATAAGCATACACCATTAACAAGGAAAATAGCATAGCAGAAAAGTAAAGTCTATTCTTTGTTCCTTTATCACCTTATGACTAAGGGCATAAAAAGCCAAAAGTATACTTTCTTCTAACATTCTGGGAAACCTTCTGCTTGACAGATTAAATATCATCAAAGACTTGGAGGAATCTTATAATCCTAAAACAGTACTCTGGGATTGAGTTTAAATAGCTGTGCAGGGGGTCCCCTTGCAAAGTCAAAACCATGTTACAGCCTGAAGACAAATAAAGCTGGTTATCATACTATACCAGGGGTTGGCAAACTATGCTTCTGAGCCAAATCTGGCCTGTGGACTGTTTTTGTACAGACTCAAATGGTTTTTACGTTTACAATCACATACCCACAAAGAAGAACAGGTGACAGAATGGTATGTAGTCTGCATGGCCTAAAATACTACCTGGCCATTTGCAGTGAAGTTAGTCCAATCCTAGGTTCATATACATGCTAATTCCAACAGACTATGCTGGATGCTGCATGCCTCTAACACAGAGCCACAAGCTATTTAAATTCCTTGAGACAGGCGGTTCTATGACATGATTCTGGCCAGTAGTGTTAAAATGGTAGTTTTTGAAGGTTTCTGGAAAAATTGTCCTTTCCTGATAGAAGGGGATAGATGTGGCTGGTGGCCCCCTTCCCCATCTTTTCTGCCTCACACAGACAGGTGATGCATGAGGTTGCCAGTGGTCCTATTATTAATATGGTTAGGTCCAGAGAACTGATGGCAAAACCCTTGAATTAACATCTTGAGTAATTGTTTACCTTTGATTTCTTATTTGAGGAAAAAACCCTTGACGTGTGTAAGTGACTGCTAATCATATTTTCTGAGTCTTACAGCTGAAAGAATTCCTAGCTGAAATACTAGCCCCTTTTCAGATTTAGAACATTCTATAATCCCTTCCTACCACATAGCCTTTCAGAGATTGCCTCCCTTTTCCTGGAATGCTCTCTCTCAATTCCTCCTTTGCAACCCCTGTTCTTATTTGTTTTTGACGCAGACTTTAGATCTAAGTTCAAGAACCATATTCACCAAGGAAGACTTCCCGGACCAACGTCCCCCAAACCCAGGACACATCTATTTATTATATGCTCTTGTAGAAACTTACAGCCCTTCTTCACAGTATTTAATCTCAGAGCATTTTTACATTTACCTGAGTATTTGATTAATGTTTTCCCATCTCTCCTTCCTGCTTTCTCTATGAAGGTAGGGACTGGATCGTGTTTCTGTTTTTTTGTTTTGTTGTTCCTTATCATATCCCCAGAAACACCTGACATCCGGTTACATATAGCAGGAGCTCAAGAAATAATTACTGAGTGAACACTGTCTGCTGGGAAACAACTGCCACCAATAGACCAACCCAGAATATGACACAGGAGAGTGTATTATAATATGATATATCATAGCTAAATATGGCAGCTAAAGATAAAAAGTTAAACAGAAACCAGAATTCGGCTTAGAAAAACATCTCCGAGTAGGTTTTATTTCAGAGTAAATTTTCTTGTGGTTCAACTCTCAGTGACTCAATATACATTTATCAAAATGTCAAATTCTCAACATAATCATTAAGTAACCATAGGGTAATGATTTGATTTCAATATTCAGTTAAACATGAAAACATCACTTTGGTTAAACCACTCCAATATCTTTTAGAAGCTATCAGATACATAGCTAGCTAGCTAGATACATGTATATGTACACACACATACACATATATATGAATATACAGTCATATAAAATATCTGTATATTGTACTGTAAAACATAAATCTAAAAAATGCTTTGAATCCTCACATGTACTAGTATATAAGAAAAAAGTTATTGAAAAATAAGTATTCCTATAAATCCCATATACAGTCTTGGGCAGAAGTGATAAACCCATAGAATTTAACAGATGGGAATGCTTTCAAGCCCAAAATCTTAAAGATGAACTAATAACTCTAATTCACACCCAGGAAACCTCTATTATAGGCCTTTAAAACCTGACTTGTTAAGCATAAAGGGTAACCAAAGCCAGATGATGAGTCAGATACTGATTACTATGGCAAAATGTCAGGATCAAAGGATGGTTTACAATCATATTACAACAGAGAGGTCATAAAAGCAGATCTTCAGAAAAAGGCAAGCATTAATAGACAGTAATGAAAGAACAATAAGGCAAAGGCTACCAAAGGCAAGTTATTACAGGTTATAAGTAGACAATGACTAGGTTGTGAGGTAATTCCATGATCCCAAGAAAACAAATTTTAATATTTAAGTTATAACAATGACCCGAGAAAGAAAGGCAAATTCAGATAGTTACAACTCATTTAACTTTTTTTTTTTTTGAGAGCCAGAGCAGGGGAGTCTGTACACTTTTTCTGTCGAGAGCCACACAGTAAATGGTTTACTTTGCAGGCCATGCAGTCTCTTTGGCAACTACTCAGCCCTGCTGATGTACTGAAAAAGCAGCCAGACAGTATGAAAACAAATGAGTGTCGTTGTGCTTCCATAAACCTTTGTTTGTGAACCCTGAAGTTTGCCTTTCATGTAATTTTCATGTGTTACAAAATACTATTCTTCTTCTAATTTCTTCAATCGTTTAAATATGTAAAAACCGTTCCTAGCTCATGGGCTTGTACAAACACAGGTGGCAGGCCCTTCGTGGCCCACGGGCCATAGTTTGCCTACCCCTGAGCGGGAGGCATAGCTAACTGTGCTGCAGAAGAACAAATGTCACTGTAGCAAGGCCATGTGTAAACAGAGATTGCAGCCTTGACAGCTCAATCCTTCAAGATGTGTTTAGATTATATGTGATACTGAATTGAGCTAATGCCAACATAAAATATCATATAAGCAGACTAGTAACACTAGAAACTTTGAACCTTATGTCTATTTAACCCCCCAAAAAATGATCTGATGAAAAATTAGTGAGACCAAGTATTATCTCAAATCCTAAACTGACTTTTCCATTAAGTAGTTGATAACTTACATGACCTGCCAATAGCCAGATTAGGCCTTAGTTTTCTCATTAAAATAGTGCTAATATCCCCTCACGAATATAAGCGTTGCTGCATTTGTAAACATAAAATAATATATAAAAAGCACTTTAAAAAAAGATTGTATTTATTCATTTTAGAGAGAGATACAGAGCATGAAGTGGAGGGGACAGGCAGAGGGAGAGGGAGAGAGAATCTCAAGCAGACTCCCTGCTGAGCGTGGAGCCTGACGCAGGCTTGATCCCACAACCCTGAGATCACGACCTGAGCTGATATCAAGAACTGGACGCCCAACTGACTGAGCCTCCCAGGTGCCCCAAAAAGCACTTTGAAAAGAAAAAATATTAGGTATTGTTATCTAAACTATCTTGAGAAATAGCCTTTTAGCTCTGAAAAAATAGGAACAATAATGAAGATTAAAGAACTCTATGCTTCATTTAAAAATTGGGGGTGTAAGGTACCCTCAGATGGATCATCTCACCTGCTCTCATTTCCCCCTTTCAGAAAGTCCCAACAGTCTGAACTCAAGAGATGGTATGTGGCTTGTAGGTTTGTCCTTGTACTTTGTTATAACAAAAGCTGGAACAAAGTATACTATAAAATATAGAATTCAAGTTACTAAGCTATACAATGAGAGGCTACACAAATATATAAAAAAATAATCCTGGAGAATAGACTTTTAAAAATTCATTAGAAATACAGCTACAAGGGGTGCCTGGGTGGCTCAGTCATTAAGCATCTGCCTTCGGCTCCGGTCATGATCTCAGGGTCTTGGGATCGAGCCCCGCATTGGGCTCCCCGCTCAGCTGGAAGCCTGCTTCTCCCTCTCCCACTCCCCCTGCTTGCGTTCCTGCTCTTGCTATCTCTGTCTCTGTCAAATAAATAAATAAAATCTTTGGGCGCCTGGGTGGCTCAGTTGGTTAAGCGACTGCCTTCGGCTCAGGTCATGATCCTGGAGTCCCGGGATCGAGTCCCGCATCAGGCTCCCTGCTCAGCGGGGAGTCTGCTTCTCCCTCTGACCCTCCTCCCTCTCCTGCTCTCTGTCTCTCATTCTCTCTCTCGCAAATAAATAAATAAAATCTTTAAAAAAAAAATCTTAAAAAAAAAGAAATACAGCTACAAGATATTCTGCACATAAAAGAGGTACACGATTCAACTCACCTGTGCTTTCTCCTGATATTTTATCAGCACCATTGTTATTTGTACCACTGGGGCGAACTATACTGGAAGAACTTTGATAATTGAGCTTAGGCAGACAATCAGCACTTCCTTTTGCACTCTCACTCTCTGACACTGTAAAGATTAAAATGAAATTGTTAAGATAAAAGCTACATAGAAGCTATTTAGCTTTTATTTACTTAGCTATTAAGCTATTATAGAAGGCATAAAGAGAAGTAGCTTTTAGTTATAAATATTTCTAACTGATAATAGGTGATAAGAAAATACCAAACACCTCTATATCTATTTGCTGATCACAAGTAAATGATTCCACTTATTCGAGGCTTTAAGGTGTGTATCAAATTACTAAGTCATGCGTGAAGTCCATACATACATTTTGTATTTCTTCTTTGGTTGTGAAACACTGCTTTTGATGGAGGTAGGCAAGGGAGGGAATAGAGTCACAGACCATTAACAAAAACATTAAATAAAAATACTGTTAAACCTTAGAAAAGAGTCACTGTTTGAAGAAATACATATATTTCTACTACAAGAAGAGGAGTAATTGATCGGAGAGTGTTGTGCCACTGAGGCTATACACTTCACACATAAAGTTTTGGTGTGTTGGAGCATTAGGTGGTGAAGAGGGCCTGTAATGGGAGGAAAGACAAGTTATAATGGGAAAGTGGAAAATAAAATTAGCACTTTTATACTTAAAGCCACTCGTATTTTCTGTTAATAGAAGTTCACAGGGGCCCCTGGGTGGTACAGTTGGTTGAGTGACTGGCTCTTGGTTTCAGCTCATCTCAGGGTTGTGAGCTGGGAGTCCTGTGTCAGGCTCCACACTCAGCGCGGAGTCTGCTTAAGATTCTCTCTCCCTCTCCCTCTGCCCTACCCTTCCTCCCCATGCTCTCTCTCTTTCTCCAAAATAAATAAATAAATCTTTTTTAAAAAAATATTTTATTTATTTACTTATTTGAGAGAGAGAGAAACAACATGAGAGGGGAGAGGGTCAGAGGGAGGAGCAGGCTCCCCACTGAGCCGGGAGCCCGAGGCGAGACTCGATCCCAGGACTCCGGGATCATGACCTGAGCCGAAGGCAGTCGCCTAACCAACTGAGCCACGCAGGTGCCCCAATAAATAAATCTTTAAGACAAAAAAGGCTCACAAATTTATACACTATCAACTTAAGTAATACCTACGGGAACTAGAATCACTCCCTTTCTTATCTTTTTCTTCTTGAATTTCCTCAGTAGATATATCCCCTCTTCTAACTTCATCCTTAGATAATGAATTATATCCAAGATCAGACTGGCCACCTATGAAAAAGAGAAAAGAAAAAAAAAAAACAAAACCCCTATGCTGTTTATCATAAACTTCTTTAGTGAGAACAACTGGAATTATGAGCAACATATTAGTGTCCAGGTTTACTTATGAGATATTTTCTGGTTAATATCCAATTGAAAGCATTACTTTGTTAGCCCTCCTCCCCCATCTCTATTAATGCAAGAAAGGGATGATCTCAAAATAATTTGTCTTTGGCTCCACACTGCAGTCAAAAGTGACTATGTACATTCACACTACTGTCTGGGCTCCTAAAGATACAGACAAACCAGACATTCTTCAAGCCTATGACCTTTCTAGGTGAAAGTCAGAGTTCCAACTAAGCAATGCAGAAGAAAAATCTGCAGGGAATTCAGAACAGAACATTCACACATAGATCACTGGAGCCAAATGTCTAAATGATTCCACTGAAGAAAATGGGTTTATTTAAATTTACTGATAGGTAATTGCTTTCTCTGAAAATTTAATTGAATAATTATTGAATTGCACTTGAGTATAAATACATGGGAGTGAGAAAAATTTAGTGTTACTGTTAAGAAAGGCAAACATTGCACTGATATAAGGAAACTTCTAATTCTGTTCAAGAGGCCTTCTGTAATTTTCTGCAAATTGTTTTCACTAGATTAGCATCAAAACATAAGGTTTTAAATCCTAGTTCTTCATCTTAGGAGACATGATTTTAAGCAAACCATTTAACCTTTTGGTTTGGATTTCAAGTCCCCAGATTTATAACACACAAAGTATGGTTACGATTATATGAGAGAGACTATATATGGAATGATTTTATAAACTGGTAAAGAACTATGTAAAGAAACTGTATTAAGTATCACTAGGTATTTAATATCTCTTATAATTTTGAGTTTGTATTTTTTCTAATCAAACTTTGGCTCTGTTTCCACAGAAAATATAAATTTAAAAATATTATGAAGATAATCTTGATGAAATTCATGCTTTTATTAGATTCTGCATGCTTTAAAATAGACTTTTAAAAGGCCATAGTTAAAAACAAAAGATAGAGGGGCACCTGGCTGGCTCAGTTCGAAGAGTGTGTGAATCCTGATCTTGGGGTTGTGAGTTCGAGCCCCACATGGGGTGTAGAGATAACGAACAAAAATGAGACTAAAAAAATTGATTGCTTCATTTTTAAGAGAGAATGACTGAGGATGACTACTATAACTCAGATTAAATTCACATTGCATGATCAAAAAATAAAACGAGCCAAGAAAGAACTATGAAAATTACATTTCAACACAATTTGTTTACACTTATTACTCTTAAAAGTAGGCAAAAGAGGAGACAGACCAAAATAATGTTACCATTTACAGAGACAGAAGCCTTCATATTTCATTAGTAATGCTGGGATTTTTAAATTTAAAATTTCTGTCTGTTAAGAGGTGGCCCTTATACTCTGTTCAAAAGTCATGGGATGTCTGGGTGGCTCAGTCAGTTAAGCGTCTGCCTTCGGCTCAGGTCATAATCTCTGGGTCCTGGGATTGAGCCCTGAGTCAGGCTCCCTGCTCAGCAGGGAGTTGGCTTCTCCCTCTCCCTTCGCTCCCACCCTCCCCCCACCGCTTAAGCGCTCTCTCTAAAAAAAAAAAAAAAAAAAAGGTCATGTGTCTTTTTTTAATGTACTAATGAAAAGGACAGAATTATTCAACAAATTAAGTGTGTCAGTTTTAATTCTTAGAGAAAACTTTTGTTCAAATCTGATATTTTAATAAAATTAATAGCATCTTCAGGGCTAGAATGCTGCAAGTTTTATATGTATTTGCAAGTTTATTATACCTTTTTATTTTAATATAGTTTAAAACTCACAAGAAGTTGCAAAAATAATATAGTACAGAGAGTTCCTGTGTACTGTTCACCCAGCTTCCCTCAATGATACTATCTTACATGAAACATAATACACTGTTAAAACCAGGAAGTTGATGTTTATACGTACTATTAACTCCGATAAGGGCTATAAGTTTCTTTTTTAAAAAAAAACTCTAATAACATTTTCATAATTACAAACAAGAATTTACCCTAAGAAAGTGACATGATACAGAGATCTGTGGGCTATCCAGAGTTAACTGGGTTACCATGGACTAAATACTTGAATAAACTCTCTCTTTTTTTTTTTTTAAAGATTTTATTTATTTGACAGAGAGAGAGATACCGAGAGCAGGAACACAAGCAGGGGAAGCGGGAGAGGGAGAAGCAGGCTCCCCGCCGAGCAGGGAGCCCGATGTGGGACTCGATCCCAGGACCCCGGGATCATGACCTGAGCCGAAGGCAGACGCTTAACGATTGAACCACCCAGGCGCCCTTGAATAAACTCTCTTAAACTTTTATTTCTATTCCAATAAAGAATAAAATGGCATATAGTTATTAGACACAATATCAAACCAAGTGCCTAACATATATAATTAAAAAGTGACAGTTAACCTAAATACAGCACTGAGAATTAAAATCTAAAAAAGGCCAGCAAATCTAAATTTTAAAATGTACTGTAATAAATGTATACATAAGCACACACAAACCTGTACTAGATCTATCATCAGTAGCATACACTTTGATTAAACCCGTATTAAAAGGTGCCTGCTCCACAGTGTGTGTCCCATGACCACTATCCATGCTGCCATGACTAACAGCATCCAGGTCACTGCCATCTGCTTAAGAACACAATTTGACAGCATTTTACTACTCAGGCAGATACCACAAATACACATTAGTTTGTTGCTCAAGCTAATAATCCACTCATACTGAACACGAACATGCCACATAATTAGCAAAATACAACCATAACAACTGTAATGATTGTGAATTATTAATGGATACTAAAACAAGATCACCAAAGGGTGATAATTTAACAGTTAAAGAAAAAAAGTGATTGAAGGTATTTTTTAAATGGGAAAATAGTATTAGAATTTGCTTAATGGCAGTAAAAACTAGAAATTATTAAATATTTTGAAACTAAGATTTCTAAAAAATGTAAATTATAACTAGTCAATTAATTTTTTTTTAACAAAGTAAAACAAATACATCCCCTAAGAACTTTTAATTACCTGAGAGAGTTGTTTGTGATAAGTGTGCATGTTTCTTTAAAGCTCTTTTGAACTGTGCGACTCCTAAAACAACGTTTCTTACTTTTGTCCAAAGAAAATAGCCACTACGACTTCTTGAAGGCCAGGTACTTTCCAAAACAGCCTATTCATTCAACAAAATAAAATAGTTAGTAAAATAAAATATATCAGTGAATGCACGTTGGCTTTATAGTAAAGCTAAAGAATATCTAAATACATTGTATAACAGGAAAATAGAACAAAAAAACTTACTTGATTTACAGAATATATATACATATTTTTAAAGATTTTATTTATTTATTTGACAGAGAGAGATATAGCGAGAAAGGGAACACAAGCAGAGGGAGTGGGAGAGGGAGAAGCAGGCCTCCCGCCGAGCAGGGAGCCCAATGTGGGGCTCATCCCAGGACCCTGGGACCATGACCTGAGCCCAAGGCAGACACTTAACGACTGAGCCACCCAGGTGCCCCTTGTAGCTGTATTTCTAATGAATTTTTTAAAGTCTATTCTCCAGGATTATTTTTTTATATATTTGTGTAGCCTCTCATTGTATAGCTTAGTAGCTTGAATTCTGTATTTTATAATATACTTTGCTCAAGACTATATTTATACTTATAAGTATAAATATACTTTTATAAATAAAACTTTAATGTATAAAATGTATACATTATGTAAAACTTTATATGTATACATAATGTAAAACTTTAATGTATAAAACTTTTATAAATAAATAAAAGTATAAATATACTTTTATAATATACTTTGCCCAGAATATATTTTAATACTCCAAAACCAATGCCAAATAAAGCCCAAATCAATTATTTCTGCCATTATATTAAGGTTGTATAGTCACAAAAGTTATACTCATTCTCCCATTAAATCAAAGTCATTACCTTATTATAATAACCATAAGTGATGGCATTGGGGTCAATACCAGCTTTCTGCATTTCAAAAAGCACTCGAACCGCAAGCACCGGCTGATCATACTGCCCACAGAGCTGCATAAGAATGCGGTAGCACACCTGAAACACACAGTTCAGAAGTGTTCGGAAACAAAGTATCTACGAACATAGATCTAGAATAAAATAGTGCACTTTTAAAAAGAATTGTTACCTCATCAGGTGGATCCATCTTTTTGGACTGCATTTTTTTAAGCACATCATATGCTGTTTTCAGTGCCCTGACTTTTGAATGACATACTTTCACATAAGCTGGCAGACAAATAAACCACAGTCCGTAACAGTGGCGCAGGAGACACCTAGACCACATTTGAGGAATGGAAGAATACCTCTTGGCAATTTTATGGGCTGATTTAATTTCCTAGAAAAAAATGCAAGGGTCTCATTAATAAACTGACACACTTAAGCATCCTTATTTAACTGAACGCTGAACAAGTATAAGTCATACGTTTTTATAGTACTTCCCTAACAAAATCTGTCTATAATTAATACAGATTCAAGCAGAGGCTTATAAATATGTGAAATAAAGTTCTAAGATAAGAAAATTCATTAATTTTTTGAAGTCACATTACTCTAAATTATTTTGGGGATGTTTTGAGGAGCATAATCTAGTCATACATATGGGATAGTAAAATATATTAAGGGAGGATGAATGTCATATTTATTTTTGTTCTAATACTTGATTACATGAAAAACGCAAAATCGTCAAAGCACCTGTTTTGTTCTTCTGAACATGGGAGAAGGGCTGCTAGGACTACTTGATTTTGAAGGCAATTTGTTCTTTCGTGTTTGTAGAAATCCTTCAGGTCTCTCAAATAAATTGTTTCTAAGAACTGGAAATCCATTATAGCTGTTTTTGAAAAGAAAATAAAAATCTCAAGCACACATAGATGATCATACTGGTCATAATCTAAAAAAAAATTCTGACCAATAACTCCTTAACTTAGAGTCTATTTTCATTATCTTTCTCCATCAGACTATGATATATACTCAACAAATATTCGTGCTAATGTTGCCTTTCTTGTTATCATATTTAGACATCTAATAGCCAAATACAAACTCAAGTATATATTTTAGAGGTAGAAAAGTGAAAGATTTAAATTTTGCTGAACTTGACATCAAACCCTAAAGTAAATCAAGTGAACTTTGTAAGTTAGTATTCACGTAAATACACAGCAAACATATCAAATAATATGACAGCTGGTAAAGGGCCCCCAAATCAATACTCTTTCAGACAGGACAGTCATTAGTATTATTGCTTTAGGTTAAGATATTACTATAGAACCGTCCTCTTCAAAAGATACAAATAATGTATTAGCACATTCCAAGACAAACTCTGATATTATCATGAATTGGTTTATCAGGTTAGCTAAGCAGGTTCTGGCTCTCATTTGTGAGAAAGAAAACTGAAGAGGTTGGAGAAGAAGAAAAGATTAGAATGAGTGGCCCTATGAGGAAGTGGGTCTAATTGGGGTGCTAGAGCAAGGTGTTTGGGAATGTAAAAGGTAGCTGCAGCTAGGAAAAAGACATGCTGAAAAGAACAGAAGAAGCCCCTGAGCATCAAACAGAACCTACTTTATAATCTTCCTAAAGGCATAGCAATAGTTTCAATTAACTGAGAAGAAAACCAGCTATGATAAAAGATGGTAAACTATATCTATTATACATTACTACAGGCAAATTCAGTAGGGTAAAAAATAAATATTAAATGTTAAGGAATAAAATAGCAAAGAAGTTCAGGAAAACTACGTCCCATAAAAATTTCACTGTATGTACACGGTGTGATAATAAGACCATTCTGTGTACCTTATGGAAACTTACTACCCTATCATTTCACAAAGACAATGTAAGAATATGAGTCACCTCTCACTAAGAGGACCCACTGTGCACACTGAAGACATTTAAGCTGTGTCTCCAATGACGGGTATGATTACACCAAAATTATATTGTTAGTCTCAACTTAAAAAGTGACTTAGATTCTTTTAAAAATGGGAACTTTCTAAGCTAAGTAATTTTTTTTATTAGAGGACTAAATCTAAAAGTAAAGTTTAAATTAAAAAAAAAAGTTAAACCCAAAGCATAAAAAGAAAAACAAAACTGTATTAGTGAAACCTGCTCCTAAACAAATCTTAGAAGTATAATGTACAAAAGAGATCAAAGAAATGAGATCTTGTTTAGAAAGAAAAAGAAGCGAGAAAGAGAAATTAGGAGATTTTAAACACCTCTGATAAAAGCCAGAATTTCATTAATAGATGAAAAGTAAGGGCAGGAACCAAGTGGCCTATGAATTAATCAACAACATTCACAAACACCTGTTGCACCACTTTTTCATCTGTAAAAGGAAGAATTTAACCCGAGTTATAAATGAGGGTGTCCTGAAAAATCCTTTTTCAATGAAAATAAACTGCGACCTAATGAATGACAGATGTGAAATGGTTTTAAAATCTTTAAAGAAAGTATTACTGGAGAAAGAAATCATTTAAAATCTAAAAGGAAGTGCCATTTTAAGTAAAAATAAATGCATACTGGAAACTACCTCTAGTAGATAACAAATGTATGTGTTTAATACACATCTAGATAGATACACAGATGTATAATAAGTCTACTTCTATGATAACCTTATTTTACTATGCTCGGAACTTTCTCTTTTTCCCATTAGACTTGAAAGCAGGAACAACGTATCATTCAAGTCTATATACCAAGCACTTAGCATAGCATCTGACCAAATTTCCTAAGTTAACTGATTGATTCCCAATAGTTCTGAATTTCCATGACTTAAATAAAAACTCACAGAAAAATTAATAGCCTTAAAAATTATATTATCAAAATTAAGGCCACAAATATTGACTCTAAATTAGATTTAATCCTGTTGTAAACCAAGGTTACATTAATCAGTATGTGTGTGGGAAAGGGGATGAAAGTGAGAGGATTAGCTTTAGTGAGAAACAAAAATCAAAATCTATAATAAAAGTGCTGCATTTTGGTGGGTGAGGTCCTAACTGAGTTTAACCAACATTTATGAGAACAGATACTTATGTAGATATAGAGAGCTTCCCAAGGCTATATTATGCAAAATTATAATTCTTTTCTCTTTATACCTCAAAACTTAATAATGGATGTGGGATAAGCTTGCTTACCACCTAAAAATTAGGAATCTGTAAAGTTTGGATTTTTGAAAATACCACAGTCCTTAGAAAGCTACGTCACAGATGATGGATTGCTTCTCTCTTTCAATCTCAAACATTCTGCCTCTTGAATACCTGTACTGTAAAGGGGGTTCTTCACCATTGGGTAGATGGGGGATCTCAGGTGGTGTTACAAAAACAGTATGTTCACTTTTGAAAGATTCATCCAGTTCTATAAGTCGCATTTCACCACTCTTGTCCATATCCACCTGAAAAAGTTTAAAAAACATACATTAAAAAAATACATTGGTTAGCCAAGAGTTTGTCTATGGGGAATGGTTAAATAAACCATTTACATAACTGGATATTAAAGAACTGTTAGGAAAAAAAAAATGAGCAAGTTCTCTATGTACCACTAAAAAAGATTTCCAAGATAATTAAGTAAACATAACAAGGTGTAGAACACTGTATATATTATCTTTTGAGTAAGAAAGAGGGGAAAAATAAAAACACATATACATTTTTTTGCTTGTATTCACATAAGGATATACTAAAGAATACTATGAAAAGTAATTTCCCATATGGGGAAGGGGTGATGAATGGAATGGACAAGGATGAGATAGGACCCAGATTTCCCAATGTATACCTTTTTACATTATTTTGCATTTTGAATCATGAGAATGTACTCAAGAAGTAATATTTTTTAAAAATGCACAAACACGTGTGTGTATGTGTTGAGAATACCGAGTTCTAGATCTCATTTATACTAAGTATAACATATTTCTCTAAGTTTTTCCAGTTTATGTAGAAGCAGATTTGAGTTAAAATTCCAGTCACATCAGTATTGAAAGCACTTTAATAGTACAATCTCCCCTAGATACTCTATGGCAAAGTAATATTCATAAAAAATGAAAACAGACTCTAAACTGCCTAAAAGGAGCTCATGAACTAAAAAGCACAACATTGGCATTAAAAAAAATTAAAAACAAACAAACAAAAAAACCCACCAAGATGTCATACATAAGACAAAATATAACCCACGGCACTTTATTATGTTAGAGAGAATATCATATTATCAGTCAGAAATAAATGGGAGAACAAGAATTATTACCAAGTTAACTTTTTAAGATAAGGATTTAAGGCACAATATACCACAAAAGGACAGGTATAGCTTTTAAATTTTTCTAATTCTTATTAAAAAAAGCTGAACATTCAGAGTGTTCTTACATAAATTGTCAGTTATAATTTCACAGTATTACATGCTATAATCTCCAAGATTAAAGAATGTTCTTAATGATATATCCATATAGTATGCTAGAAAACAATAAAGATGTTTCAGAATAATTAAAGACATGAAAAATGTTCACAAAGTAATGATAAATGAAGAAAACCCATACTACATATATTTGATTCTAATTTTTTAAAAGAGAGTGAATATGTATGCCATATATACATATGTATATATATATATTCATGTTTTTCTCTCACACATGTATACTCTTATCAAAATGTTACCTCTGGGTAATGGCATTATTGCAATGAATTGTCTTCTTCCTTATATTGTTATTTTCCAATTAAAAAATAATATGTATTAGTTTTATTGGTTTTTTCCAAAAATTACAAAAGAATAAATACTCAAAATAAAAATTTAAGCAAAGTAGAATATATTGCTTTAGAATAAGCACTTATTTCTTTTTCTTTTTTTACGATTTTATTTATTTATTTCACAGAGAGAGACACAGCAAGAGAGGGAACACAAGCAGGGGGAATGGGAGAGGGAGAAGCAGGCTTCCCACTGAGGAGGGAGCCCGATGTGGGGCTCTATCCCAGGACCCTGGGATCATGACCTGAGCCAAAGGCAGACGCTTAACAACTGAGCCACCCAGGCACCCCTAGAATAAGAACTTATTTCAATTCTGTTGATGGATAGTTAAAAATCAGTATATAAAAGGTACCTTTCTTTCTAGCCTGTCAAAAAAGAACTTTTATATGGTGAAATAAGCAAGGATACAGTAAACTGGATAATCACATACCCTGATTGTACTCAAAATTGGTAAAGATATGTTTATTTTTATTTTTTTAAGATTTTATTTATTTTGACAGAGAGAGACACAGCGTGAGAGAGAACACAAGCGGGGGAGTGGGAGAGGGAGAAGCAGGCTCCCCGCGGAGCAGGGAGCCCGATGCAGGGCTTGATCCCAGAACCCTGGAACCATGACCTGAGCCAAAGGCAGACGCCCAACGATTGAGCCACTCAGGTGCCCCGGTAAAGATATGTTTAAACACATCTGCCTTATTCTTATTCTAAGGAAATAACCTAACATGAAAAAAAAAAACCTCGGGGGCGCCTGGGTGGCTCAGTCGTTGAGCATCTGCCTTCGGCTCAGGTCATGATTCCAGGGTCCTGGGATCAAGCCCCGCTTCGGGCTCCCTGCTCCACGGGAAGCCTGCTTCTCCCCCTCCCACTCCTCCTGCTTATGTTCGCTCTCTCGCTGTGTCTCTCTCTGTCAAATAAATAAATAAAATCTTTAAAAAAAAAAAAAAACCTATCAGCATGAAAGATTTTTTTTTCCAGGATTGCAATAGCAATACATTGGAAGTCACCTATATTTCAAAAAACAGGTAAATGAATGAAGTATGATAAATAGATGAAATATACAATCATTAAAAATTAAAATAGCAAAGATCACGCAGACTTCTGGTTGAACAAGACAAATTAAACACAACAATTTACCTTCACTCCCTCTTGAAATCTCACCAAACTGAGAAGTAAGGGGATTGAAAAAAAAAAAAACCCAGCAAAGACAAAATGAACTGGAGAGAGGACAATAGCACAGCTGGAGTTCAAAACATTTTAGAAGCTGCAAAGTAGATCGATGTGACCTGTGAAAGCTGAAAGCCACAGCACTGGGGAGGGGATAAAGGAGAAAAAGCCAAAAATCTAGCCATTTTGCTGTGTAGAGTCCCAGAAAGGTCAGGAATGAAAAGTGCTCGATGACCTTGAAGATGGGAGTACACATGGAGCTGAAGCAGGAGAATTAGTTAAAAGCCTACATTTAAGGACTCCCAGATCCCTGACACAACCCAGTATTAGGCCACTACCTCTCCCCACCGTGGCCATAGACTAGGTTGGGTCTTTCTGTGTGAACCAGAAGGACTCTAGACTTGAGGACACCAGACAGAGCTGTGGGAGATGAAGGAGGCTAATAAAAACAGGTGAAGTGAGTAAAAGCCTACATGTTACAACAAGGGAAAACCTCAGTTACCTTCCCCTCTCTGTTGTGAGAATATTGGCAATCAGGCTTACACTCCTCAGGCTAAAGACTGGAGCTAACCTCTTGGGGAAGCTAAGCAGCCTAAAAGAAAAGAATTATAGACACCGATCAATCAGGGACTCTAACGATATAGCTGAGTTCCTTTATGATCATCAATCTCATACCTAAGGAAGCTCCAAGCCTCACCTCCCCATTAAAGCTCCAATGAGTTCTTTGTGCCTCATTCTTGAAATACTGATCAAAGATTACACAAGGAAAACTAATAACTTGAAGGAAAATAAAACAAATATTAAAAGCAACATTTGACTAAGAAGCAGCAGAGACAATGCAAGGGGATAAAACTGCTCAAAATAACTAAAACGAATAAGCCTACATCCATGAAAAGAAGATGCTATAAAAAAGAGACTTAGGGAAATTATAAATGTGACAGAAGTAAAAATTATACTACAGAAGTTGGAAAATAAACTTGAAGAAATCTCCCAGAAAGTGGAGATGAAAAACAGAAAATGGGATGAAAAAGTTAAGAGGATCAGGATAGGAAGGCCAATATCCAAACAATACATACTTCAGAAAAAGAGAACCAAAGAAATGGAGTAAAGAAAGAAATGGGATGCAGGAAAATTGCCCAGAATCTGAAGAAAATGAGTCCAGAGTAAAAGGGCCTTCACGTACTCAACTCAGTGAAGAAAAGAAGGCCTCCACCAGGCATATCCTTATGAAACTTTAGAACATCAAGCATCTTAAATGCTTCCAGAGAGAAAAAGAGATCAGGCACAAAAGGTCAGAAATCAACATAGCATTAGACCAGATGTTACTCTCAACAATAACATTCAAAGCTAGAAGATTTTAAAATTTTACATCCAACCAAATTAGCAATCAAGTATTAGGAGAGAATAAAGATATTTACAGACAGGGCATCAAAAAATGTTTATCTCTCACATACTCTCTCTCACTAAGCTACTGGAAGATGTGCTCCATCATAAAAAGGAAATACACTACGAAAGAAGTTACTGAAGCCAGAAAGCAGGGGATCCAACTCTGGAGAGAAGTCAATATAAGTCCCAAGATGATGGTGAAGGAAAAAACCAGGATGAGAGACTAGCAAGCAATCAGTTCAGATTAGAATACAAAAGGAAATTTCCAGCAAAAAAAAAAAAAAATCAAATGACTAGATTACCTGATATGTTGGAAAAATTGAGATTTTAGATTTTTCACTTTTGTAGAAGAGTTTGGAGATGAATTAATAGTAGACACAAAACAAGAAATACAGTAATTATTAACTTCGGAGAAGCCAAAATCCATGCATGAAAGGAAATCTAATTACAATATATATGTGGCCTAGCTGGGATTATATACAAAGTGATAATAATATTAACACTGAACAACCATTTGAGCAAAATTCCTTATAATGACACTGGGAGAATTCAGGTGGTGTGGTAGGAATGACATTAGGATAAAAAACAATCAGCAGCAATAAAAACATGTTATTTGGAAATCTTAAGGTAAATAGCTGAAGAAATGGATGAAAGAGAAAAGTGGTTGCCTTCGGGGAGTAGAAACTAGGGGCAGGAAGGAATGGAACCAAAGCCTTGGAAAATTATTTGACTTTCTAGATTATTATGTTTTACTGCAGTAAAAATGAAAATTTCCTTTTATGAGATTTGGCTGTGATATTAAAAATGCTTATAAGATCTGGTTGTATAAAAAATTGGGAAACTACATTATAATTATGAAAACAACACTGAAAGTGAATGTCAAATGGATATTAGGGCACTGGGCTTTACAGAGTTTTTCTCTCTCTTATTTTCCACACTTCCTGTTTCATTAGTCATTTAATAATATTGTTAAAAATTAAACTTTCAATAAAAACAGAGAACACCTAAGCCATTATTAGCAAACCGAGCAATATTTTTAAAACAACAGCATTAGGAATATGTCAGTGATAACTCAAAATCATAGGTATCCCAATAGGATACGGTGTCCATGGGTAACCCAAGAACAATGAGAAGCTCTACACACAAACCTTTTATGCAGATGAAGTGTGGTTAATCTAATTATAAGGGCAGCAGTGATAATGAAAAAGAAGAGATGGTTAAAACAAATACCCAAGGTCATTGGAAAGAAAGTTGGAAATTACTCCTGTCTCCATGATGGACTATTACAAGAGTGAACTGCTTGTCTATGAACAACAGATGTTTTTAAATTTGTATTATTTATTTTTTTTAAATTTATTTGTCAGAGAGAGAGAGCAGAGTGAGCCAGAGAGAATGTACGTGTGGGGGAGGGGCAGAGGGAGAAGCAGGAGAAGCACGGAGTCTGATGAACAGGGAGCCTGTCTAGGGGGAGGGGGAACTGATCCCAGGATCCTTAACCAACTAAGCCACCCAGGCGCTCCTAAATTTCCAGCCATTTTGTTCACATAGAAAAAAACCTGTGTATGAGGACAATTGCTCTAATTCTCAGTACTGTAAAGTCTATTAAAATATTAAAATTTTGCACTGTAGATTCAGTACCCTGGGAAAAGATATTTTCCTTAACTTGTATACCAATAAAATCACATTCAACATTATAAAAACAGCCATGCTATATACATCCTACATGTATCAGCTGGCCATTTCTGTCTTTTGGAAAGCACAGTGACATCTGCCCATTGGGAGAAAAAGAAATCCAACACCCACGACAGGATAAAATTAAAGTAATTTTCATATTCTCTTCATATTTTTTCCACAAGACATTAATATACTTAGAGAACACTGCAGAGGGATGCTTGGGAGACTAAGAAAAATCTTACCAGACTATTTGTTACACAAACCTGCCCTTAGTTAAGAACCCTCCTATAGGAACAGATTGTAAGGATTTAAAACATAATCATACGAAGAACAAGAACACATGGTTCTTAAATTAGTCATAAATGAAACTCAAATAATTCTCATACACTGTTTTTCTTATTCCTATTCAGCATTACCCACTCTAATGGGGCTCAGTTGTTAAGCATCTGCCTTCGGCTCAGGTCATGATCCCAGGGTCCTGGGATCGAGCCCCACATCGGCGGGAAGCCTGCTTCTCCCTCTCCCACTCCCCCTGCTTGTGTTCCCTTCTTGCTGTGTCTCTTTCTGTCAAATAAATAAATAATCTTAAAAAAATAAATTAAAAAAATAGGAATATGTCTAATTCCTATTCAATCTTAATCATGGATTGACTTAGGTAGTTAATTTATATATATTATTATTTATATATAACTTATATAAAAACTCATATATAAATATATAATATGTAATTTATATATAAATACTACTTATTTCCCATAGCTAAATTGCCAGAGGTAAAAGGATCTGTTCACTTAAAAAATTAAGTTAAAAGTCACCCAACTAAGAAATAACCCTACATAAATGGTTATTTTAAAAGTATTACTGATATTCATAAAACATTTGCAGATTAAAAGCAAGTACTCACTTGTACTAAGTGTACTTAAATTGTGGTACTATAATATGAAAGGTAGTAACAGTACTGTATAATTATTTACTATTTCAGACAGTTCTGCTTAATAATACTAGGA
This sequence comes from Neomonachus schauinslandi, assembly GCF_002201575.2. NCBI lineage: Eukaryota > Metazoa > Chordata > Mammalia > Carnivora > Phocidae > Neomonachus > Neomonachus schauinslandi. The sequence goes on from NC_058411.1 coordinate 104,121,914, forward strand.
ATACAATTAACCTCTAACTGCATATGAAGGTTATTAAGATGTATTTTGGATCTTGTGACATTTTGTTATTTTCTCTAATAAAAACTTCCTTGAATTATAATAAAGCAAATACAAGTAACTATGTTTTAGTGAGTTAATTTTGAGTTTTAATTTTCTTAGTCACTAAAATCTTTAAGTGCAACATGATTCCATTATATGTAAGTGATCTTTTGTTGGATCTAGATTTTGAGTAGGTGAATAGCATTTCAGGAAAATAATCTGTCCAGAAACAATGGTTACACATTTAATGGGACTGGCTTTTTTTGACAGAATGTATATTCTTTAAGCAATTATTCTCATGTCCTGTACTGACTCCAAGTAAATAGCAGGTGACCTACTTTCAGAAATTCCTAGACAATATAATGTAGTAATTATCAGTGATAAAATATCCTTCTTAGAACATGATGCCCTAGGTACCTAGCAAAAGTGTTATATGTCTTACAATATTAATGAGTATTTTAAAAACCATATGATACTGACATTACTGTATGAATTCTTAGTTGAAACACAAACTTGTGAACAAGATACATAAAGTAAGTAGAAAAAGGGAACAATACAAGATTTCTGTCGTTTGCACGGTTAAGTGGATTCCTACAACAAATTTAGTGTTCCCATGTGGATTAATTAATGTATTGGCTAAAGTATGATATTAGCAAAACTCTGGTCACTAGTTTAGTCCCTTACAATTCAGTTAGCTTGGCACAAGAACAAAGTGTTACACAAATGTATGCCACTGTTCACAAGGCAAGCTCAATGAGCATATAGGGATGACCAGTGGAAGTTCAGCACCAGAGGGGAAAAACTTTAAAAGTGCATAATGCTGTAAGAAACATCATTAAAAAAAAAAAAAAGGCTCTACGCCCAATGTGGGGCTTGAACTCACGACCCTCAGATCAAGAGTCACATGCTCTACCCCTGAGCCAGCCAGGCACCCCCAGAAACATCATTTTTTATATAAAACAAAACAAGTATTCCTATAAAAAAGGATTTAAAGAAATTGTTTTAAAGCACACTTTTCTATTTACCACACACCTTTCTATTTATTTATTCTTTCTATTAAGCACCAAATAAGGCAAACCTACAGATTTGATTAAGATAGTGAAAACCAAGTTCTTGGCACAATGCTGCAATGAAAACAAAACTGTCAAGGAGCTATGGCATTACCACTCAAACAGGATTTTGAAGCTCTATATAGGCAGAGTTCAACTTACAAAAAAGGCAGGGTTCTAAAAGTCCACTTCTAAATTGAGTATTCAAAATTAGGTTGATAGAAATGTTCTATGTTTTGGAGTCATGGTCACATGGAAATCTGTATTTGCTAAAACTCATCAAACTGTACATTTCAGAGGTGCATTTACTATTTGTATATTATATCTCAATAAACTTTGGTTTTTAAAAAATGTCCTAAAAGGTGGTTACAGTACCAATCTACCAGAGAGAATTTTTTTTTTTTTAAGATTTTATTTATTTTTTGACAGAGAGAGAGACAGCGAGAGAGGGAACACAAGCAGGGGGAGTGGGAGAGGGAGAAGCAGGCTTCCCGCTGAGCAAGGAGCCCGATGTGGGGCTCGATCCCAGGACCCTGGGATCATGACCTGAGCCGAAGGCAGACGCTTAACGACTGAGCCACCAGGTGCCCCTACCAGAGAGAAATTTAATAGATATCTTTCTAGCAGAACACTGAAGCCCTGCACCAGTTGAACCATAGCTAATCACTATTTATATCCATGTTTCTATGGAAAAATGGATTATGAGTTCTAAGTAGATAATGGCATATATCCATTTTTCCCCCTACTCCAAAGCATTTCAAGGACTAGGGTGATTATTTCTAGGCACCTTAACCTGTTAATTCTCTATCAGCACCAGAACAGTATTTCTCTACATCAACCAACCATCAAGTGTTCTAAATTGAAGGATCTGAACTTGTTCTTCGTATGTATAAGTCATTCAAAAGTCAAACATTTCTATGTCACGAAATGATAAAACCAAATGAACTACCACTCTATAAAGTCAAATAAAAATCAGCAAAATATAAAAAATAGTCATGTTTTCTACTTTTTAGTTCATACAACACTACTCTGAACACTGGGAGATGTGCATAATGATCTCTCCTCACAATATATACATATATATATATTTTACTTTTTTTTAAACATAAAGTGTATTATTTGTTTCAGGGGTACAGGTCTGTGATTCATCAGTCTTACACAAATCACAGCGCTCACCATAGTACCTACCCTCCCCAATGTCCATCACCCAGCCACCCCATCCTTCCCACCCCCCTCCACTCCAGCAACCCTACTGTTTCCTGAGATTAAGAGTCTCTTATGGTTTATCTCCCTCTCCGGTTTCGTCATTTCATTTTTCCCTCCCTTCCCCTATGATCTTCTGTCTTGTTTCTCAAATTCCTCGTATCAGTGAGATCATATGATACTTGTCTTTCTCTGATTGACTTATTTCGCTTAGCATAATACCCTCTAGTTCCATCCACGTCGTTGCAAATGGCAAGATTTCATTTTTTTGATGGCTGCATAATATTCCATTGTGTGTGTGTGTGCGCGCGCACACACACACACACACATCTTCTTTATCCATTCATCTCTTGATGGACATCTAGGCTCTTTCCATAGTTTGCTATTGTGGACATTGCTGCTATAAACATTGGGATGCATGTGCCCCTTCGGATCACTACATTTGTATCTTTGGGGTGAATACCCAGTAGTGCAATTGCTGGTTGTAGAGTAGCTCTATTTTCAACTTTTTGAGGAACCTCCATACTGTTTTCCAGAGTGGTTGCACCAGCTCGCATTCCCACCAACAGTGTAGGAGGGCTCCCCTTCCTCCATATCCTTGCCAACATCTGTCGTTTCCTGACTTGTTAATTTTAGCCATTCTGACTGGTGTGAGGTGGTATCTCATTGAGGTTTTGATTCGGATTTCCCTGATGCTGAGTGATGTGGAGCACTTTTTCATGTGTCTGTTGGCCATTTGGATGTCTTCTTTGCAGAAATGTCTGTTCATGTCTTCTGCCTATTTCTTTTTTTTTTTTAATTTATTTATTCATGAGAGACAGAGAGAGAGAGGTAGAGGGAGAAGCAGGCTCCCAAGGAGCAGGGAGCCCGATGTGGGACTCGATCCCAGGACCCTGGGATCATGACCTGAGCCGAAGGCAGACGCTTAACCATCTGAGCCACCCAGGCGCCCTCTGCCTATTTCTTGATTGTATTATTTGTTCTTTGGGTGTTGAGTTTGATAAGTTCTTTATAGATTTTGGATCCTAGCCCTTTATCTGATATGTCATTTGCAAATATCTTCTCCCATTCTGTCAGTTGTCTTTTGGTTTTGTTGACTGTTTCTTTTGCTGTGCAAAGCTTTTTATCTTGATGAAGTCCCAATAGTTCATTTTTGCCCTTGCTTCCCTTGCTTTTGGTGATGTTTCTAGGAAGAAGTTGCTGCGGATGAGGTCAAAGAGGTTGCTACCTGTGTTCTCCTCAAGGATTTTGATGGATTCCTGTCTCACATTTAGGTCTTTCATCCATTTGGAGTCTATTTTTGTGTGTGGTGTAAGGAAATGGTCCAGTTTCATTCTTTTCATGTGGCTGTCCAATTTCCCCAACACCATTTGTTGAAGAGACTGTCTTTTTTCCACTGGACATTCTTTCTGGCTTTGTCAAAGATTAGTTGACCATAAAGTTGAGGGTCCATTTCTGGGCTCTCTATTCTGTTCCATTAATCTATGTGTCTGTTTTTGTGCCAGTACCATACTGTCTTGATGATTACAGCTTTGTAACAGAGCTTGAAGTCCGGAATTGTGATGCCACCAGCTTTGCTTTTCTTTTTCAACATTCCTCTGGCCATTCGGGGTCTTTTCTGGTTCCATACAAATTTTAGGATTATTTGTTCCACTTCTTTGAAAAAAGTTGATGGTATTTTGATAGGATTGCATTAAATATATAGATTGCTCTAGGTAGCATAGACATTTTCACAATATTTGTTCTTCCAATCCACGAGCATGGAACATTTTTCCATTTCTTTGTGTTTTCCTCAATTTCTTTCATGAGTATTCTATAGTTTTCTGAGTATAAATCCTTTGCCTCTTTGGTTAGATTTATTTCTAGGTATCTTATGGTTTTGGGTGCAATTGTAAATGGGATTGACTCCTTAATTTCTCTTTCTTCTGTCTTGTTGGTGTATAGAAATGCAACTGATTTCTGTGCATTGATTTTATATGCTGCCACTTTACTGAATTCCTGTATGAGTTCTAGCAGTTTTGGGGTGGAGTCTTTTGGGTTTTCCACATAAAGTATCACATCATCTGCAAAAAGCTGATTTGGATGCCTTTTATTTCTTTTTGTTGTCTGATTGCTGAGGCTAGGACTTCTAGTACTATGTTGAACAGTAGTGGTGAGAGTGGACATCCCTGCCGTGTTCCTGACCTTAGGGGAAAAGCTCTCAGTTTTTCTCCATTGAGTATGATATTTGCTGTGGATTTTTCAAAGATGGCTTTTATGATATTGAGGTATGTGCCCTCTATCCCTACACTGTGAAGAGTTTTAATCAAGAAAGGATGCTGTACTTTGTCAAATGCTTTTTCTGAATCTATTGAGAGGATCATATGGTTCTTGTTCTTCCTTTTATTAATGTATTGTATCACATTGATTGATTCGCAGATGTTGAACTAACCTTGCAGCCCAGGAATAAATCCACTTGGTCATGGTGAATAATCCTTTTAATGTACTGTTGGATCCTATTGGCTAGTACTTTGGGGAGAATTTTTGCATCCATGTTCATCAGGGATATTGGTCTGTCGTTCTCCTTTTTGATGGGGGTCTTTGTTTGGTTTTGGGATCAAGTGAATGCTGGCCTCATAAAATGAGTTTGGAAGTTTTCCTTCCATTTCTATTTTTTGGAACAGTTTCAGAAGAATAGGTATTAATTCTTCTTTGAATGTTTGGTAGAATTTCCCTGGGAAGCTATCTGGCCCTCAGCTCTTGTTTGTTGGGAGATTTTTGATTACTGCTTCAATTTCCTTCGTGGTTATGGGTCTGTTCAGGTTTTCTATTTCTTCCTGGTTCAGTTTTGGTAGTTTATACGTCTCTAGGAATGCATCCATTTCTTCCAGACTATCTAATTTGCTGGCATATAGTTGCTCATAATATGTTCTTATAATTGTTTGTATTTCTTTGATGTTGGTTGTGATCTCTTCTCTTTCATTCATGATTTTATTTATTTGGGTCCTTTCTCTTTTCTTTTTGGTAAGTCTGGCCAGGGGTTTATCAATCTTATTCTTTCAGAGAACAAGCTCCTAGTTTTGTTGATCTGTTCTACTGTTCTTTTGGTTTCTATTTCATTGATTTCTGCTCTGATCTTTATTATTTCTCTTCTCCTGCTGGGTTTAGGCTTTATTTGCTGTTCTGTCTCCGGCTCCTTTAGGTGTAGGGTTTGGTTGTGTATTTGAGACCTTTCTTGTTTCTTGAGAAAGGCTTGTATTGCTATATACTTTCTTCTTAGGACCACCTCTGCTGCATCCCAAAGATTTTGAACAGTTGTGTTTTCATTTTCATTTGTTTCCATGAGTTTTTTAAATTCTTCTTTAATTTCCTGATTGACCCATTCATTCTTTAGTAGGATGCTTTTTAGCCTCCATGTATTTGAGTCCTTTCCGACTTTCCTCTTGTGACTGAGTTCTAGTTTCAAAGCATTGTGGTCCGAAAATATGCAGGGAATGATCCCAATCTTTTGGTACCGGTTGAGACCCAATTTGTGATCGAGGATGTGATCTATTCTGGAGAATGTTCCATGTGCACTAGAGAAGAATGTATATTCTGTTTCTTTGGGATGGAATGTTCTGAGTATATCTATGAAGTCCATCTGGTCCAGTGTGTCATTTAAAGCCTTTATTTCCTTGTTGATCTTTTGCTTAGACAATCTGTCCATTTGAGTGAGGGGTGTGTTAAAGTCCCCTACTGTTATTGTATTGTTGTCGATGTGATTTCTTTGATTTTGTTATTAACTGGCTTATATAATTGGCTGTTCCCATGTTAGGGGCATAGATATTTAAAATTGTTAGATCTTCTTGTTGGATAGACCCTTTAAGTATGATGTAGTGTCCTTCCTCATCTTATTATAGTCTTTGGTTTAAAATCTTAATTTGTCTGATATAAGGATTGCCACCCCAGCTTTCTTTTGATGTCCATTAGCACGGTAAATGGTTTTCCACTCCCTCACTTTAAATCTGGAGGTGTCTTTGCATCTAAAATGAGTTTCTTGCAGACAGCATATCGAAGGGTCTTGTTTTTTTATCCAATCTGATACCCTGTGTCTTTTGATTGGGGCATTGAGCCCATTTACATTCAGGGTAACTATTGAAAGATATGAATTTAGTGCCATTGTATTGCCTGTATGGTGACTGTTACTGTATATTGTCTCTGTTACTTTTTGGTCTATGTTACTTTTAGGCTCTTTCTTTGCTTAGAGGACCGCTTTCACTATTTCTTGTAGGGCTGGTTTGGTGTTCATAAATTCTTTTAAATTTTGTTTGTCCTGGAAGCTTTTTATCTCTCCTATTTTCAATGACAGCCTAGCTGGATATAGTATTCTTGGCTGCATATTTTTCTCATTTAGTGCTCTGAATATATCATGCCAGTCCTTTCTGGCCTTCCAGGTCTCTGTGGATAGGTCTGCTGCCAATCTAATGTTTCTACCACTGTAGGTTACAGACCTCTTGTCCCGAGCTCCTTTCAGGATTTTCTCTTTGTCTCTGAGACTTGTAAGTTTTACTATTAGATGTTGGGTTATTGACCTATTTTTATTGATTTTAAGGGGGGATTCTCTGTGCCTCCTGGATTTTGATGACTGTTTCCTTCCCCAAATTAGGGAAGTTCTCTGCTATAATTTGCTCCAATATACCTTTTGCCCCTCTCTCTCTTTCTTCTTCTGGGATCCCAATTATTCTAATGTTGTTTGGCTTTATGGTATCACTTATCTCTCGAATTCTCCCCTTGTGATCCAGTAGTTGTTTATCTCTCTTTTTCTCAGCTTCTTTATTCTCCATCATTTGGTCTTCTATATCACTAATTCTCTCTTCTGCCTCATTTATCCTAGCAGTTAGAGCCTACATTTTTGATTGTACCTCATTAATAGCCTTTTTTATTTCGACTTGGTTAGATTTTAGTTCTTTTATTTCTCCAGAAAGGGGTTCTCTAGTATCTTCTATACTTTTTTCAAGCCCAGCTATTATCTTTGTAATTGTCATTCTGAATTCTAGTTCCGACATCTTACTAACGTCTGTATTGATTAGGTCCCTGGCAGTCAGTACTGCCTCTTGTTCTTTATTTTGAGGTGAGTTTTTCCATCTTGTCATTTTGTCCAGAGGAGAATAGATGAATGAGAGAACAAAATGTTAAAAAAAAATGCTAAAAGGGCAGCAATGACCCCAGAAAAATATACACTAAACATATCAGAAGAAACCTGAAACTGGGGGGGAAAGGAAGGGGGAAAAAAAAAAAGAATATGATCAGGCTGGTGAATATAACAGAGCCACACACTAGATTTTGGGTGTATGTTGGTCTGTTAGAAGAAATTGCCTCCCAAAATTTTAAAGAAAGAAAAACTTATATATATATACAAAAATAAGGGTAAATATGATGAAGGGATGGAATATGACTGTAAAGATTGAAAATTAAAAAGGATTTTAAAAAAGGAATTGATAAGAAGTTGGTTGAAAAAAGAATGAAAAAAAATTTAAAAAAAGAAAGAGAGAATGTGATCAGGCGGTAGACTAGGACAACGTCATACACTAGATTTAGGGTATATTTTGGTCTGTTAGGAGAAACTGTATCCCAAAATTTTAAAGAAAGGAAAACTTATATATATATACAAAAAATAAGGGTAAATACAATGAAGAGATAGAATATGACTGTAAAAATGAAAAATTAAAAAAGATTAAAAAAAAGAATTGATAAGATGTTGGTTAAAAAAGGAAAGAAGAAAAATTCAACTAAAAAAATAGAAAAGGAGAAAAATAAAGAAAATTTAAAAAATTAACTTTGAAAGACTAAAGAATCATGGGAAAAAACCCATGAATTTTATGTGTTGTATTCCCCTAACACTGGAGTTTTGCCATTCTCATTGATTGGTAAACTTGGTCTTGGCTGGCTGTTCTTGCTGATCTTCTGGGGGAGGGGCCTGTTGCAGTGGTTCTCAAATGTCTTTGCTGGAGGAGGAATTGCCCCGCCCTTGCTGGGGCTGGGCTAAGTAATCTGCTTGGGTTTGCTCTCGGGAGCTTTTGTTCCCTGAAAGCTTTCTGTCCAGCTTTGGAGGACAAGAATGAAAATGGCAGCCTCCCAATCTCTGGTCCCGGAGGAGCTGAGAGCTCAGAGCCCCACTCCTCAGTGCGCCCCCAGAGAAAAGCAGTCAATCACTCCTGTCTCCCCGGTCTCTGGCCACACTCTGTGCTCACCTGGCCTGTGACCGAGCGTTTCTACCTCTGGCACATGACCCTGTTTGGAGTCTCCAAACCCAGCAGATTCCTGCGGTGCACTCTGCCGCTCCTCTGGGGGGGGCAGGAAGGGGAGTCTCCCCGGATCTGCCACTTGTTGGGTCCTTGCTCGAAGAGCAGGTCACAGTTTATGGCAACCCCGATCTGAGAACCCACTCCTTGGCTCCGTCTTTGCAGCCAGCTTCCCTGCTCCAATACCTGGGAGCTCTGCCACACTCAGACACCCCCAGTCTTTCTGTGACCCCAAGGGTCCTGAGACCACACTGTCCCAGCCAGGGTTCCACCCCCTGCTTAGCCACTGGAGCAACATTCCTCAGCGGAGCTGACTTCTAAAAGTTCCAATTTTGCACTCTGTTGCTCTATTACTTGCCGGTAGCCAGCTGACGGAGGCCCCCTCCCCCCGCAGTCTGTCTTCCCGAATATTGCCTCAGATTCACTTCTCCGCACGTCCTACCTTCCAGAAAGTGGGTACTTTTCTGTTCAGAGCGTTGCTGCTATTCTTTTCTTCGATCTCCTGTTGAGTTTGTAGGTGTTCTGAATGGTTTGATAACTAGCTGAATTCCTGGGACCAGACGAAATTTGGGTCTCCTACTCCTCTGCCATCTTGCTCCTCCCCCCCTCACAATATATTTTAAACATAGGTAAGAAAACAACACAGAAAGACTAGATGACTTGACTCAAATCACAAGTATAAGAGCTGGGACTCAAGTTGTCCTGATTCCCAATGCAGTGTTTTTCCTATTACATCTGGCATAGTTAGAATTATTTCTCATTTTGTAAGACATATTTGGTACTGATTTTTTAGTTAGTAAAGGACACTTTCGAGTCCAACTCAGAACTGAGCTGATTTCTGAATACTGAGGGATGAGCTGTACTTTGGCTGTTATGCCCCCTGCCCTCAAAAATCACTGATTTTCTTTTAGTCACATAAATTTGAACGTGATGGACTTCTTTAAACAGCCTTACAAGTATAACCTGTTGAGCAAATATATGACAAAGCTTTGCTTTCTCCCTTTCTTCTCTTGTCATGGGCATAAAATCATGAACATTATGTATATATAGTCACAAATTTATACGAGAGTTTCAAGTATAGTTAACTTTTCATGTAAAAAACAACTTTTCCCCCTTAATCTTTTCAGAGTAAATTGCTGGCCTGATGACCCACCACCCCTGAATACTTTAGTGTGTACTTCCTACAAACAATGACATTCTCTTATCTAACCATAACACAACATGAAAATGGAAATTAACATGTTACACTACTAATGTCTAATACTCAAACTACATACAAGTTTTAATGATTATATTAATGTTATGCCAAAAGCATCCAGTTCAGAACAATACGTTGTATTTGCATGTCAAGTCTCTTCAGTTTCCTTCACTTTTGAACAGTTTCTCAATTTTTCCTTTATTTTCTTAACCCTGACAGTTCATGGATTATAGAACAGGTATTTTGTAGAATGTCACTTAATTTGAGTTTGTATGATATTTCCTTGAGATATGCAGGTTATATGCATCTTTAGCAGAAATACAGAGTTGATGTTGTATTTTCACTGTGGCCTATTATACGCATATGTTGATTTGTTCCACTATTGATGATGTTTACTTTGATGATTAGATAAAAATGGGGTCTGCCAGGCATTCTGTTCCACCATAAAGTTATTCTTTCCCCTTTTGTAATTAATATGTATTTTGTGCAGAGGTACTTTGAAACTAAAATCCTGTTTCTCATCAGACTCTTGATTGGTATCTGTGTAAACCCATAGTTTCCTATTTTTTTCCAATGGGTTATAATCTGTTACTAACATTTGATGTTCAAGTTGTCTCAGATGTAACCAGTGGGAGTCCCTTCAAGCTGGCTTGTCTTTGTATGTGTGTGTGTGTGCATATACACACACGGGCACGTGCATCTGCCTGTATGTGTGTGATGTTGTTTTAAAAAACATGTCTCCATTATTCTTGGAGCAATTCCTTGTTTTCTAGCACAAGCTACTTCAGGGCTCATTTTGTACTTTCCTTGCCCTAGACCCAGTAATTTCTCCAAGGAGTCCTAATTCCTTTTAGTGGAGAACGGTATTTAGAAGTCAGAATCTGTGCATTAGGTGTACTCATTGCTATTGGGGATGGCTGCTCCTAGGTCCTCACCGTGTACAGAGCTAGGGAATATATGTTTGTACACACAAAGACACACATACTTGTATCTATATTTATTTCTATATTTGTCTATACATATTGAATACCAATGATATATCAAACCTTCAATTCCATTCTAATACCACAGAGTTCATTCAGGTTTTCTCCTTTTCTGTATTTGTAAGTCCCTTCTCTGACAGTGACTAACTTCATTATCCTTAATATATTTATTTATTTGATCCATTCCCCCATATGCTATATTCTCCCATCTCTACCACCACCCTTCCCCACACATATGACTTCTTCACCCTAACTTGGCTTCAACAACTACTTCCAGACCAAACCTCTACCCCCACCAAGCTGGCATCTTCCTCATCCAGATCAAACACTGATACCCCATTTGCTGCCCCTACCCAGTAGAGACACTCTCCTTACCTTGCTCAGACTCTGATATTCACGTTGTTTCTGCATGGATATTCTTCTCATCCTATTTATTCTGACCCCTTGCAGCTGTCTGTCCCCTAGCATGGACACTCTTTTTATCCTCTCATCCTCTGATTCTCCATGCTAGGCTGCCCCTTACACGGATGCTGTCTTCACCTGGCTTGGGCTCCAACACCCAATGCTAGGCTGCTCCTCCTTCCTCATCCCATTCAGCTTTTGACACCCCACTCTAGGCCACTGTTCCCCAACCTCCTCTCTGTTCCATAGGGATACCCACCTTGCTCCACCCCACCTAATGATATTAGGACTGAAGGGGAAGGGAAGGTTTCACACATCAATTTAAAATAGCACCATTAATGCACTTAATTTCAGCTACAAATTCACTTCCACATTGTAAAAATATTCAAGTGAAATATTCATTATGCTCTACACCTACTGTCAGCACGTGGCAATCCTCAAAAAGGAGAAGTGAAAATTAAGGATGTTCAGGTTAGAGGTCCACACACTTGGACAGAACGCCCATAGTCTGTAAGTGGGCAGGCAAGGTTACAGATCCTGAGTGCTAAAATAAAACTGATGATTTGGCAAAATCCTGCAAGGTACTCCTAAGAGGTGCTCTATAATATCTAGTAGCCCAAACAGAACTTTCATAATAAAGAGTCAATGATGAAATGGAATGAACTTAGATTTTGTTAAAAGCTGATAAAAGTTAAATAGAAACTATAACTCATAACATTTAAAACAATCACACAAAATAAGTCAGGGCACTGTAGACATACTATTACTTACTTTATCTACACAATCATCAAAAAATGCCAGGCTTGCATCTTTATCACTGACAAAAGAACATTCCTCAATGAAGCGAATGAACATTTGTGTTTTGGTCATCATGCTATAGAATTTTTGATGTGACCGGTCCCGGCTTCTTAAGAAAGCTGTTCAACATAAATTCATAATGTCACAAAATATAGCATCATTCAAAGATTCATTACATTTTAAGCCAGAAGAAACTTGATTAACCACATCATCTATACCCCCTCAACCCACCACTTTGAAGAAAAAGAAACTAAGACCCCTGAAAAGGGATATGACCTGACAAAGATAGCAATAGGAAAGGAACTTGAACCTAGATCTTTCAAATCCTCACCCAGAATTGTCTCTGTGGTCCCCCACTACCTTGAAGATTACACATAAAGTAGTAAATTTGAAAGCATTTTTAAAATTGCTTTTTCCCTCCCAATGTGTTGCATGTTCTATGCTCATGGCTTACTCTCTGTCCATGTATTTGGCTTTTCTCAAAACAGCAGTTACATCTCTTCTAGTATTTGTTTATGTCTGTGTCTTACTGAAACAGAGTAAAAATTTATTTCCTGATTTCATGCTCCACATTGCTCTTTATGGTCAGTTACACTACATTTGGGCCTTCTTTTGGGCCCATATGCTCAAATTATTTCCACCTGTTCTCTCTGCTTAAAACTGTCTTCTACTTTTCTTTTGCCTGGCTAATTTCTACTCATCCCTGAGATCATGGCTCAGACATAAACTCCTCAGAAGGGCTTTCTGTGATCTAAAGTTGTAAAATAAAGTGTTCATTCATATTATTTTCAAATTGCTTATCTTCTTGACCATAAGCTCAATGGGAGAAGTGACCATGTCTTTCTCTCTCTTTTTTGTGACCATGTACCTTTTGCATACCACTATATACCTAGTAGTTAGAGGAACTCCATATATATATATTAAATGAATTTCTCTTGCAAATGTTATATACCACAAGAGAAAAATAAGTATGTATTATGACAGAAACCGCACTCTGGGGCTCTCCTACTTCTTTTGCTTTGGGGCACAAACAGAAAGTAGTATTTATAAAGCACACTGAAGTAAAATGAATGAGGCTGCTCATGCCTGGAGGTGACCATCCCAGGGGCTCCTTTGAGTGTCCAACATTGCTTAGCTGCTCTGAAAGCTAAAAATATCAATATCTCAACACATCTGTGATACAACATTCCTACATGGTTAGGAAGCTCTGTGCTTTTCAAATATTTAGCTAATGGGATTATAACTAATGTGCCCGAGAAATAACTAGTTTTGTGGAGATGGATTACCAACAAAGTTGATCTTCACATACTTCCAAAAAAGGTATGTATTTTGATAAACATGAGCTATTAATTAACACAGAAAACAAGTGAATCATCATAAGGTTAAACTCAATAATATGAAAACTATAAAACTATACAATCACTCACCTTGTAGGGCAAAAAGAGAGGATGCATCTGTGGCTGTCTCAGACGGGGCTTGTGTTATTGGTCTTAAGTATGATCTATAACCTTTTAAAATAGAGGCCATGAAACACAAAAACGCCTCTTGGATTTCCAAATCTATCATGTGCAACCTCTTTCCAGAATTAAAATCATAGTCATTCATTGCTAAGTCCATTAGTCCATCATCTCTTGGTCTCTGCTGCACTGTGAAGAAAATCAGTGTTAGTGTTTTCTCCAAACTCTTAAAACCAATGTTCATAAAGATATCAATATAAATTTGTTATATATGTAAGTCAAGCCATTACGCTGTATACCTTAAACTTACACAGTCCTGTATGTCAATTATATCTCAATAAAATTGAAAGAAATAAATGTGTTGTTTTCAAAAGGGCTCAAGCTACCTCAACTCTGTGTTTATACAACTTCATAATAGGTAAACCCTAGCAAAGCTTGCTACATCATTTTTTAGGCTCTGCTGCATGTATTTCAACCAAAGTAAATATAAAATTATTCCTGTTTATCTGACTACCATCAAAAAAATTCATGTTCTGAAGTAACTATATATAAACTAATAAATGAAAATCATAGTAACCATATCAGCAGGATACAGGGTTAAATTCATTAGCCCTATCTCTGCCCACCCACCCTCCCTTTTAAAAAATATAAGTGCCTACAGGAAAAACACGCAAGGCTTAGAATGTGAAAAACAGCTCTTCCTCTTCCTGAACAATTCAATGCTAAAGCCCTTAGGTAGTAAAATAATAAATTCACAATAGAGAGGCCTGGTAGACACCACCTTAATCAAGGGCACAAAGTGAACATCTTCATCAATTATGGGACAAATTGAGGTAGTGCCTGATCTGGTAAGGATGCTAGGAAAGGAAGATAGTGTCACTTCTGCGATATTCTTGCCAAAGATGTATGACCTGTATTTATCATGAGGACACTCAGACAAACCCACATCATGGACCATTCTATGACAGTAAGTATCATCTTCAAAAGTATCAAGAAAAAGAAGGAAAAAATCAAGGAACTGCTTGGAGAAAAGGAGATTAAAGAGACTTGAAACTAAATTATAACATCTGATTTGGAAATGGATTATTTTGCTATAAAGAATATTATTATGATAACTGACAAAACTAGAATCTCGTCTGTGGGCAGTAATGCTCAGTGTTAATTTCCTGATTTTCATGGTTATATTGTAGTGATGCAGGAGAATATATTTTTTTGGTAGGAAATATATTCCATTTGGAGGTGATGGGCATCTATTCTCAAAGGTCAGGGAAAATGTGATTGTTTCAAAATTTAAAAAATTTTTTTAAATATGAGGAACAATAAATCATCTTAGTTTTTTTTTCTGGAGTTCTTATTGTCTAAAAAAGTAACAGTACTAGGAAGAATGTGGGCATTGATATAGAAGGCCTAGATTTTAATCCTAACTTCATCCTTGTTAACTGTATGATCTCTGACAAGCTATTTTACCTCCCTCAACTTATGTATGTGAAAGTGTTCTGAAGCTGTAAAGTATTACACAATCCTTAATTATCAGTACTGTTTAAAAGTTTATAGTTTTAAGTTCCTGCCCTTCAGTTGAGCTGGATGGGCTATTTCATTGATTTTAATAATATTTTAAATATTGCTACAAAAGCTGCTGGACTTCTCAGCCATTTAAAAGAAGTACATGCCTTGTTAGAAAGCAATTAAGTAGTTAGCTTAAGTAAAATTCTATACATAATTTATTTGTTCCATAAGATAAAATGTTGTTCTATTTGACATCACTGTTTTCATATCCCAGTCCTTACGAGCTGCTTCCAAATTATCTGCTTATTGTAAGGTTTACTTTGGAAACACTGTCTTCTTCCATGCTATTTCCAACTCTACAGGCACTGTGAACCCTCAAGGATGTAGGCCCCTTCCTATGTTTACATTTCACCTAATACATAAACAAGAACCTCAAATATTGCTGTACCATTACTGACCATTTTTTTCACACAATAATTTAGTAAGTATTAAATTATGGGCCCTGAATGAGCCATTGTTATAAAATACCAAGAAAATTAGATAAATGATAAATACATAGCTGAGAACCTCAAATATTGCTACACTATCATTGGCCATTTTTCATACAATAGGTATTAATTTATGGGCCCTGAATGAGCCATTGTTATAAGTACCAAGAGGATTAAATAAATGAAGGTTTAATTCTTCTTATATGTATCTCTGGATCACTGACAAGGTATTCTTATATAAGCTTTTTACTAAAGTATCCATATCTTAATCAATTTTCATTTTGATTAATTTCCTAATGCATTTGGCAAGCTTCTATTTTCAAATTATTTGAGGTAAGCTTAGCATTAAGATCCATGGAAAGTGAAAAGCATATGACCCAGCTCTCACCCCACTAAAATCATCAGCACTCTAATTTAAACCATCTGTCTTAAATTTTCAAAACGAAACTTCTATGTATGAAGAAAATATACAAGAGGAAACCCTTATTTTTTCCCTGGTATTTCAATAATGGTAAAATTAAAGAAAACAATCACCTTAACCTCTTTTTGAATTTTATTATTCTAAAATGGTTCTATGAAAATGTAGTAGATATAAAATGTAAATTTTATAAATTTCCTATTCAGCTTCTAACAAATTTTGCTTTAATGTTCACTTACCCTTAAGATTATAAAAACATTTCCCTCAGATAAAATAAACAGTATCCTTTTACAAGTAAGGCAAAGTAATTGGAGTCCTTTTTCAGATTAAATTACTTCCTTTAATTAAAATTGTTATATACTTACATTTTGCCAACTGCTGGTGCAAATTATTCAGTGTGTTCATCAGATTTTTACATGGTTTCTTTGGAAGTATCTTCCAGGCTACATTTTTCTTGTCACCAGTTCTGAGATTAAATGACAACAATAATATATTTGTTAGATGGACTTTTTTTTGCTATATATAAAAAAAGGAAGAGAGAAATTCATTGAACAAAAAATAAAACACATACAAAACATTCTAATTAATAGGAGAAAAATACCACAGGGGTAAGTTAGAATGCAGAATATTTAAAAATTAATTTACATGAGGGAAGAACCTTGTATTAAATATAGCTCAAAAATTTATAATTATGGGGGCGCCTGGGTGGCTCAATTGGTTAAGTGTCTGCCTTCGGCTCAGGTCATGATCTCAGGGTCCTGAGATCGAGCCCCATGTTGGGCTCTCTGGTCAGTGGGGAGTCTGCTTCTCCATCTCCCTCTGCCTGCCTCCCCCCTGCTCATGCTCTCTCTCTGTCAAATGAATAAATAAAATACTTTAAAAAAATTTTTAAAAATTTATAATTATGTTGGTACTGAGTAAATTCCACTTGCATTGGAATCATACTAATCACTACAAACAATATGGTGGTCATTACTCAAAACCTCATTTAAAAGACTTTAGATACCTAAATACTGGGACAATCTTACCAACTGGAGGTTTCTCTCTTATAGACTCTAAGAAAAAGCACTATGGAAAACTTGAACTCATATAGAAAAAACGAACTGATGATCCAGAAAGCTTATCAGAATTCTTGGGTATATTTAAATATTGAGTTTCTTAGTTTCCTACAAGTAAAAGTAAAATTTGTTTGTTTCAGAAAAGAACTAATCTATAATATTAAATTATTTGGATAAAGGATAACATTCCAAAATACTTTTATAACTATAAAAGAGGGTATCTGCTTGAAAGTGGTAGCTTTGTTTCTAAGACAAACTCCTATACTCTCCTTTATTACAATTATTGTAACATGGCCGTTCTTCAAACTATACATGGGGTAAGAGAAGAAAAGAACACAGTGATAAAACACCATAAAGCTTTTGGACTTAACTATAGCTTTGTTGATTACATTCTTTTTTTTTTTTTTAAGATTTTATTTATTTATTTGACAGAGAGACAGCGAGAGAGGGAACACAAGCAGGGGGAGTGGGAGACGGAGAAGCAGGCTTCCCGCCGAGCAGGGAGCCCGATGCGGGGCTCGATCCCAGGACCCTGGGATCATGACCTGAGCCGAAGGCAGACGCTTAATGACTGAGCCACCCAGGCGCCCCTCCATTCTTTCTTTAGTAAATCTTTTTTTGTACTTTAAAAGCCATGAATACTTTTTTTTTTCTTTTTAGAAAACTTGAAAAATGGAGAGAAAAAGAAGAAAAGTAAATCACTCATGTTCTAAAGACAATAATAAAGTCCAGGTGTGCAGTGGAAGTTGAATTTTTTTTTTTATGTTCCCTGTACTTCCCACAGAACAAAAAGGGCAAAATTATCACCTTGGAAACTAAACAAAGAAAAAAAAATGGATGGGAAAGCTTAGGCTGACCAAGAACCACTGTCTTGGAATCTACCCTATCTTTCCACAAATGAGGAAAAAATACAGAGAGGACAGGGTCAGTTGCAGATGTCCTACAGCGAAGGTTATATTTCATTTATAATGTGACCAGGAGTATAGAATACTGCATTACAGTGAGAAGACAATGTAGAACACTTTTTACATTATTTTTTCTTGGTAAAACTTAGCAACACACACTCCCGCTGTACCTTATCATTCACTTTGTGCATGCTTGCCTTGTAAAACCAGATTATGAGCAACAGGAGAAAGGAGTGTGCTTGGTTTGCCTTTTTATTCCCAGTGCCTAGCAAAAAAGGGAGTTCAAAATATGTCTGCAGCATAAATGAACAGAATCTTGGTATCTGTGCATTACATCTAATTTCTGTTATTTATTCACATAACTTCCTCCTCTTGCCCTTGATGTCTTCACTCTAAAACTTGGCTGGGTAGGAGAGTCTTATTTAGTACCTGAGTTTGCATCTATGATAGCCTTCTGCATTTTTATTCATGGTGATTTCCATTTACAAGATTACTATTACATAAATAGCCAGTAATTAGTGGCAGAGGTAGTGGGTTTGGAGCCGGACAGTGATGGTTTCAAAATCCAGCTGGCAGTATGTGCCTTCTGATAAATTACTTAAAAATCTAAGCTCTGGTTTCCTTACCTGTCAGAGGGGTTAATAAAAACTACCTCACAAAATACAAAGAATAAGATGAGACAACACAGGCGATGCATACAGCTTTATGCCTAGTACATACCAGATATTAATTTCCCTTTCTTCAAAAATTTATTGACATGCATAACATACTCTGTATCTATGTATCTAAGAGAGGGAAAAAGAAACCAAAATTGCATACTCAGAACTTGTTTTTCTTTCAAATTTCAGATTGAGGTTCCAGAAATTCTGGATGAAGGAAAGCAGAAAGCTGTTAGTTCACTAGTTTAGTCCTTCTATGGGCGATAATAACAAGAAGGAAGACTACTGAGGAGTGCAAATGACTCATGTTTTCTTTGATTAACTCATTAGTGATCAAAACAAAAACATAAAATTAAAAAAATTCTTTTAACAAACTGGAAAGTATAAAAAGAGGGTAATGTAATTTATTACCATAATAAATACAGTATATACTAATTCACCACCCTTAATTTCAATTTTTAAAAGCATTGTGTCATGTAACAACTGGCAAAGAAAAGAGATATTACTTTAACATTTAAAGAATTAAATATTCCTGGTAATGAACGACATGTTCCTGGTAAAAAATCTTTGATTCTGTAAACCCCATATATAAAATGGCTTTTATGCCCAAAGTATATCCCATGTTTTCTTGGTTAAGTGTTGTCTGAAAAAAAGCTTTTTGACAGTGTATATGCTTTATAATAGAAAAGTATTCTTTTGCTATAACATATTATTTATCATTTTATATATTTTCTATATTATATATTATTTTTTCTGTAATAGAAAACCATTTTTTCTAGTGGTTTGGGCACTTGAGGTTTCGACATATGACAAGATTAGAATTAATATGATTATAATATTAAATCAAAAGGCTTTAATATGAAATATGCTTATTAAAAATGGAGAAAAATCTATTGCATATACACATATTTAAGTTGTAAAAGGTGTACCAGCTTTTGGGCTTTACTGATAGACTTATTTTAAGTATGTCCTGTGAATGCAGTGTGGTCATTGGATCAATTTTTCTTCTTCCCTGAATAGCTTAAGTATGATTAACTTGAAAATAAACAGTACAAGAGAACTGAATTATAAAAATCTGTAAGTTTTTTTATAGCTCCAGTAGCTACAACTTAAATATTATTCCAGTAAAAAGAGAGGGAAACTTATAAAGTCCTAATATTCCTAAAGTATAAAGGTGATAAAATCATGTATAATTTAAAAGTTATTTAGAAATTTTAAAGCAGTATATAAATTTTTCTTGAAGTATTAGCATTCTAATAGTATTACACAAGACTAGAAATAGAATTGAAATACTAAGCATTCCAATTCAATTTGTGATTTCACTCCCACTCATCTGGAAAATGGAAAATAAATTTTTCTATTTCTAACCTCAATTTCCCTTCTGCTAAATTTCTAAGATTATAATTATGTTTCTTAAATATTTAAAGATCTGAGGATTAAATATATATTTTCTTTACAGTAAAACCTCTCTAATACCCTAAATTTATCCCACTGAACAGTATGAGTTGGGGGTGTCTGGGTGGCTCAGTTGGTTAAGCATCTGACTCCTGATTTTGGTTCAGGTCACGATCTCAGGGTGGTGAGATCGAGCTCCATGTTGGGCTCTGTGCTCAGCATGGAGTCTGCTTGAGCTTCTCTCCCTCCCCTTCTGCCCCTTCCCCAGCTCTCGCACTCTCATTCTCTCTCTCTCTAAAATAAATAAAATCTTAAAAAAAAAATAGTACGAGTTGATTCAAAATGGTAATAACCCCAAATATAAAAATAATACAGCTCAAAGGAATTTCTAATTAGCATTCATAAAATATACAATTACATACATACACTATGAAGTTGTAAATTATTGGGTATAGAATCACTAAAATGTACTTACTGAGAAATGGTGTTGGTATCTAGGTCAACACAACTAACATCTGGTGGAGGGTCATAGAGATCAAAATATCTTGAATCGATTCCTACTATGAATGGACATGGTGCACTCAAGACATCTGCTAAAGCCAGTGGGCAGAGAGGAACATACGGGCATGGCCAGTGGAAAGGGAAAATCATCTTGGATAAACAAAAGATAGGAAAGTATTCAGGTGTTTGACATTGAAGCATGATTTATCAGCATACACACAAAACTGTCTTTTAAATATTCATACCTAAAGTCTAACATTTGATAACAAATTAAATATTTATAACTAATATTAATGGTCAGAAAATAAGTATTTTTTCCCAACATAAAAATTCATTACTCTCTGAATTTTAGCTAAGTCTTAAAGTAGCTTTAAATTAAATGAATAAATTAGGTTTAAAACAAAATTGATTGCCAATAAGAACTCCGATACTCACAGACACTAATGCTTCTGTCACACTAGTAAGCACGGAAGGCCGTAAGGAATGGATGAGAATCTTATGTTCTGTTACTGCAAACACCAGTAGTGTGACAGCATTTTCAGGGCCTAAATTTTGAAGTAGTGTTGAAAACTTGCCACCACTGTCAATCCAAAAAAAAAAAAAGAAAAAAATACAATTAAAAAAATTCAAATGCCTCATTATCCAAAATAATGAAGAAAGGTCATGATTAGGGTAGGATTATATTATTTATTCAACTTTAAATGTGACTGCTGCCCTTATGTGTGGAAAACACTCATCAGAAACATGTTATGAAAACAATGAAGTTTTCTGAAGTTTCAAAATTATTCGGTTTTTCTGCATTGTATTCAATATGGAAAATGAAAAGTCATTTTTCTTTTCAGAAAAAGATCTGCTATGTAGATAATGTCCAAATAAAGAATTCAATCTATAAGAGGGATGCTTTGGTTGAAAGCAAATTTGTTCAATGGAAGTTTGTTTTTTAATTTCTCATCTTTCATGGTAATTATCAGAAAAAAATACATGACGGGGTGCCTGGGTGGCTCAGTTGGTTAAGCGACTGCCTTCGGCTCAGGTCATGATCCCAGGGTCCTGGGATCGACTCCCGCATCGGGCTCCCTGCTCTGCGGGGAGCCTGCTTCTCCCTCTCCCACTCCCCCTGCTTGTGTTCCCTCTCTCGCTGTGTCTCTCTCTGTCAAATAAATAAATAAAATCTTTAAAAGAAAAAAAAGAAAAAAATACATGACTTTTGGTCTTCCCTTAAGGTAAATATACATATTAAAATTTGGATTTACAAATAGATTATCTTTAGTAATGTAATGATAATAGTAATATGAAATCAAGAGCTACCAAGTCAAGTGATGGTATATACATACAAAGCAAATTAATAACCCAAACTGAGACATTCTGTGTGGTAACAAAATACTGAACTGATAAAGTAAGTAATGCAGTAAGCCAATCAGTACGTTGTCTTTATAATGCTAAATAACTGGCTTCACCGAATTAACTTTTTTTAAATAAAGCAAAACTATTAAGTTTTTTGGAGAAATGGAAACATGTCCACAAAAAACTTGTGCATGTTCAGAGCAACATTATTTATTGTAGCCAAAAACTAGAAACAAGCCAAATGTCCATCAACTGATAAATGAATAAATAAAATGTGGTCTATCCATATAATGGAATATTTGTTGGAAACAGAAAGGAATAAAGTAATGATGATACAACACGGATGAACTTTGGACACACTATTATAAGTGAAAGAAGCCAAACCCAAAAGGTCACATATTATATGATTCTATTTATATGAAATATCCAGAATAGGCAAATCTGGGCAAATCTGTAGAGACAGAAAGTAGATTCATGGTTGCCCTGGGCTGGGGAGCGTGTGTGCGTGTGTGTTTGTGTGCGTAGAAATGGGAGAAATGGGGAGGGGTGGGGTAACTGCTAAAGGGCACAGGGTTTCTCTTTTAGAGTGATATAAATGGTCTAAAATTGATTACAATGATCTCTCTATATCTCTATATTCACAGAGTGAATATAACCACTGAATTGTACAATTTAACTGGGTGAATTGTACAGCATGTGAATTATATCAATAAAGTTGTTACTGAAAAAAAAAGCCTCTTGGGTAGTTTATGATCATTTTATACATAGTCTCAGTCAGTATTTCTAGTTTATTTTCAGCTCAAGCAAAGGTTAAGAAAACACTGGTCACTCTGGACCAAGACCTAGTGATGAAATAATCTGCAATTCTTACAAAATTAATGTCAAAGATGGCAGCTGGTCTCCCTTAGGTATGTGCTACAAAATAACTTAATTATATTGTAACTATTTCTCTGCTAGAAAATTACATAGCTAATTACATTTCAAGAAGTGATACTTTAGAAAAAACATATTTCATAATTTCTCTTAACTTCTAAGTGATGAACTACCTTGTTTTATTCATGGTTAGTATTTAGGAGTATCTTTTTATTTGTGGGTTAAATTTAAAATTAATTGCATTTTAATGCTGTTCAGAGAGTATTTAAAGCTAAAAATAATTGTTTTCATACTCAAACTCTATATATATATATATATATACCTACTTATGTAATAGTAAGTACTTGATACACAAAATACAAACTATTGTAAAGGTTTTTCTTTTTCCTTTAAGTAAAAGGAATTTAGGTAAGAAACAGTTAAATGAGAAGTATTTCCATCAATATTTGAAATTCTACCTAGGAAAGTGAAAGTATTTGAATGTCACTTTAGCTCACACTAGATTTGGAGAAACATAAGTAGAAATGAACTTTTACTTGCCTTAGTGGAAGAGGTGAAGAAACAGGTTGACTGAGAATCAGATTATCATGTGGTGATAACTGGAAGAAAATTTACAATAAAGTGTTTGAAATATAAAGATGAGCTTTAAAACACTACTTTCTGGTAAAAAAAAAATATATCTATATATATATATATAGGCTAATTATGATGTCCATGAAGTTTCAGTATATGCATTAACCAGTATAGGAGGGCGCCTGGGTGGCTCAGTTGTTGAGCGACTGCCTTCGGCTCAGGTCATGATCCCAGGGTCCTGGGATCGAGTCCCATATCGGGCTCTTTGCTCCGCGGGAGGCCTGCTTCTCCCTCTCCCACTCCCCCTTGTCAAATAAATAAATAAAATCTTTAAAAAAAAAACCAAAAAACCAGTATAGGAACTGTTTAGATCACTTAGTAAGATCCTGAAAAGCATGTCCTAACCACTGACCTCTTCTAACTACTAACTTCCTACTCTGAATTCTCTTTCCCCTGATGCCACTTTAATAAAATTTTATTGAAAGACTAAATTATTCATTTAATACCACAAAATCAGGGTTAGCAAACCTATGGCCTCCAGGGCAAATCCACAGGCCACCTGTTTTTATAAATAAAGTTTTATTAGAACACTAGCCATGCTCATTCATTTGGGTATGATCTATAGCTGTTTTGGCACAATAAGAGCTGAGTAGTTTTGACAGAGATGGCATGGCCTATAAAGACTAAAATATTTACTGTTTGGACCTCAGCAGAAAAAAAATTGCCAACTTCTGTCACAAAAGAGATCTTTTATGTGTATTCAAACTGAATCTGCTCTATATATATATTCTGGCACCAAATACCAAGAAGACATGTGGATAATACAGACTGATTATTAAGATTATAAAAATGGTATTTTTTCTAGATTTTTTATCTGTATCAATATTATAGTGCAATTGTTTTATCTACATACTTAAATTTATGCATATTTATGCATATTTCCACAAATTTATAAATACCTATTTGCCAAATACTTCTAAATTTTGAATGATACCCCACCCCCATTAAGGGCTGTGATAAATACAGTAAGGCACATATAGTGATAATACATAAAAATATTTTCTTTATATAAATCACTTTGTAAATGGTGATTAAATAGGCAGACATCTTACAGATCAAGAGCACAAACAAAAAAGAAATGTAAACAAAAGAGAAAAGATACAGTCAATTGGGACAAGATGTAGGGAAAATAATTTATGTTCATTTTGAACTTTCCCGTCACAAAGATATGAACCTTCCCTTCCTGCATAATATATGAAAAAACACACAACTTTTCCTTATGTCTATTCTAATACATTTAACTTCGGGAATAAATGCCAAAGGCAAAGACAAACTTTCAAATACTTAGAACAAATTTAGGGGAAAGAAGCCCCTTTTTGTATGTTCAAAATGTCTCCTGCCAACTACTTTAACTCTTCAACCTTTTACCTAAGGGGAAACATTAGATGTCTGCCTGGGAGGCAGTTAATAAAACACTAAGGGCCCAAACTCCAACATGAACTACTATCTGATTCTTTTGACCACATTTGTTCTTTCCCTCCATTTAAAATTGTTATTCTTATGGTACATTTTGACAGAGCCGATAATGATTTAATAGGGCACTTATATCAAGAAAATCATACCTGAACTAAAATCCGTGGTCTCTGAGGAGATGGAAAAGGAACTTTATGCATAAAATGAGAAATATGCCTTAAAAACAAACAGACAAGAACCCAATTGATTCCAAAGTGAATGCCATATACTATAAAGGTCAACATGTCACCACAAGTCCAAGTTGAGTCAAATGCTCTGTGTACTTACAATTTCGAAATCCCTGCTACTACAAAAACAAGTGAACAAATAACACCAGAAATAATTTGTCACATTAAAGTTGCTTCTATCTAAATCCAATAACTTTTCATATTAACACTTCCTCACATTCAACAATGTTTATGCTATCAATGTCTCAAAAGCCATTTTAACTTTTACCTCTCCCTAAGGAGATAATATATAACATGTTATAGGGACAGTACCAAAGAACCTAATTTTTGTTTTGTTCTTCTCACAGAATGTCATTTTTCCTTGGAAGAACAATTGACAAATTAAGGTTATCCAATGTTGGGTAGCCAGCAAGTATCTTCTATATAAAAATGAATAAGGTGACCCTATTGCTTCAAGAAAAATAACTCATAGGGGTGTCTGGCTGGCTCAGTTGGTGGGGAGTGTGACTCTTGATCTCGGGGTTGTGAGTTTGACCCCCACATTGGGTGTAGAGATTACTCAAAAATAAAATCTTTAAAGAAAAAAAGAAAAAGAAAACTACCTCATAGTATTATTGTCAATAATTAACTTCAATTTTAATTCAATAAACAAACTAAATTTTAAGTGAAAATTAGAATTTTGTCACCATGTATTTGATAACTTCTCAATACTAAAAAAATTTTTCTGATGACATAGGTGGTGATATTAACAAATGTGATTTTTTTACATTGATAGTAAAATTTATCTACGTTAACTCCATGAACCAGTATTTTCCAAACAACCAGTGTATGATGCTACAAAAATCATGTGTGTGTAAAAGTTCCACCTAGAGTGAGGAAAACCAACAGATTTTAATGTAACAGA
Source organism: Neomonachus schauinslandi (assembly GCF_002201575.2). Lineage (NCBI taxonomy): Eukaryota > Metazoa > Chordata > Mammalia > Carnivora > Phocidae > Neomonachus > Neomonachus schauinslandi. The sequence continues at coordinate 104,147,627 of NC_058411.1, forward strand.
GAAAGTTCATTACTAAGGTTTTAGATTGCACACTGTGAAAAACCTTTTGTCAAGTTTTGGTGCAGTATCAAAACAGAAAATCCACACAATAATCTGAAAAGGCTTTTCAAATGCTTCCCCTTTTCTACCTAAATACTTGTGTGAAGCCAGGTTTTTTCCATATACTTTCACCCAAACAACATATTGCGATAGACTGAAAGCAGAAGTGTGTATGAGAACCTTGATGTGCTCAGTTAGGCCAGACACTAGAGATTTGCAAAAATGTCAGACAATGTCACTCTTCTCACTAATTTTTTTTGAAAAGTTATTTTTCAAAAAAAGATACTTGTTAACATGTAATTATTTTAGTATATTATTAAATATTTTCTCCATTTTAATTTCTCTTGTAGTAAATATTTAATTTCTATTGTAGTAAAAATTTCTATTGTAGTAAATAGGTATGAGGCAGATAAAACACATGAAGAAAAGCTCTTTGGGGGGTCCTCATTTTTTAAGAGTATAAAAGGGTTCTGAGACCAAAAAATCTGCTAACTGCTAAAGTAGAATACTGAGAGGAGAGTAAAAAAAATACAAGAAAAAATTAGAGTAATATTGTACACTGAATGTTCTTATGATAATTCTATCACTTCCCAAATGTCACGGGGGTCAGAGAATTCTGCTTAAGAATACAAAAGAGTTTGAGTAACAGATGGTATAAAATAAACAATAGTCAAATAGACAACGAAGATATTTAGATCTCACTTGCAACAAATTTTACTGCATAAAACGTTACTCAGTTTTGCAGATTTTAAAGTAAATCACTGAGGGGCGCCTGGGTGGCTCAGTCGGTTAAGCGGCTGCCTTCAGCTCAAGTCAGGATCCCAGGGTCCTGGGATCGAGCACCGTATCGGGCTCTCTGTTCAGCGGGGAGCCTGCTTCTCCCTCTCCCTCTGCCTGCTGCTTCCCCTGCTTGTGCTCTCTCACTCTGTCAAATAAATAAATAAAATCTTTTAAAAAAAAAGTAAATCACTGAAATTTTAAAAAGAATAAAGAATGTGTTTATCTAATTTTTCTTTAAATTCATGATATCTAAAAATAGGGAATATTTTTAAAAGTTCATAATAAACCCAAATTATTTGAAAAATAAGAATTATAAAACTAATTAAAAATTGCCACATAGGATCTCCAAACTTCACAAGAGCTTCAAAAATGAGACATTCATTTCATTTTGTTAAGAGAGAAAATCATTTAAAATAACATGACTGTGGGGCACCTGGCTGGCTCAGTCAGAAGAGCACACAACTCTGGATCTCGGGGTCATGAGTTTGAGACCCAGGTTGGGTGCAGAAATCACTAAATACATAAATAAACTTTAAAACAAAATTAAAGTAACGACTATAAAAGTATAATAGAGAAATACTACCTGATTGAAATAACTAAACTTTTTTTTCAAATAACTCTTAAAAAACCTAGTTTCCATATAATTACAAACATACCACACATAATGGAAAGATCTACCAAATTTTGAGTGAAGAAGGCTTCTCTAACTTACTTCTCAATTGGAAGGACATGAGGTCCAGAGATAGAGTAACGATACAGAAAAGTCAAAAACTTCCTGAATGCATCAAAAAAAGGCCAGTGAGAAAGAAGACAGATGCATTTATTAGTGTGAATTGTTTTGGAATTATCAGATTTCCCATCTGCTGATGATGTTAAACCCAAAAGAAGTCTCTGTTTTTCTGTGAGATTCTCCTCAGAGTATGGTTCATAAAACTGAATAGCAGCACCATAGACCTGGAAAACAAGTAATATATTTAATAAATACACCTTATATCATTTATTCAAATCACATAATTAAATATTTAATGGATGAGCCATTACGAGCTAGACCCTTATGAGCCATTTACATGCCTATGAGCCAGGCAAGGTGCCAGGTACCAGGAACACAGCAGTAAGCAAACATCACTGTTGCTTTCTTCAAGTACATTAAAACACACACACACACACACACACACACACAAAGCTACACAGTGCTACTCTCACATCTCATTACTGAAAAAAAAAAAAGGTGTTTTTAAAAAAAAAAATTTTTTTTAAGATTTTATTTATTTATTTTGACAGAGAGAGAGAGAGACAGCGAGAGAGGAACACAAGCAGAGGGAGTGGGAGAGGGAGAAGCAGGCTTCCAGGGTAGCAGGAAGCCCGATGCGGGGCTCGATCCCAGGATTCTGGGATCATGACCTGAGATGAAGGCAGATGCTTAAAGACTGAGTCACCCAGGTGCCCCTCCCCCCCAAAAAACGTGTTTTTATTAAACTGAGTTTGTTTTCTGAAGACTGAAAGCAACTGTATCAATATTCTCTACAAAAAAGTTACTGAAAGGGCGCCTGGGTGGCTCAGTCGTTAAGCGTCTGCCTTCAGCTTGGGTCATGATCCCAGGGTCCTGGGATCGAGCTCCATATCGGGCTCTCTGCTCAGTGGGAAGCCTGCTTCTCCCTCTGCCTGCAGCTCCCCCTGCTTGTGCTCTCCCTCTCTCTGTCAAATAAATAAATAAAATCTTTAAAAAAGAAAAAAAAAGAAAGTAACTGAAAATAATTATTTAGTAGAGAGTGGGACAGAATTTTAGATAAGGAAATATATATTCCAGCTTCAGGCAATTCACTAAATTTCTCTGGACCTCAATTTCCCAATCTATAAAATGAGGATGTTAAACTAGATGATTTCCAAGGTCCTTTCCAACTATAATAGTCTATAATTCCAAATAGCTTTGCATATTTAATAATGTCTTTTATATTACTCTCAAAGCTTCTGTATCACAGAAAGTGAAGCAGTAAAGGGATCATCATTTGATGATAAAAAAATCTTTCACCATATTCACAAAAAAGCATTGGGTATATGGGACAGAATGAAAATTCTCTTTTCCTTTATCTCTGTATATAGTTATTTTAATCAAGTGGAAGAAGTAGGTATAATAGATTGAATTTAACCAGTTATTTCTACTGTTGCTTACATTATATAAAACTTAAGACTTGATAATATACAAGAAATTTGTTGATACTAGTTAAAACACACAGTACCTTTTCAGCTGAGGCTCCAGTTAACACAAATGTAGAAAATACAGGGAGAGGGTATTTGCTATTTGGTGGCCAGCATTCAATAGTTGCACCCATTGGTAAACAAAATAGGGGAACAGATTCTGGGAGTGAGAAAGATTCATAATCTTCTTGAGGATATCTACAAATTAGACCTATAAAAAACAATAATAAATATTAGGTCATCAGCTCTTGAACTTAGGTGCTCATAATATGAATGATGCTAAAATGCCTTATTATTTAACATATTTAGTAACATTACATTACATATATGTTCATCAAATAACTGAATGCTTCAGTAGGATACATCTAGATTTTAATCCTCAAACATTATAACTATTCATAATAACTAATTAATATTTATCAAGCTTCATCCATGAAGGCTAAGTAAGACAAACAAGAAAAGATTATTCTGAAGAAACATACACAAATACAAACACAATCCTAAAACTTCAGTTTGTGGTCACACTACCTTGAAGCACATGAATATACTAATTTTTTGGAATACTTATCATGGTTACGGCAGCTCCTTTTAAAATCAATCTTCCATTAAGTATCCAATAAATGTAAAGATAAGATAAAACAGAAAAAAAAAAAAAAAAGACATGGGTCGTGGTCCCAGTCCTGACACTAAAACATCTTAAGACATGGGTTTTTTCCTTAAATTTTACTGGCCCTCATAATACATATCTATATTAAGTATTCCATGAAAAATTATACTTACCAGCTTTGTAGGATATAGTGTTAGTCTTTGCCACTGATTTTTTATAACATAAGTATACTGCAGATCCCCACTGAATTAAAAAAAAAGGGAAATATAATTTAATTTTAAAAGGTAGTAACTTAATAAAATGGCATCTCTTTGATATCTCCAGTATATATTATCTAAGATGTAGTAACAGATTTCTGTTAGGTATTTTTAGTTGGTTATTTTACCAGTATTTTACTGCAGTTTTTGCCTACTTTTCTCTCAGAAGTGATATTTAATGTTGCTTTCCCCTTGTAAGAGCAATAATATGACCCTTTAAAATAACTAAGCCATAACAATTTAGATTTTATGCTAACTCCAAACTTTAGGCAGAAATGATCAAGAAATATCTACTCATGGGTATACCTGCCTTTAGATTCCACAACCTCTTTCCAATATTGCCAGATCTTTCTGCAGCTCTTTATACCAAAACTGAAGAGTTAGAATTTACTATATCCATTTCCTTGTTTCCCATTCTCTCCCGAATCCATTCCCAATCAGGTGTTAATCCCACCATTCCTTAGAAGAACACTTTAACAACTTTAATGATGCCAAGTCTAACAGTTGTTTCCTAGTCTTCATCTCATTTAACCTCAGCAGATTTGGATACTACTAATGACTCCCTGAAACATGTTCTCATCTTTTGAGGCATCACATTCTCCTGGCACCTCCCCACCAAATCTCTGGCCACTCCTCAGTCTCCTCCTCTCTCTTTTCCTGATCATTGAATGTGATCTCTCCTTTTCTTTCTGTAAATGATCTCATTCATTCAGTCCCATTGTTTTCTATAACAGCTTCTCCCAAAGGAGTCTCAAATTTCTAGTCCCAGGGCAAGTGAGATGGGGAAACTGTGGGTAAAGCAGACTGGGGGGTGAAGAAAATGAGTTCACTTTTAGATATGATAGGTTTGAAACATCTATTAGACATCCAAAGTGAAGAATCGAATGGAAATAAGGCAAGAGGTTTGAAATGGAGATGTAACTTGAGAGATTCACTACTTGACATTAGATGGTGACAGATACATGCACACAGCACACTCCCTCACCTCTTTTAGGTCTCAACTCAAAGGTCACTTCATTAGAGAGCGCTTCCTTCATCATCTTATGCAATAGCAATCTTCCCTCTACCCTACCCCGTCCCCCGATCATCCCATCTTGCTTTTTTCTCCTCCATAGCACTTACTACTATGTGGCGTATTGTATATTTTCTTATTTATTATCTGCTTCCCACCACTAGAATATAGGTTTTATGATGGTAAGGGCTTTGTTTTGTTCACTGCTGTATCTGTAGCACCGAAAACAGTGCCTTTATGTAGAAATGCTTAAAAAGTATTTGTTGAATGAATGTGAGAGGATGTATTCGTACACACATGATGGAGTGCCCACACGAGCCAGTGTGTGGGGACCGATTCACAGCACTGAAGACAAATATATAGAGAAAATTAATTTACTTTAAGAAATATTTTTAAAAGATTTTATCTATTTATTTACTTGAGAGAGCGCGCATGAGTGCACACAGGGAGGGGCAGAGGGAGAAGGACAGAGGAAATCTGAAGCAGACTCCATGCTGAGCACAGAGCTGGATGCAGGGCTGGATCTCATGACACTGAGATCACAAACCTGAGCAGAAATCAAGAGTTGTATGCTTAACTACCTGAGCCACCCGGGCGCCCCAAGAAATATTTTTTTTTTTTTTTTTTAAAGATTTTATTTATTTATTTGAGAGAGAGAGAATGAGGGAGAACACATGAGAGCGGATAGGGTCAGAGGGCAAAGCAGACTCCCTGCCGAGCAGGGAGCCCGATGCGGGACTCGATCCCGGGACTCCAGGATCATGACCTGAGCCGAAGGCAGTCGCTTAACCAACTGAGCCACCCAGGCGCCCTCCAAGAAATATTTTTAATTATTAAGAGACTACTATAACAAACACCTATATACTCATCCCTTAGATTTAACAAAGGTTTAATAATTTAACATATTTGCTTCAAATGTTTTAATTCATAAAGAAACAAAAAAATTACAGGTTTAGCCAAAGCCTCATCTTCCATCCCTTTCTGTCCTCCAGAGTTAACTACTAGACTGAAGTTAGTGCATTTCATTCACATGCATTTAAAAACTTTCTACTACATCTATAAGTATATATTATTCTTTTGTGCACTTTTTAATTTAACATAAATGGTGAGATGCTGAATATATGCTTTTATGGCTTGCTTTTTTTAATTCATTAATATGTTTTTGATAATTAGTAAAGTTGATACAGATCTAATTTCTTCATCTGAACTACTGGGTATTATTTCATTAATAAATGAACCACCACAGTTTATTTTAATCATTCCTCTACTGATATAGACACTTGGATTATTTCCTTTTTTGGGGGAGGGGTTATTATGAACAATGATGCAGTATGTTGACTCCTCATCTAGAAATTTTTCTTGCTTTCTTAAACATTTTTCATGTGTCTCCAGCAAAGTAGTATGTTAAATTGTGCTTAGGACATTCAATTATGCTCATTGCTGTGTTGGTATTTTATTTTTATAGATGTTTTAATACTTTTGCATCAAAAGAATGGATGTATAGGGGCGCCTGGGTGGCTTAGTCAGTTGAGTAATTGACTCTTGGTTTTGGCTCAGGTCATGATCTCAGGGTCATGGAATCAAGCCCCATGTCAGGCTCCGCGCTCAGCACAGAGTCTGCTTGAGATTCTCTCTCCCTCTCCCCTTACCCCTCTTGTGCACACACTCTCTCAAATAAATAAATCTTAAAAAAAAAAAAAAGGAATGGATGTATATAAAAGTCAAGTGGATATTATGTATGTAGGCAAACTAGACGTTTAGTTTCTGAGGTGTGTACAAATATATAAATAAAAGACCTTCTACTGATAGGCCCCAACTGCAGTTCCTAATAACCAATTTGTAAAGATAACAAAAAACCCTCAGTGATAACCTTTGTGATGATAAGAAGGGAACTACGTGACCATTGGATATGGTAGAAACCAAAACAAATATTCTAAAATAAAAAACAGGGACTTAGAGATAACAGTAAAAGTTATGGAGCTCTGAAGGAAAAGAACCATGGATATCAAAACGAAAAGAGGGTTTTCTGAAGTTTTTTACATACAAGGTTCACTGAAAAAGAAAATAGGAGGAACCATTGTTCTGGAAATACTTTAAATGTTTAACTTATAAATAAAGTACCCATATTGTGGTTTACATGACAAAAACATACTTTCAGATACCTTTTTTGGGGGGGGGAAATTAGGTACATGATTTAATTACTTGCTTAGTTAGTAATTCTACTTTTTTAAAAAAAGGTTTTATTTATTTATTTGTCAGGTAGAGAGAGAGAGAGAGAGAGAGAGCACACAAGCAGGGGGAGCGGCAGGCAGAGGGAGAAGCAGGCTCCCTGGTGAGCAAGGACCCCGATGCAGGACTTGATCGCAAGACCTTGGGATCATGACCTGAGCTGAAGGCACACGGTTAGCTGACTGAGCCACCCAGGCATCCCTATAACTCCATTTTTCTAAATAACCTTGCTAGATCAAATACTGACATTCTTAAAAGGTTGTAAAACAAGAACCATTTGGATAGAGTATAAAAAAAATACTCTCAATGAGTCAAAAACTGAAGAGATGGTCCCAAATTTGCCAAAAAATTAGCTGTGTGAATCAGAGCACCCTTACTAGCATTTTTGAACCACCTGAGTACTTTTAAGTTCTCTTTTGGCTCTAAAATATGCTTCTCCTTTAAATCAAAGTTCAAATCATTTAAGGCTTACAGTCCAAAGTTTAAAAACTAATAATTCTTGAAAACTCTTTCTATAAGCTTAATGGGAGGGTGGGGGAGATTCCTTTTGGGGCCAAAGCTATAAGCCTGGTACAAAAATCATGTAGGAATTTGAGGAAAGATTCAACACACATCTCATGTCCATTAGATTGGTTTTTCTGTTTCCCGGCTTAGAAACCTAGTAGAAGACTTTCATTCAAACTACCTAATCTTCAAAAACAAGAGTCAGCTACATAACTATTGCTGGGTATTATCAACACATCAATAATTTAATCCTAACCACTTCCTGATTCTTTATATATACATTAGGCAGACATGAACATAAGTTTCCTATATTGCATGTCTATTTTAAACTTTCTGAAAGAGTAAGAAGTCATTGTACATCTGCTCCAAAGAACTAAATTTGCTTTTACTACCTTATAGTTGATGGAAACAGAGATTGTAAATAGATATAAACCACAACCCACTGCTTAATATTTCTTAGAAGAATTTAGGAGGAGCTTAAACACTGGGCAAAAATAAAAATAAAGAAGTTCTTCCTTGCTGAATGTCAATTATATTTCAATACAACTGAAAAAAAGAAAAGTTCTTCCCCAGACATTAAATACACATAAAAAGGACTGATGAAGCACAGTTAACCAAATGCATAGCTAACATTTATAAAGCACTTACTGTGTACCTGACTCTATCCTAAGTTATTTAAAAATATTAATTCAATGGGGGTGCCTGGGTGGTGCAGACTGTTAAGGGTCTGCCCTTGGCTCAGGTCATGACCCCAGGGTCCTGGGGTCGAGCCCCACATCGGGCTCCCTGCTGAGCGGGGAGCCTGCTTCTCCCTCTCCCTCTGCCTGCTGCCCCCCCACTTGTACTCTCTCTCTCCCCCTGTCAAATTAAAAAAATAATAATCATTCATTGACTCTTCACAAAAAGCCTATGAAATAAAGTACTACTTTATCCCTATTCATGAATGAGGAAACTGAGGCACAAAGAGTCAAGGAACTTGTCTAAAACACATAATCTGGAGTTCAAATCCAGTAGTTTAGATGGAGTCCATTTCTTTTTTTTTTTCTTTTTTAAAGATTTTATCCATTTATTTGACAGAGAGAGACACAGCGAGAGAGGGAACACAAGCAGGGGGAGTGGGAGAGGGAGAAGCAGGCTTCCTGCGGAGCAGGGAACCCGATGTGGGTCTTGATCCCAGGACCCCGGGATCACAACCTGAGCCAAAGGCAGACACTTAACGACTGAGCCACCTAGGCGCCCCACAGATGGAGTCCATTTCTGTTCACACTATGTTACATTCTTCTTTCTTCTTTTAGGAGAGAATAAATGCTCTCTGACAATACTGGGACCAATGTTTCAGGATAAGGAAAAACAGAAACTCCTATCTCTGGTTTCAGTTTCAATGCAGTAACTCTACCTTGAACACCTTGATTAACTAATAAAACCTAGAAATGGTTCTGATGACACTGTCAATTTACTTTGAATCAAAACCAACACATCCACAAAATAAATGGAAAATTCACTAATGGGAAAATGGGAAGTACCTGTGAGCCTGCACAATCTTGCTAAAATACCAAACCAAATCTAAAATGATATTAAGCTGGACATCACATCATGGAAGTTCAAAAACCTTTCTTGCCATCACTCTCGGTACCACATAAGGCCTGTAAACTCTTGTTTGCTACCATGATCTTTTTTCTCCAGCATAATCTCTGCAACTATCACCTGTCATCACCAAGCCAAAATAATATGTAAGGATGGCATGAAAGGATGGGGCATTTTATATATGAATGGCTGTTGACCAAAAAATGGTCATCTAATTAGGTGTTGCATTGCTGCAGATAATTTGTTTAGGATACAAGTTAGATACTGTCAAATATCCATTTTTTGAACTACCTAAAGATTTTATTTATTTTTTTAAGATTTTATTTATTTATTTGAGAGAGAGTGAGAGCGAGTGCTCAAGTGGGGTGATGGGCAGAGAGAGAAGCAGACTCCCTGCTGAGCAGGGAGTCCAATGTGGGGCTCAATCCCAGGACTCTGGGATCACAACCTGAGCAGAAGGCAGACACTTAACCGACTGAGCCACCCAGGCGCCCCCCTATTTGAAGATTTTAAACAAATACTGCTACTACTTAAAGTTGGAGATTTTTCTTAAAGAAAATCTGGGATTGGAAGATGCTTACAGGTAACAGGCTAACACACATACAGTACTTTCATATGTGTACTGGAACACACTTCGAAATTCATTTAATCATCACGATACCTTATGAGTTAGATGCTACTATCATCCTCATTTTACAATCGTAAAATTGATGCATAGAGAGACTAAGTCACTTGCCCAAGGTCACAGGACACAGAGCCAGTAAGTGTCAGAATTAGGATTCATATCCAGACACTCTGGCTCCAGAGTCTGTACTCTGACCCACTGGGCTACACTGACCTTAACCACTACAACACAAATCTATTTTACTATCTTACTGAGGGAGTTCAAAACTTTTTCATGGTCTCAAAATCTGCACTGTATCCAGCCACATATCAATACACTTCAGTTCTTCCTCTTCTTGCTTTATCTAAACCTTCAGTGTTTCTCATGTTGCTAGCTTAACAGAAGAGAAAATAAATAATAATTTAAAAAATCAGCTTCCCATAAAAATTTAATAAATGAGATGTGTATAAAATCTTTTAAATCTTAGCAAAGTATTCATTTACATAGTTATAACAGGACAACGTACATGTCTGCTCTAGGATCTTTAAGAAATTAAGTTTGAAAATTTGTGATTAAAAATCCAACTACTGACAGTTATTTTTTAAAAAAAACTAAAAGCTTTATATTTTGTTGGTAGGATATAAATTGGTTAAACTTTTGGGGATAAAAATGTTAAAAGTAAAGCTTTGATCTACAAATTCCAGGATCTAAGGAAATAATCTAGCAATTCAGTATAGTGTTTTGGAGTTTGGTTCTAGAGTTCTTAGTTTGGGTTTGAATCTTGGTATGAATCTTGGGCTTATTGAAGGTATGACCTTGGGCAAGTAACAGCCTTTTTAACTCTCAAATTTCCTTCTCTGTAAAATGGAGGTGGGGGGTTGGGGGGTAGGGTGGGAAACACCATTCAGGGTGGTTGTATTAACTGGGTTAATGGATATGAAATACTCAGAATAGCATATAGCACATAAGAGCTCAATAAATGTAAATTATTCTATAGAAAATTTAATTATGACTATGTTCATAACAGTTTTGCTTATAATATAAAAAATTATATCTAAATGTCTTACAATAAAAGTTGGAATAAATAAATTGTGGCAACATCCATTTAATTCAGTAGTATTCAGTCATTCGATACTGTTGTTATATATTAGAAGATGCTCAACCTCCACAATAATAAACAGGACCAGGGTTGTGGCAATGGAGAGGGTGAGTAGTGGTCAAGTTTAAGATGTATTTTGAAATTAGAGTCAACAGAATTTACAAAAGAAAAGGAGAAGAGAAAGGTTAAGGATTACTGCAAGGTTTTTAGTCTGAGTAACTAGAAGAGTGGAATTTCCATTTGCTAGATGAGCAGGACTATGGGCTAAACAGGTTAGGAGAGGCACACAAGGAGTTGAGTTTTAGACATGTTAAATTTTGAGATGATTTATTCGATAAGATGTCCAAGAAGCGATGAATTACAGAGGTCCAAGCTAGACACACAAATTTAGAAGCCAACCACAGATAACCTGTATTTAAATGATTAAATCATCAAAGGACTGAGTTTAGATGATAAAGATAAATGGTCTGAGGACTGAGCCCTGGGGCACTGCATTGTGTAGTGGTTAGGAATTAGCAAAGGCAGAAGAGGGATGGGGTAACGTAGGAGGAAAAAGTAAGAGAATACATCTTATCTTCCTGCCATGGTTTCAAGAAGGAAGAAGTGATAGCTGTGTCAAAACCTACTGAAAATTTACAAATTAAAACCACTGGATTCAACAAGAACAATCTTGGTGGCATGATAGAGACAAAAGCCTAACTAGAGAGTCAAAATGAGGAAGAGGACAGAATATAGTCCCCTCTTCTGAGATGTTCTATTGTAAAGGAGAGCAATGAAATGAGGTAAAGAATGGAGGCAGACATAGGGGTCAAGAAGTTTTGTAAAGATGGGCAATATTGCAACATGCTTTGCATGCTGGAGGAAATAATCCGATAGAGAAAGACTGATGGTTCCCAAAAAAGTAGGAACAATTGCTGAAGCCATGTCCTCAAATAGGTAAGTATACAGCATCTAGTGCACAAGTAAAAGGGATTACCCTTGGCTAGTGTGTTACTTTTCCAGTAAGGAAAAAAATATGCTTTTAATTAAAAAGCAAGCAAGCAAGCAAACTTTTTGTACAGCTCCTTTTGAAAGTACAATTGAAAGTACAACTAAAGTACTTTCCCAAAGATAAAATATCTAACATCTTTAAAAACATATTTTTAGGGGGCGCCTGGCTGGCTCAGTCAGTTAAGCATCTGCCTTTGGCTCAGGTCATGATCTCAGGGTCTTGGGATCAAGCCCTGCGTCTGGCTCCTTGCTCAGTGGGGAGTCTCCTTCTCCCTCTCCCTCTGCCCCGACCCCCTTCCATGCTCTCTCTCAAATAAATAAAATATGAAAAAAAACCCGACAACATATTTTTTAATTCAGTTATTATGTTACACTGTTTTTCAGAGATTTAAAATTATGCTCTTCTCATCAGTGGCTAATTTTATCAGTACAAAAGAGTCACTTACCATACTGTTATTGAGATTCTTGTCGACTTTGCAAAATGTGTGTGGTGGACTTTCTCCTTTACTGGGTACAATAATACATATGTCTGTGACAGCCAATGTATTCTGAGTCATGTTTTCAGACGCTCTTCGGAAAGTGATATAAATTTTCTGTGATGAGGTACTACCACTAATATTTGCAGGGCGTCCGTAGGGAGTACTCTGAATAATTTCACATCCCTGTTTCAATCTTTCTTTCCAGTCATACAAAACCCTAAAAGAAAAATGCATAAATAACTACACAAATGCAAAACATCTTCAAACAGGATAGGTAATACTGTCAGGTATCATAAACTGATCCTTAAATGTAGCAGATATTCCAATCTTACTGCAAGTTTGAATTGCACAGTCCCATATAAAACTAAAGGAGAGTGGCTTCCCCACCAAAAACTAAAATAATGTAAGGAAAATTCAGATTATCTTTCGTGTTTGTTGGCATAAACCACATACTGGCAACGAGTAAGTGCAGAGGCACTTGCTTTAGCATTCCATTTAATGATTCATTTATTTATTTTTGTCTCTAAAACCAAGCATCTTCTTTAGAAAAAGCAATTTTATAATTTAGCCAAAGTTAAAATTTTACAAAAGCCTCCTTGCCAAATATTATAGAACCTGCCTGCACACTTTCACCTCCAATGCTCTCTCAAATTTAAGAGACAGCTATAGGTTTTCAAAAGAGAAAATAACCTCAAATCCATCTGTAAGCAAAAGGATGGGTGAAAGACATAGGCTTTTTTTTCTTCTTCTTTTTCTTTATTGTGGTAAAATGGTAGGCTTTTATTAATGGTCAGTCCAGCCATCCATTCATTAAATCCGCTAAGAAGTACATTCACATACAAGGAAGACATCATACTGGAATAATATTAGTCTATTCCCTCAGAGAATTCACTGATTTGTATTTTACTGCTAACTCCCTGGCATGAGGGAAAAAAAAAACTTTAAAGCTCTACTATATTAAGTGTGTTTCTGCATTTGCTATAAAAATTGTTATAACAGGCAATATCCTCAATATCAGTATTTCCTTTTATAAAATCCCATTATTCAAATAAAATTAAGTGCCAAAAATTGGTAAAATTATTTTTTCTAATATAATTTTTAATTTCCCTTTTTGTCATGCTGTCAGCAAACTTAAATTTTTCTTTCAACATTTTATTTTGAAAATTTAGGGCTAAATTTTATGCTTGATCATAGCAACTATATTTATCCTAATGTTAACTTAAATGCTTACTCCTCCTCCTCTTTTTTTTTTTTTAAATTTTTTTTAAATTTATTTATTCATGAAAGTCAGAGAGAGAGAGGCAGAGGAAGAGGGAGAAGCAGGCTCCCCGCCTAGCAGGGAGCCTGATGTGGGACTCGATCCCAGAACCCTGGGATCATGACCTGAGCCGAAGGCAGACGCTTAACCATCTGAACCACCCAGGCGCCCCACTCCTCCTCCTCTTTTTGATCTTGCTTTCATTTTTTTTTTTTTTTTTTAGTCTTTAAAAAAAGGCATTGTAACAGAGAGAAGTTAGACACATCTCAATTCAAATTTCTACTACCTGTTACTAGCTGTATTCTCTTAGGCAAATATTTAATCTCTCTGAGCCTTGTACTAATCAGCTATAACATTTAAAAATCTAGGGGTGCCTGGGTACCTCAGCCGGTTAAGCGTCCTCAGGTCATGATCGCAGGGTCCTGGGATCAAGCCCCATGTCAGGCTCCCTACTCAGCAGGGAGTCTGCTTCCCCCCTCTCCCTCCACCCCTTCTCCTGCTTGTGCTCTCTCTCGCTGTCAAATAAATAAATAAAATCTTAAAAACAAATTTAAAAATCTAACCCACAGGATCTTGAGAGAATTAGATGAGAGTATAAATAAGGCCTCTAAAATAGTGCCTGGAAAACAGACAATTGAAAACAAGAAAACAAAAATACAACACAAAACAACAACAAACCACCATTTATTACCTTGAATTTCTTGAAGATATGGAATATAAATACATTTGAAACATAAGATACCTGTTTTCTTTAATCAGGTATTATCCTGTTACATATATTACTTGTGTTATTATTTTTTATTTTTATATTGTTAGGAACTTTTCTTGTCTAACTAAACTAAGCTTTTCAAAGGCTCTTAAAAATGTTGCCCTATCCTCCACAATGACAGAAAAGGGGGATATTTATAAGAGTGGTGAATTTATTTATTCCAGTTTAAGCCCTTAACTATTGGAGAATCCTTCCTATACTTGGAAAATTCCTCATCTCTAAATTAGGAAATTCCAACATCCTAACAAAAATCTGCAACATTCCCTTCATTTCATCCACAATCTACAATTCTGAGGATGATCAGTGGTCACAGGAGCAAATTACCTAATCTTTTGAAAAGAAGATCTATAAGAGACACTTAACTATAGACGACAAACTAAGGGTTGCTGGAGGGTAGGTGTGCACGGGATGGGCAAGGCGGATGATGGGTATTAAGGAGGGCACTTGTTGGGATGAGCACTGGGTGTTATATATAAGTGATTAATCATTAAATTCTATTCCTGAAACCAATATTACACTACAGTCAACTAACTAGAATTTAAATAAAAACTTGAGGGTTGCCTGGGGGCGCTCAGTCGGTTAAGCATCCAACTCTTGACTTTGGCTCAGGCCATGATCTCAGGGTCCTGGGTTCAAGCCCCATGTCAGGCTCCCCATTCAGGGGGGAGTCTGCTTGTCTCCTCTCTCTGCTCTCTCTCTCTGTCTCTCTCTTTCAAATAAATAAATAAATCTGTAATAAAGAAATAAAAACTTGAAACAAACAAACAGAAGACCTAACAGCTGGCTTATTTTCCCAAGCCATTTACTAAATACATTAAGCTTTATAAGAAGCACTATAAGAGGGCGCCTGGGTGGCTCAGTCGTTAAGCGTCTGCCTTCGGCTCAGGTCATGATCCTAGGATCCTGGGATCGAGTCCCGCATTGGGGTCCTTGCTCAGTGGGGAGCCTACTTCTCCTTCTGCCTGCTGCTCTCCCTGCTTGTGCTCTCTCTCTCTGACAAGTAAATAAATAAAAATCTAAAAAAAAAAAGAAGTAATATAGTAGCTGTTCCAAAACCAACTTAAAATTACTAAAATTCCTTCATGAAGAGAATAAAAATTGATTTTTGATACCAAACATTAGATGATAGAATTTTTAAAGTAGAAGAGATTTGAGGAAGTTTTCCAATTCATTCTATCTCCCCTCAGGCATTAGTAAATATGACTGTCCGCTTTCAGACTTAATATAATAGGAGATGGAAATTTAAAGCCCCTTCTGGTGACATCAGTAGGGATATTGATATCTTCTTTAACTCAAACATTCCAAGTTAAGTGCATGCTCTTTTGCAACTGAGCAATGAAAACAAGAAGGCTAATCTTTATTTCTTATAAACTCTTTATCTATTTTGAAGACATTAATATTAGAGCTACTTGTAGCTTTCCTTAGGCCTTCTTCTTTGTTTTTCAGTGGGAATCTTATTTTTCTACCTTTAAAATATTGTTCCTCTTTTGCTCCATATATATATATATTTACATCTATATATTCTTTTTACATATATAATATATATTATCTAATGTATATATAATGTCAATTTCTGCAAAGATTGGGGTTCTTTTTAAAAGATGAATATATATTTTATATATATGTAAGAAATATATGAATGTAAAGATACATATATGTAAAGGAGAAATATATAAATGTAAAGATAAATACATATACATATATATATTCATATTAAAAAGAACCCCGATCTTTGCAAAAATTGACAAGCTGAGTATCCAAAATAAAGAACTTATCAAACTCAACACCCAAAAAACAAATAATCCAGTCAAGAAATGGACAGAAGACATGAATAGACACTTTTCCAAAGAAGACATCCAGATGGCCAACAGACACATGAAAAGATGCTCAACATCACTCGGCATCAGAAAAATACAAATCAAAACCACAATGAGATACCACCTCACACCAGTCAGAATGGCTAAAATTAACAAGTCAGGAAACAATAGATGTTGGTAAGCTTATGGAGAAAGGGGAACCCTCTTATACTGCTGGTGGGAATGCAAGCTGGTACAGCCACTATGGAAAATGGTATGGAGGTTCCTCAAAAAGTTAAAAATAGAACTACCCTATGACCCAGCAATTGCACTACTAGGTTTTACCCTAAAGGATACAAACATAGTGATCCGAAGGGGCACCTGCACCCCAATGTTTATAGCAGCAGTTTCCACAATAGCCAAAATATGGAAAGAGCCAGTTGTCTATTGACAGATGAATAGATAAAGAAGATGTGATACACACACACACACACACACACACAAAATGGAATATTACTCAGCCATCAAAAAATTGAAATCTTACCATTTGCAATGATGTGGATAGAACTAGAGAGTATTATGCTAAGAGAAATAAGTCAATCAGAGAAAGACAATTATATGATTTCACTCATATGTGGAATTTAAGAAACAAAACAGAGGATCATACGGGAAGGGAGGGAAAAATAAAATAAGACGAAATCAGAGAGGGAGACAAACCATAAGAGACTCTTAACTATAGCTATGAAACAAACTGAGGGTTGCTGGAGGAGAGGTGGGTGGGAGGACGGGGTAACTGGGTGATGGGCATTAAGGAGGACACTTGATCTAATGAGCACTGTGTGTGACATGCAACTGATGAATCACTAAACTCTACCTCTGAAACTAATAATATACTATACGTTAATTGAATTTAAATTACAAGAAAAATCTGATAGGCAATCAAAAAAAAAAAACTGACGAGCTGATCCTAAAATTTATACAGAAATTCAAGGGACCCAGACAGAATAGTCAAAATGATCGTCAAAATGATCAAAGCTGGAAGACTCACACTTCCAGTGTAAAAACTTACTACAAAACTATAGTAATCAAAACTGTGGGGACGCCTGGGTGGCTCAGTTGGTTAAGCATCTGCCTTAGGCTCAGGTCATGATCCCAGGGTCCTGGGATGGAGTCCCACATCGGGCTCCCTGCTCAGTGGGAAGCCTGCTTCTCCCTCTGCCTCTGCCTGCCACTCCCTCTGCTTGTGCTCACTCTCTGACAAATAAATAAAATCTTAAAAAAAAAAATTAAAAAAAAACAACTGTGTAGTACTGGCACAAAGATAAGACATGTAGACAAATAAAACAGAATTCAGAGTCCAGAAATAAACCCATACATCTATGGCCTATTAATATTTGAAAATGGGGAAAGAATATTCTCAACAGATGGTGCTAGGACAACTGGATATCCATAAGCAAAACAGTGAGGCTGGACCCCTTCCTCAACCATATACAAAAATGAATTCAAAATAGATCAAAGACCTAAATACAAAGGCTGAATCTATAAAACTCTTACACAAAAACTTAGGTGTAAATTCCCATGACCTTGGATTAGTAAAAGCCTTCTTAGATCTGGTGCCAAAACACAAGCAACAAAAGAAAAAAATAGATCAGACTTCATCAAAATTAAAAACTTTTTAGCTTCGAAGGATACCATAAAGAAAGTGAAAAGACAACCCACAGGATGGGAGAAAACATTTGTGAATCATATATCTGATAAGGGACTTGCATCTAAAATATGTAAAGAACTATTAAAGTTCAACAATAAAAAGACAAGCCAATTAAAAAATGGGTAAAGGATTCTGTATAGACATTTCTCAAAAGATTTACAGATGGCCCACAAGTACATCAAAAGATGTTCAACATCATTAACCATCAAGTGAATGCAAATTAGGATCACAATGAGTTACCACTAGGAAAGCTATAATCAAAATGACAATACAAAATGTTGGCTAGGATGTGGAGAAATTGGAACCTTCATACACTGCCGGCAGGAATGCAAAGTAGTGTGGCTACTTTGGAAGACAGTCTGGCAGTTCCTCAAAAGATTAAACACAGAGTTATCATATGACCCAGCAATTGTACTCCTAAGTATATATACAAGAGAATTGAAAACATATGTCTATAAAAAAAATTTATATATCATTATTTCCAGCAGTGTTATTCATAGTGGCCAAAAGTAGAAACAACCTACATGTCCATCAAACTGATGAATCAATAAATAAATTGTGAAAATAAATAAATAAATAGGGGTACATCCATAAAATGGAATATTATTCAGCCATGTAAAGGAATAAAGTACTGACACATACTACAACATGAATAAACCTGGAAAACATAATGCTAAGTGAAAGAAGCCGGTACAAAAAGTATTCTTTTTTTGCCTTAGAGTATGATTCTATTTATATAAAATGTCCAGAATAGGCAAATCCATAGAGACAGAAAATAGAATAAGCATTGCCTAGAGCTAAGGGGGTTAGGCAGAATTGGATAGAAACTAAAATGAGTATGAGGTTTCTTTCTGGCATAATAAAAATGTTCTAAAATTTATTGTGGTTATGGCTGCACAACTCTATAAGGACACTAAAAACCACCAGATTGTACACTTTATTTTTTTAAAGATTTTATTTATTCATTTGAGACACAGAGATACAGAGAGAGAGAGAGAGCATGAGCAGGGAGAGAAGCAGAGGGAGAGGGAGAAGCAGGCTTCCCGCTGAGCAGGGAGCCCGATGCGGGGCTCGATCCCAGGATGCTGGGATCATGACCTGAGCTGAAGGCAGACGCTTAACCATCTGAGCCACCCAGGCGCCCGCAGATTGTACACTTTAAATAGGTGAACTGTATGGTATGTGAATTCTATCTCAACAAAGCTGTTATAGAAAAATGGAGCCCTAAGTTCAATATAATATCCTAAGTAAAGGATTTTACCCCAAGATCCTTGTTTGATGCATACAGCCTTAAGCATCTATCTACAATGATATAAGACTGATGCTCAAAAGTCATCCTTTTCTAGCACTTAATTTTAAAATGATAAAAATTCTTGTGGTCAGGACAATACCCTAGTTTTCTGGTACTTTCCTGTAGAAGTTTTCAAAGTTTCTCCCCTTAACAGAAAGAAACTCTGACAAGAAGAAAGTGCTGGGCACCTGTAGGACAAAGGGATAATCAAATGGTATAAGGAACACAGAAAGAGAACACAGGATTCTAAACATGCGTCTATTTTTCTAAAGCTGACATGTATTTATTAATGAACAAATTGAACAGTGAACTTCAAAATCTATAAGGCATATTATTTTGATCAATAGCGACAATTAAAAAAAAAAAAACTTACCCTAGATCTGTAAGTGGAGGCTTATCTCTTCCTCTTCTGTAGCAAAGGTAAATCTGCGGCCCCACAAGACTTCCATTATTGAGATCAGCCGACAATCCAGTTGGGGTAACATCAATACATATATAATCCCGTGGCACTTCCTCCCCAAGAGATTTAATAATCACTGAAACATCTGTTATAGGTTCTTTTGGTTTAGCTACTTTATGACAGGCATCATTGAAGTGAATTTCTTCTTCAAGAGGCTTTGAAACATCAGTTAATCCTGCTACAACAAAGTAGTCAGCAACACGAGGCCCCTTATCTTCAATCATCTTCCATTACAGAAGGTTACATCTAAAAGGAAAGTGAAAGACTAGTAGTATAATAAGTCAAATAAATAGAAGTGGTTTGTGCATAAATAAGAATGAAAAACTATAGAAAGAACACTACTTCTCTGATAAACATAGTACTATTACACATTTCATTTTAATATGTAAAATGTATGGCTTTTTTTTAAAATGGGAATATATTTAGCATCATTTTCTGAATATAAAAGTAATGCATGAATTTCAATTTTTTACAACATGGAAGCCTGGATTACCTAAGTACATGACAAAAACAACAACAAAACACATCCTTGTAAATGCACAGACTAACCTGTGAAAATGAAATTCCCAGGGTCCCAAAACACCGAGGAAACCAAAGACCAGAGTGCAGTGTATAAGCTGATAATGGGTTGGGGAAGTTTGCTGATTTCCTCAGTAATCAAGGGGTTTGTGTGTGTGGTTTTTTTTTTTAAGATTTTATTTATTTATTTGATAGAGCAAGAGAGCACAAGCAGGGGGAGAGGCAAAGGGAGAGGGAGAAGCAGGCTCCGCGCTGAGCAGGGAGCCGATGTGGGACTTGATCCCAGGACCCTGGGATCATGACCTGAGCTGAAGGCAGACGTTTCACAGACTGAGCCACCCAGGCGCCCTGGGGTTTGTGTTTTAAAAGGCATTACAGGGACAGGAGACAAGGCTTTGGGACCACATAAGATAGGGAATTAGAACTGAGACATCTGTATAGAACCAAGAGCCTCAAAGGACTATAGCCCCAGTTAAAGAGCGGATTTTAAAAATCCATCCACTGGTACAGGGAGATAATAGTTTGCCTCAATCTGGGCCCAGCTTTGGTGGGGTAAAAAGTCTCCCCTGTGAATGTGTAACAACAGGCCTACTCATACTTGGATATGAGGTTTGACCTTAAGCCATCTGCATAGTCCCAAGAAGCTCCAAACAGGTATTAACAATAACTGTGTTCCCAGGCTAGTGATACCCTGGGGGAAGCAAATATAGAACAGTTCTAGAAGGGAACACCCTCAACCCAGGTTCTCCACAGATAAAGCCCAGCTGAAGATGACCTCCTATAAAAACATACAAAGAAAAACCCACCCTGAGTGAGTCTCAGCAGATACAACAAACAGAGGAACTTCAAATAACAAAAGTAGGGCAGAGATTAGAACAGTAATGCATGCTTATAACAAATTCAAAGAAAAAATACACAAAGTAGAATTCCATTATGTATCTGCAAACACTTTAATAGCAAAATCTCCTTCAGGTGTCATTTCAACCTTATTTGTTTAACGAGGAGAATACACCCTCCACAGTACTGTCATTGCTTATATAACAGTTATAGGAAAAAAGTTTAATATTAAAACAGATATTTTCCAACATGTCTCGTTAAATTTAGTTCCAATAAATGCAAAAAAGGACAAATTAGGCATATATACTACATGCCTTTTTCGTATATTTGTAATAAAATATATAAAAATATGAAAGCCTCAGCAGTCCTTTGATAAAGGTACCTGTTAACTTTGCTTGTTAGCCCAGGATTTCCGAAGTCTATTTGAACAATGAACCCTATTTTCCCACTTAAAAACTAGAAAAAAAAACTCAAAACGAGCTTTAGAAAACGCCAGTTTAAAGTAAATAACCTTTGGGACGCCTAGGTGGCTCAGTCAGTTATGCGTCTGCCTTCGGCTCGGGTCATGATCCTGGGGTCCTGGGATGGAGTCCCACATTGGGCTCCTTGCTCAGCAGGGAGCCTGCTTCCCCCTCTGCCTGCAGCTCCCCCTGCTTGTGCTTTCTCTCTCTCTCTCTAATAAATAAAAAAAAATCTTTAAAAAAAAATAAATAAACTTTGTAGACTATAAAGTAACTGAGGGCAAACAAATTTTTATGGAGTATACTTGTTTATAATACAATTATCACCATTTTCATCATAATCCCAAACTTATCGAATTTTCTTTATTGCTAACATAGTAAGTTTTCAGAATTTAAGCCACATTTTGTGCAATCTGTATCCATTGCTTAAATATACTCTAAATATTCCCAGTTTGTTTAGAAAACAAACCTAAAGAAGGATCAAGTGTTCCTACTTCTTTTATATGTATATGACTTCTTTTATATGTATATGACTCCAATTAGCAACTGCCTTACACATAAGATTTCTGCACAAAATCAAGGGCTTAAACTTTTCAGAAATGTCCCCTAGCCTGACAGTAAAGAGAAAGTAATAAGCTGTCTCTTGAGAAGACTGTTAAATAGTCTTCTCTCTCAGCTGACTCCATGTAACAGGTAGGTACTCCACAAAAAATAAGTAGTTTCACCCTATCCATTTCTAAAAAGTAGGACAACAAAAGCACCTTTTTAATTTATTTTATTTTTTATTATTTTTTTAAAAGCACCTTTTTTTTTTTTTAAAGATTTTATTTATTCATTCGAGACACAGAGATACAGAGAGAGCGAGAGCATGAGCAGACGGAGAGGCAGAGGGAGAGGCAGAGGGAGAGGGAGAAGCAGGCTCCCCGCCGAGCCAGGAGCCGGACGTGGGACTTGATCCCAGGACCCTGGGATCATGACCTGAGCTGAAGGCAGACGCCCAACCATCTGAGCCACCCAGGCGCCCCTAAAGCACCTTTTTTAAAAGCACTTTTGTATTTAACTTTTTTTCTTCATTTCATTACATAGTCTTTGAAAATATTTCTTAATGGCTCCATAGTATTTTATTTTATGGACATAACATTATTGATCTATTTCCTTATTGTTGATCATTTTTACTTCTACTTTGCTAATATTTTTAAATGCCATGATGAATAATCTTGAACATAAACCTATGGCTATTATTTCTTCAGAAAAAATTTATTAAAGTAGAATTGCTAAGTCAAAAGTTAACCAAGCTTCTACATGTTTACTTGCTTTTATGTGTGCATGAATTTGAAGCTATAAGCTCTTGATAGATACAAATCTTAAAAATACCTTGGTAAAACACTTTCCTTTCATTATAATAAAGACATTTAAATATTCTCCTTTTTCCTAGACCCTAACTTCATGTTATTTAGGTTTATTTATTTATTTTTTAAGTAATAATTATTAAATAATTACAGCCAATGTGGGGCTTGAACTCACAACTCCCAGATCAAGAGTCGCATACTCTTCCAACTGAGCTAGTCAAGTGCCCCACTAACTTCATGTTATTTAAACTACAGCATACAGTCACTATCACATACTATGTAGTTTTACGTATTGCTATGCAGAAAGAAGGGAAAGAGAATGAGAACAGTACTATCATGAAAACATACATATATTTAATAAATTCTTTTGAAAGTTACTACCTTAGCCAGCTAGTTGGAAATAAACAGCTATTATACTAATAAGCAGATATTTGGGAGAAATTTGTATGAAAAATTCATTTTGTTACATCTTCCTGATTCACAGATTTTAATGATTTGATCTCATTCACAACTGACTACAGTAAATAACTAATAAAGGAGAACAAATTATTATTCCTCATCAATACATAGAAGAAAATAATCAATTTTAAAGTGGTGATAAAATCTTCTTACATTTATTGACAAAAAAAATAAATTACATATCACTCCAGTTCTCTTGCCTTGGTGTTGTTTTCCATTTACTCATTTCAGGGCGGAGAGTGGTTAGGAAGAAAAACAAAATGTTTTAAGGCACTGCTGACCAAATATGTAATGCCAAGAACATAGTTGGCAACATTCCAGGTGACTTCTTGCAATATCTAAATGGCCTTTAATTCACTCAGAAAATACTGAAAATGCACTCTACTTTTTATTTTAATTCAACTGTTTTTAAAATAAGTTTGAGGTTTAGAAGCTAGGGGGGAGACATTGTTAAAAATTACAAGGCAAAGAAAATACTGAAAATCTTTACTATAGAAAAGAACAACAGTATTTTCTAACAATTCCATTTAGCCAAGAGACTTATACTGGAGTGTGAAAATTATAATCCTCGCGAAAAATACTACATGTATATTAAGAGAAAATGCCTTGTGTTGGCAAGAACCACCAACGATTCCTTGGAAAGAGCATTTGAGGAAAGCATTCCTCGTCACACACAAAACTTGGACTTTTAGTGTAGTACATGAGAGGAAAAACCCCTAAACAATTAGGAGGTACATAGGTAAATTTCCTTTTTTTTTTTTTTGGATGTAAATTTCTTTGACTTCATTTAAACTGGGGGCCATACAAAACAAGCAGTCAATCCAACAGTTCTGTAAATAATCACAGTAATATAAAACCCTGACACAACTTTACTCAAGCTGGTGTAACGATAATACTGCATCACTAACCAACCACTGTTTTTTAATTCTTCTTTGTTCAATATGATTTAGATAACTTAAGGAGTTAGCTTATAAAATGTTTTTAGGCATCTTCTTAAAATTTCAGATACCTCTTTAGCTAGTATTTCACTTCAAATTACATCTATTTTCTTTGAGAACAGAAAACAAGAAGGATATGCTCTGTAGTCCTAAAAGGTTTATGAGAACTAAATTAAGAAATCGTTATAAGAAAGCTCTTGCCCATTCACGAACTAATGGAGGCTGGTTTGTTTTTCTCCCTTTCAATATCTACCCAATCAATTCAGATTCTTTTGTATTTCTTCTATCACTCCATTAGGTCAAAGTAGTTAAGCATTTTCTACCTAGGCTAACTCTAAGGACAAGAAAAAACAAGAGTGGAAAGGTAACATTTTAAAGATATATGAAAAACAAAAAATCTGAGCATAGAAGTTTTGCAAAATTATAAACTATTACTGAAATGGTAAAAGGATAAAAAGTCTTTCAAATAGAGAATGATAATAGTCACAAACTCAAGATATTAAGTTTATAATCGATAAAATGGTCGATATGTTAAAATGGTCAATAACACAATGGACTAATTCGACTATCCTTCACTCCAGTTCACTTAAATAAATAGGCTAGAAGAAATTTTCTTTTTTTAAAAAGTAATTCCACAGTTAAGAATGTAATCTAGCCATCCTTTCTTACATTACTAAAACTAAACCAGAGACCCTCATTTCTCATCTTTTCTAAACTTCATCTTTCATTTTTCTTCCAACCAAGGTAACCTATCTACTATCCTACAAATTTAGTTTTTGTTCTCTTCCTCTTTGACAAAACACTATTTCCTCTTTCTGGTCAATACACATTCATCATATTTGTTTTAAAACTTAAGTTTATTTGCATTTTCATTTAATCTTTATGAATTGTACAAAATAATAAAAAGGAAGACAAATTCCATTCCATTCCCAATAATAAATCTGGTTTATATTTAACAATGTTTCCTAGTCTTCTTTGAGAACAGAAAACATCCTTCTCATCCTCATGCATAATTACAAGATAGAATATAAATATTTGTATATTTATTTAGTAAGCATTTTCCTAAACTGCTATCATCTTCATAATTATACTAATGGCTACATAATATTCCATGAAGTAGAACTATACACTATAACCACTAACCCATTTTTTTCATTCCCAGCTAGTACCCAAAGTATGGTAGGTGGGTGCTTAAAATAATATTTGTTAAACGAGTTAATAGTTCACTTTATAACCCTCAAGCGTACGGTCTTTTTTTCTGTAATTCAGAATCAATTTTCTGAACCTCAATTACCTTAATACTATCTGGAGTTGTTGAATGTAGAAGAGACAGAGATAATAACCTAGATGATTTGAGTCTAGTAACCAATAACCGAAACCATCACAGTCTTAGGCAAAATTAGAAATTTATTGAGTGATTCATTCATCCAATGCATTTTTCATAAATAGTTACTAAGATCTGACACTATTCTAGGAGCTGGTGATAGACAATATTGATGAAAGCCATAGCTTCTGCCTTTAAGGAGTTTCCTGTCTAGTTCTACTTTTCCATATCTCTGTCTATACCTTTATTCCACCTCAAGCCCTTCCAGATACCAAGTGCTGGCCTTCAACCTGCCTAGTTTCCTTATCATTCTCCCCCCAAAAGCCCCGTGCATAGATGTGACCCGTACTTTATTGTCCCTTTCTCCCATCTCCTTGAAAACTGGCACTCCTTCAGGATCAGCATTCTATGGAAATTTTGAAAGGAAAGAAATCTTATTTGTATATTATACTTAACAGTAGGGTGACCCCCTTTTAAAAAGGTTCAACCCACCCAAGGCAAATGTGACTTTTTAAAAACAAGCTTGATTAACCCAAATTAGTGGACTATGTGGGGCAAATTTCTTGGGCGGCGGTGGGGGGGGGGGGCTTGTCTCCTAGTCTAATAGACTAATAGAACAGCCACCTCCTCTCTCAGTATCTATTTCCAAGCAAAAACCAACACAAAAAATCAAAACGAAACTATGTAATTTGAGAGCTCCCTTTTGGATGATTACTAACCTTTGATTTATCATAAAAAGAAAAAAAGTTAAGCTGGGACTAACAGACATTTCCAGGGGAAAGGATTTTATTACTAATCCTAGTCTAATCCCTCATTTTATAGCCAAAGAATCCAAAACACAGAAGGTGGCTCACTTAGGATATGTAGCTAGTTAGTGGCAGACAAGGCAAGGACTCAAGTCCTTTAATCCAGTATTCTTTACACTTGAGGATGTTGCCTCTACTAATGGTCAATAATAGTGACCCAGGCATATTTTAAGACATCTTTCAATAAGCTATATTGTGTTACTTGTTATTCATAATCATTATGTTGTGAATATATGCCAAATTCTGTTTAGAGATTGGTAAATTAACTTTTCAATGTTTAATACAGAAAACAACTAATAAAAACAAGTCAAAACGAAAAAAACTACTTACGCATTACTGAAGGTCTTTCTCTGAAAATAATGCCAGATCTCAATTTGTGAATTCTGCAAGCCTCAGAGTTTGAGAAATACTGTAATGGAAAGAATAAAAATTGAACTTAAAATTAATTCCAATGAAATATTTCCCCCTAAGATGCCTGTGGATACTTAAGTTCTGTTAACAATGATAATTTTCAAAGAAAATGATTGCATATATTGTTTTCATATGCTTAAGACCCAATAAGTCATTTTCAAACATCAGCTCTCCCTTAAACACCCTTCAGTTAAGAATAGCTATACACACACACACACACACACACACACACAAAAGCAGATAATGGGGACAATGACAGAGAGAAAATAAAATAATAAATAATGGAACAAAAGAGCAAATGTGTAAAGGAGCAAGGAGTATGAAAAAAATGCCTATTTCTGGGGCATGATATATCTCATTCCTACAGAAAAATACACACATTTAAGACAATTCAAATACAGACTCAAGCAACTTCCATTTACATAACGTTTCAAAGAAGTCAATACTTGAAAGTATTCTCCCTTTATTACATATTTTATTATTTTTTAATTTAAATTTTAGGTAGTTAACATACAGTACAATTTTGGATTCTGTAGTAGAATTTAGTGATTCATCACTTACATACAACCCCCTAATGCTCATCATAACAAGTGCCTTCCTTAATACCCATCACCCATCTGGACCATCCCCCACCCACGTCCCTTCATCAACCCTCAGTTTGTTCTCTATCGTTAAGAGTCTTTTATGGTTTGTTTCTCTCTGTTCTTTTTTTCTTTTCCCCTTTCGCCTATGTTCATCTATTTTCTTTCTTAAATTCCACATGAGTGAGATCATGTGGTACTTGTCTTTCTCGGACTTATTTCATTTAGCATAATATACTTTAGCTCCATCCATGTCATTGCAAATGGCAAGATTTCATTCTTTTTGATGGCTGAGTAATATTCCATTGTATACATATACCACATCTTCTTTATCCATTCTCAGTTGATGAACATTTGGGCTCTTTCCATAGTTTGGCTACTATTGATAATGTTGCTATAAACATCAGGGTGCATGTATCCCTTTGAATCTGTAGTTTTATATTCTTTGGGTAAATACCTAGTAGTGCAATAGTTGGATCATAGGGTAGTTCTATCTTTAACATTTAGAGGAACCTCTATACTGTTTTCCAGAGTGGCTACACCAGTTTGCATTCCCACCACAGTGCAAGGGGGGTTCCCCTTTCTCTGCATCCTCACCAACACCTGTTGTTTCTTATGTTCTTAATTTTAGCCATCCTGACAGGTGTGAGATGGTATCGTTGTTTTGATTTGTATTTCCCTGATGGTGAGTGATACTGAGCACCTTTTCATGTGTCTGTTAGCCATTTGTATGTCTTCTTTGGAAAAGTGTCTATTGACGTCTTCTGCCCTTTCTTAACTGGACTGTTTTCTGGGTGTTGAGTTTGATCAGTTCTTTATAGATTTTGGATACTAACCCTTTATCAGATACGTCACTTGCAAATAGCTTCTCCCATTCTGTAGGATGCCTTTTAGTTTTTTTTGTTGATTGTTTCCTTTGCTGTGCAGAAGCTTTTTATCTTGATGAAGTCCCAATAGTTCATTTTTTGCTTTTGTTTACCTTGTCTGTGGTGATGTGTCTAGTAACAAGTTGTTATGGCTGAGGTCAAAGAGGTTTCTGCCTGTGTTCTCCTCTAGATTATTACAGATTTTAAAACACCATTTAAATAGCATCAGTTATATCAACTCCTTAACAAGACATGGTTGGGATATCATTAAGGAACCCAGGTCTTCTGACCAAGATAAGCAATTTGTATTATGGAATTCAATATGCCATCACCATATTTCCTTAAAATTGAGTAGTTTAGTAAGTTGTAGTTACGAGTAATTTTAAACACCAAATGAAAAGATGATGCCACTGATGAAGTCTTAGAGTATAGTCAATCCAACTGTATCACATTAACTTATTTTATGTTATCTTTATAATACTGAACACACACTCACGCACACAAGTTTCAGTAAGGGTCAAAAGCATTTGCAGGAAAGCAAACTGAAATACGGTAATCACAAGCACATCAAGAGGAAGAAACCACAGCTCTAACCAACATGGAGTATCTACTGATAAGAGGGAAATAATAGCAACAGACATCAGATTTACCTAAGCAGGTGATACTTGATATGGGTGTGTTTGTGGGAAGTAGAAGAGAAAGGAGGAAAGGACCAAAATTATTTGAGTCAAAATTTGATAAAATGTCTTAGAATGGAATGAAGGGTGAAAGTGAATAAGAAATAACAGAACAACAACCCTATTACGCTTTGAACTGCTAAAAATGGTCAGGATGGATATATGTGTTTCCAAAACTAAGATACCACTCCACTTCAGACTCACTGAAAAATTTCAGTCGGTAAATATGGAGTGGCATATATATTTGGCATATATATTTTTCAAATATTTCTAAAATCTTATTGCTAGAAGATAGCAAAGAGACAATGGGACTTATGGGACATCAAATGAACTACCATTCGCATTATAGGACTCTCAGAAGAAGAAAGAGAGAAAGAGGCAGAAATCTTATTTGAAGAAATAATGGCAAAAAACTTCCCTAATCTGGGGAAGGAAAAAACACTCAGATTCAGGAAACCTAACCAGCTCCAAACAAGAGAAAACCAAAGAAACCCACATCAAGACACATTATAATTAAAATGTGAAAAGTTAAATCCAAGGACAACATATTAAAAGCAAGAGGAAAACAGCTTGTTATGTACAAAGGAATCCCCCATTAGACTATCAGTGGATTTCTCAGCACCAACTTTGCAGGCCAGAAGGGAGTGGCATGATATTCAAAGTGCTGAAAGAAAATACTTACAACCAAGGATACTCTACCCAGAAAAATTATCATTCAGAATTGAAAGACAGACAAAGTTTTCCAGACAAGAAAAAGCTAAAGGAGTTTATCACCACTAAACTGGCCTTACAAGAAAAGTTAAGGGAACTTCTTTCATTAGTAACAAAAACACATATGAAAGAATAAGTCTCACTGGGAAATTAAATATATAGCAAAGGTAGTAGATTAATTACTTATAAAGCTAATATGAAGGTTAAAAGACAAAAGTAGTAAAAATAATTACGATTAAGATATTAGTTAAAAGATACACAAAATAAAAAGATGTGAAATGTGACATCAAAAACATAAAATGTGGAGAAGGAGAGTATAACTATTGAGCTTTAGAATGGGATCAAACTTAAGTTGTTATCGACTTAAAATAGACTGCTAGAGATACAGGCTGTTATATGTAAGCCTCATGGTAACCACAAAGCAAAAACCTATAGTAAATACACAAAAGATACGGAGAAAGGAATATAACCATCCACTAAAGAAGGGCATCAGAGGCACTCAGGTGGCTCAGTTGGTTAAGCACCCGACTCTTGCTTTTGGCTCAGGGCATGATCTCAGGATCGTGAGATCGAGTCCTGTGTCAGGCTCCTCACTCATTGGGGAGTCTGCTTAAGATTCTCTCTCCTCCCTCTGCCCCTTCCTCCCCACCCCCAACTCCCACTCAGGCACTGTCTCTCTTTCTCTCAAATAAATAAATCTCTTTAAAAAGTCATCAAACCACAAAAGAAGAGAGCAAAGAAGGAAAAGAGAGAAACTACAAAAACAGAAAACAACAAAATGTCAGTAAGCACATACTCATCAATAATTATTTTAAATGTAAATGGACTAAATTTTCCAATCAAAACACAGAGTAGCTAAATGGATTAAACAAAGACCCATCTATATGCCGCCTACAAGAGACACATTTTAGATGTAAGGGCACACACAAATTGAAAGTGAAGGGATCGGGGCACCTGGGTGGCTCAGTCAGTTGAGAGTCTGACTCTTGGCTTAGGCTCAGGTTATGATCTCAGGGTCCTGAGATCAAGCCCCAAGCACAGAGCCTGCCTGTTCCTCTCCCTCTGCTTTTCCCCCCACCCCCACTCTCTCTCTGGAATAAAAAAAAACTTAAAAAAAAAAAAAAAGAAAGTGAAGGGATGGAAGAAAAAGGTGAAGACAGGGAAAAAGATATTCCATGAAAATGGAAACCAAAGAAAGCTGGAATAGCTACATCTATATTAGACAAAACAGACTTCAAAACAAAGACTATAATGGGAGACAAAGAAGGGTGTTACATAATGATAAAAGGGTCAATCCAACAAGAGGATATAACATTATTTTAAAGATTTCATTTATTTATTTGAGAGAGAGAGAGCGAGCATGAGTAGGGGGAAGAGTAGAGGAACAAGCAGACTCCTTGCTGAGTGCAGAGCCTGATGCGGGGATTATGGGGATACAGAACTGAGCCGAAATCAAGAGTCAGATGCTTAGCTGACTGAGCCACCCAGGCGCCCCAGAATACACATTCTTCTCAAGTGCACATCCAACATTTTCCAAGATAGATCATAGGTTAGGCTACAAATTAATAAATTTAAGAGGATTAAAATTATATCAAGCATCTTTTCCAACCACAATGGTATGAAACCAGAAATTAATGAAATTAGGAAAACTAGAAAATTCTGTTTTGTTTTGTACTTTAATTCTACATAAAAGTGAAATCATATGATATTCTTCTCTGACTTCTTTAACTTAGATGCCCTCAAGGTCCATCCATGTTGTCACAAATGGGAAGATTTCATTCTTTTTATGGGTGAGTAATATTCCACTGTATATATGTGTACACACACATACCACATCTTCTTTATCCATTCATCTATTGACGGATTAGTTAGGTTGCTTCCATATCTTGGCTACTGTAAACAATGCTGTAATGAACACAGGGGTGGGTGCATATATCTTTTTGAACTGGTGGTTTTATTTTCTGTGGATAAACACTCAGAAGTGGAATTGCTAGAATGTATGGTAGTTCTATTTTTAATTTTGGGGGGAAATTCCACAGTTTTCCACATTAGCTGTGCCAATTTACATTCCCATCAATAGTGCATAAGGAGGGTTCCCTTTTCTCCACATCATTGCCAACACATATTATTTATTGTTATTTGATAACAGCACTTCTAACAGGTGTGAGGTGATCTCACTGTGTTTTTGATTTGCATTTCCCTGATGATTTAGCAATGTTGAGTATCTCTTCATGTACCTGTTTGCCATTTGTATGTCTTCTTTGGAAAAAAATGTCTATTCAGATCCTCTGCCCATTTTTTCACTGGATTGCTTGGTTTTTTTGTTACTGAGTTATACAAATCCTATATGTATTTTGGATATTAACCCCTTGTCAGATATATAATTTGCAAATATTTCCTCCATTTGATAGGTTGCCCTTTCATTTTGTTAATGGTTTCCTTTGCTCTGCATAGCTTTTTAGTTTGATGTAGTCCCAACTTGTTTATTTTTGCTCTTGTTGCCTTCATTTCTGGTGTCAAATTCCAAAAAATCATCACCAAGACCAATGTCTAGGAGGTTACTAAGTTTTCTTCAAGAAGTTTTATGGTTTCAGGTCTTATGCTTGAGTCTTTAATCTATTTTGGGTTAATTTTTGTGTATGGTGAAAGATAGTGATCCAGTTTCATTCTTTTACATGTGGCTGTCCAGCTTGCCCATCACCATTTATTAAAGAGATTGGCCATCCCCACTGTATAGTCTTACCTCCTTTGCCATCGATTAATTAGCTATGTAAGCATAGGTTTATTTCTGGGCTCTCTATCCTGTTCTATTGATCTATGGGTCTGTTTTTATGCCAATATCATACCATTTTGATTACTCTACCTTTGTAATATAGTTTGAAATCAGGAAGTGGGATTCCTCCAGCTTTGTTCTTCTTTCTCAAGATTGTTTTGGCTACTCAGAATCTTTTGCAGTTCCACACAAATTTTAGGATTGTTCTATTTCTATGAAAAATGCCATTGGAACTTTAATAGAAATTGCATGGAATCAGTAGATGGCTCATTTTATGTTTTGAACTGCTAAAAATGGTCAGGATGGATATATGTGTTTCCAAAACTAAGACATCACTCCAGACTCACTGAAAAATTTCAGTCAGTAAATATGGAGTGGCATATATATTTGGCATATATATTTTTCAAATGTTTCTAAAATCTTATTGCTAGAAGATAGCAAAGAGACAATGGGACTTATGGGACATCAAATGAACTACCATTCGCATTATAGGACTCTCAGAAGAAGACAGAGAGAAAGAGGCAGAAATCTTATTTGAAGAATAAGATTTGGGCACTATGGACATTTTAACAATATTAATTCTTTCAATCCATGGAATATCTTTCCATTTATTTGTGTCTTCTTCAACTTCTTTGATCATTGTCTTACAGTTTTTAGGGTACAGGTCTTTCACCTCCTTGGTTAAATTTATTCCTAGATATTTTATTCTTTTCAATGTAATTGTAAATGGATTTGTTTTCTTAATTTCTCTGATAGTTCATTATTAGTGTATGGAAACACAAGAGATTTGTTATACTGATTTTGTATCCTGCAACTTTACGGAATTCATGCCCAGTGTGGTATGTCAATGTACTTCCTGCAACTACATATATTATCTTTCAGCACAGACTCCTATAAATTGCTATTATTTTTAGTCAAACCTTTTATTTTCAGATAATTATAGATTCACATTCAGTTGAAAGAAATAATAAAGATCTGGTACACCTTTTACCCAGTTTCGCCCAATGACAACATCTTACAAAACTATAATACAATATCACAGTCAGAATACTGCATTGATGAATTCACCTATCTTGTTTTGATTTCCCCAGTTTGACTTGTATTCGTGTGTGTGTGTTTGTGTGCATGTGGGTATATTTAGTTCTATGCATTTTTATCACATACCCAGCTTCATGTATTCATCACCAAGGTCAAGATACAGAACAATTCTATCACAAGGATTCCTAAGTTGACCTTTAATAAATATGCCCACTTCCCTCCTGCTCCCCCCAACCACTGTCCCTAAATCCCTATGGAGTGGTATGTTTTTACCAGAGAGTGCATATAGCCTGAGAAAGGAAAAGATAATGTCTCCAAAAGCAATACCCCCATACAAAGTAGGTGCAGAAACAAACCAAAGGAAAAAGTGTAAATGTATATGACGTGAAAAGACTTGTTGGTCACATTTACTTAGCCATCTGGAACATTATATTTGAATATAATTATACAAACATATAAATGCACAGACATATGAGTGCACAAAAAAGTATAAGAAGGACAGAGTAGTCATCTACTAAAGCACAATGAAGACTAATCTCCTTACTTCCAAGATAAATTTGTCTATCATGGATAAATTCTAGACTAGAATCAAGTGGACAATGTAAAATAGTGCTACAGGACAACTACAACAGGAATTCCTAGATATATAAGAACATAAAAAGGAGTCTTTTACTGTGTTCAGGGGCAACCCCACCCCTCATCCAGAAATTAGGTTGGAACTAAAGTAGCTGGTATTCCCTTGGGAATATGGATCTAGTCTGGAAAGAAGAGGAACAGACTGGAAATTATTGAGTATTAACGTACAGATACCTCCTCTCCAGACAGACTATAAACAATTCAAAGTCAGGAACCCTGTCCTTTATTTCTTTTGATTCCCTCATATAAATTATAGCAGTTACAAACACATGATAGGTTTGTAAATATTTTTTAGATTAATGAGGTCAGCACACTAGGAAAAAATGGGAAAGTTAAGACACCACAGAATCACAGGATTTTGGAGCCAGGAAAGGTCCTTGGAGATTTAGTTTCAATTCTTCTTTTTATAATTGAATAAATTGAGACATAAAAGTTCAAACAGCTTGTCCAAGACCAAATACATCAGTTTATGACTCACCTCTCATGGCTTTTAACTTGGAGTTCTACTACACCATACTTCAAGAACGGAAGAGAAGAAAGCAATTCCCTGGGGAGATCTAAGTGTTAGCTAGTGAACATAGGTTTTGATGAACAAAAAAAGTTAATAGGTAAGTGGGAGAAGTTAAACTAGTTGATGAGTATGAGGCAATTAGCAGGTAATAAAAAGAACAGATGACCAAAATAAGAGAAAAGAGTAAAACAGAAAAGGAAGAAAGATGAACAAAGAGATATGGCAAGAAAAGGAATAAAAAAGATGAGGGGGGAAAGGCATAAAAGGAATAAAAGTTAAAAAGTGCAGAAATGGAGGGAGAAAAGTAGGAAATGGTTAAGAGAGATGAGGAGGGAAGTTTGGCTGGCTCAGTCAGTGGAGCATGAATTTTGGTTTCGGGGTTGTAAGTTCGAGCCCCATGCTGGGTGTAGAGATTACTTAAAAATAAAACCTTAAAAAAGAAGTGGGGGGAATGAGGAAATAGTATCTGGAGAATTTTTTTTTAAAGATTTTATTTATTTATTTGAGAGAGAGTGAGCGAGAGAGAGAGAGAGAAGGAGCAGGGGGAGAAGCAGACTCCCTGCTGAGCAGGGAGCCCGACATGGGGCTTGATCCTGGGACTCCAGGATCATGACCTGAGCAGAAGGCAGATGCCTAACTGACTGAGCCACCCAGGCACCCTGGTATCTGGAGAATTTTTAATGCTATTTATATTCTTTAAACATAAGGAACCTATGAAATTTACCACTCCTATAGTGAAATTAGATTCCATATAAATTAATGGTAACAACAAATATCAACTACCAATCCTGTAATGAAAATCTGTTCATATTCAGCACTGCATATGAAATGCAAATATATGGTACATACCAGTCTAGAGTGAAAGAGAAGTCTTGTTTTAAATTTTGTCTCTTGCACCATCTTTTTTTACTTAATTTCCCATATGCATACCACTCCCACATCTCAAAGTTCTTACTTCCTCTTTAAATTATCATAAGCATTTGTTAGCTAGTATCTGAAATGAATTGTTGCTTCCATTGGAATCTTCCCAAAAGTTTCTCTCAAGTATATAATATCTGGTTTTTCTTTTCTGTGTCTTAGCCATATACAAGCTATTTGGAATAGTACTCACTGATTAAATAAGAACTTAAAAAAAAAGAAATAGTACTCATTGGGGTGATTAAAAATACATTACATAAGACAAGCAATCTCAAATTCAGCTATATAAATATATAATAAAAAATAAGATCCACTGATTTAAAATATCACTGTTTTTGAAAAGTAGACAGATAAGATTTACAGTTTTGTCATTGGATTAATGTTGAGCATTTTGATTTTTTTTAAGATTTATTTATTTGAGAGAGAGAGAGTGCTTATGCATAGCAGGGGGAGTGGCAGAAGGAGAAGGAGAGACAGAATCCTCAAGCAGACTTCCTGCTGAGCATGGAGCCCAACTCAGGGCTACATTCCAGGACCTTGTGATCAACTGACTGAGCCACCCAGGTACCCCAAGCATTTTGATTTCTTATTTCATCTTACCACCTATTTAAATATATTTTAAAAGCCTTTTTAAAAATCCTTTTTCACTTTTCCCCACGAACTATAATAAGTAATACATTTATTTGTTAAGAAGCACCTTAAAAGGATTGTTGAGAATACCTGAAAACAACTTTGAGAATTCTGTTATTCTTCCAGTTAATAATGATTAATATAATTTTTTAATCTGTAGGATTTACTAGGATTTACTAGATGATCAATGACTATAAACAAACAATTCATACAATTCATGCCCAAATACTAAAATGCTTGGAAGAATTGCTGGCCTTGCAAATAATTAAAGAAATTAAACTTTGAGGTACTACATTATAATTTTTCTGAAAAGTAATCCAGCAAGTACTTAAAACTAATTGTACTCTTTTTTTTTTTTTAAGATTTTATTTATTTGACAGAGAGAGAGAGACAGCGAGAGAGGGAACACAAGCAGGGGGAGTGGGAGAGGGAGAAGCAGGCTTCCCGCTGAGCAGGGAGCCCGATACAGGGCTCAATCCCAGGACCCTGGGACCATGACCCGAGCCAAAGGCAGACGCTTAACTGATGGAGCCACCCAGGTGCCCCAAAACTAATTGTACTCTTATCAACTAATTCAATTCTGGTGAAATCATCTCAAGAAAATATTTTTTAAAAATCAATCTTCTGGTCTAGATTTACAACTGTATGTCTTTAGAGACTCATAACATTTTTTAAAATTTTATTTATTTATTTAAAGAGCAAGGAGGGGAGGGGCAGAGGGAGAGAGAAAAATCTCAAGCAGACTCTGCGCCAAGTGCAGAGCCCAACGCAGGGCTCGATCTCACAATCCCAAGACCATGACCTGAGTGAGCTGAAATCAAGAGTCAGATGCTTAACCGACTGAGCCACCCAGGTGCCCCAAAACTAATAAAATTTTTTTAAAAAGACCTTAGAAGTCTTTTGGTTCAGTCTCAACATTTTGTTGATGAGGAAATTAAAATGTAGAAAGGTAAATTTGATTTGCCCAAAAGCTCATCAGTAGCAGAGCAGGGCCCATAACTCCTTATCCCAGATCTTTTGCTACGACAGTTGACCCTTGAACAGTGTGGGGGTATCAGCCCTTGGTGCAGTTGAAAATATGCATATAACTTTTGACCCCCCAAAACTTAACTATTACTTGCCTACTGCTGACCAGAAGCTTTACCAATAACATAGTCGATTAACACATACTTTGTATGTTATATGTATTGCATACTGAAGAAGAGAAGTAAGCTGAAGAAAAGAAAATGTTATTAAGAAAATCATAAGGAGGGCGCCTGGGTGGCTCAGTCGTTAAGCGTCTGCCTTCGGCTCAGGTCATGATCCCAGGGTCCTGGGATCGAGTCCCACATCGGGCTCCCTGCTCAGCGGGAAGCCTCCTTTCTCCCTCTCCCACTCCCCCTGCTTGTGTTCCTGCTCTCGCTGTCTCTCTCTCTGTCAAATAAATAAATAAAATCTTTAAAAAAAAAAAAAAGAAAGAAAATCATAAGGGAAAAGGCATTTACACTACTGTGCTTTAAAAATCTACATATAAATAGACCCACACAGTTCCAACTGGTGTTGTTCAAGGGTCAACTATGTAGACTATTCCACAGAAGCCTGAAACAATGACCCATAATTGACAAGGGTAAGCAAATCAGCTTGGTTAGATGATGTATTGTTCTTTCTAAACAACCCGATGGTCAGAACCAGTCCTAGACAAAGTATATCTTCTATTCTTTAAAATCCCTTAACAAATTTTCAGCAATCAAACCAACCTCCAGGATTTTCCCTTTCTTCTTATTCTCATGAAAACGTATTAGTTACACTAACTGCTGCTCACTTTCAAATTCATATCACCACCCATGACTTGCCATGAGACCCAAAATGCCTACTTGACAACTCTACCTGTTTATCTAATAGCCAAAACCAAACTATTTCTTTGGTAAAGCTGCACTAGCTTTAACCTAAACACACTTCTCTCACATGTGCATATACTTATACTCTATAAATTCACCAGGAAGGGGATAAATTTGAACATGGGATTTTGCCTATTCATATTATCAAAAGAGTTGATATTCTCAAGGGAATGTGAGCTCCAGGAAAAAAAATAAATAAATAAATAAACATTGCAGGAGTACAAGGGAGGGGTAGGGAAAAAAGGCCAAAACCAGAACAACCTATCCCAGAGGAAACAGAATTTATGGTCCAGACCAAACACATTTCTTAGATAAGCATAACAAACATCCTCAGGAAACTAAAGTAGGATATTAGGAAAATAATAAGGAAAAATAAAGAACCAACTAGAGATATTGGGTGTTAAAAAATGTAATAACTGAAAAATTTAAAGTAGGTTAAATAACAAAATGCATATAGTAAAAAATAAAATCAGTAAGGAGATGATCAGGATGAGATGTTAGGAAGGTATAAATAAATGGAAGATATGTATTATAAAAGTTTGAAAATATGGAGGCTTAACAGAATGAGAAGACAACCCACTGACTGGGAGAAATACTTGCAAAAGATATATCTGATATAGGACTGTTATCCAAAGTATATAAAGAACACCTGAAATTCAACAAAGCACCTGATTAAAAAATGGGCAAAAGACCTGAACAGATGCTCACCAAAGAAGATAAACAGAAGACGAGTAAGCATATGAAAAGACCTTCCACATCATATATCACTAGGGAAATGCAAAGTAAAGTAACAATGAGATACCACCATACCCCTATTAGAAGAGCCAAAATCCAGGACCCTGACACCTAATGATGGCAAGGATGTGGGGCAACAGAAACTCTCATTCACTGCTGGTAGGAATGCAAGATGGCACATACAGTCAGTCTGGAAGACAGTTTGGTAGTTTCTGACAAAACTAGGCATACTCTTACCATATAATCCAGCAATCACACTTCTAGGCATTTACATATATGAGCTGAAAACATGTCCATAAAAAAATTGTATGTGGATGTTCACAGCAGCTTTATTCATAATTGCCACACCTTGGAAAGAACTAAGGTGTTCTTCAGTAGGTGAACAGATAAACTGTGATACATCCAGACAATGGAATATTACTCAGTTCTAAAAAGAAGTGAGCTATTAAGCCACAAAAGGACACAGAAGAACCTTACATGCATATTACTAAGTGAAAAAAGTCAACCTGAAAAGACTACATACTGTATGATTCCAACTACAGGACATTCTGGAAAAGGCAAAACTTGGAGACAGTAAAAAGATCGGGATTGCCAATGGTTAGAGAGGAGGGATAAATAGGCTAAGCACAGAGGATTTTTAGGGCAGTGAAACTATTCTGTATCTGTCATTATATACATGTCATTATACATTTGTCAAAACCCACAGAATGTACAACACAAAGAGGAAACCGTAATGCAAACTATGGACTTTGGGTGATGATCATGTGTCAACGTACGTTCACAGATTGTAACAAACGTCCTACTCTGGTGTGGGATGTTTATTGTGGGGGAGGCTGTGCCTGTGCTGGGGACAGGAGTATATGGGAACTCTGTACTTTCTCTTCAATTTTGCTGTGAATCCAGAACTGCTGTAAAAAATAAAGTGCATTTGAAAGGAGAAAAATTAAAGAATTAGTTCTGAACCCCCACCAAACACAGAGGCTAAAAAAATTAGAGTCAACATCTAAATAATAGGACTTTCAGGGGAGCCTGGGTGGCTCAGTCGTCAAGCGTCTGCCTTCGGCTCAGGTCATGATCCCAGGGTCCTGGGATCAAGCCCCGCATCGGGCTCCCTGCTCAGCAGGAAGCCTGCTTCTCCCTCTCCTACTCTCCCTGCTTGTGTTCCCTCTCTCACTGTTTCTCTGTCAAATAAAATCTTAAAAAAAAAAACCCAAAAAACTCTTAGAGAGCTTCTTGGAGTAGAAGCTTCATGTCAGTGTTCTTCTCCAAGAAGAAAACTTGGAGAGAGCTTCATGTCAGTGTTCTGACTGATCCTTGAACAAACCAGGCATGTTCCAGTCTCTGGGGCTTTTCTACCTGCTGCTCTCAGTACCTGGACTAGCCTTCCCGGATGCCAGCCAAGCCAGCCCATCCTCAGGCCCTCCCTTCTCAGTCACCATCTCAGTGAAGCTTTCCCTGGCCACCCTATTTAAAAGGTCAACAAGCCTTCCACATCCAGCACTTCATATTCTCTTTCCTTGTTCTGATTTTCTCACCTTATTACTTTTTACCACCTAACATAGTACATACTATACTTAACTCATTTTATTATCTCTTTCTTTGTCTATCCACAAGATTTTTTTTTTAAAGATTTTATTTATTTATTTGCGAGAGAGAGAATGAGAGACAGAGAGCACGAGAGGGAGGAGGGTCAGAGGGAGAAGCAGACTCCCCGCTGAGCAGGGAGCCCGATGCGGGACTCGATCCCGGGACTCCAGGATCGTGACCTGAGCTGAAGGCAGTCGCTTAACCGACTGAGCCACCCAGGTGCCCTATCCACAAGATTATAAGTTCAATTAGGGTAGGAATTTTTCTGTTTCAGTCACTGCTATATAACCAATAACTAGTACAGTGCCTAGAGAATAGTGTGTGGTCAATATTTGTTGAATGAATGAATGAACAAGTTGAGGTGTCCGAAAGTAAAGGAATCATTTTAAAATGTGGCAGATACCATGATTTGAATGCCATGTAGAAGTTAGAAGCAATTAAATGGATGCACACAGCAATACTGATAAATTTTTTATTTTTATTTTTTTAAAGATTTTATTTATTTATTTGACAGAGAGAGAGAGACAGCGAGAGAGGGAACACAATCAGGGGGAGTTGGAGAGGGAGAAGCAGGCCACCTGCGGAGCAGGGAGCCCGATGCGAGGCTCCATCCCAGGACCCTGGGATCATGACCCGAGCCGAAGGCAGACGCTTAACGACTGAGCCACCCAGGCGCCCCCCGATAAATTTTTTAAATTTACTGAATGAAAATAGGAAGAAACAGAAAGGAATGTATAACAAGAAAGCTTTCACTTATATACATTAAAAAACATTACTATAGTTTTCAAAGATACATTCAGGATGATATGCTAAATATCTAAAGTGGGTATCTACAGGAGAAAGAGAATGAGAGTGAAAATGGACATAAAGAAAGATGAAATTAAAGCAGGGCCCCTGCCTTAGCATAGGCCAATGACGAAAGCATACCATGAAATGAGAAATAACGATTAAATCAATTCTCTGTACCTAAGGTGCTCTCACCCACTTTCTCTCAAATAGAGATATTTTACAAAACTCAAATCATCATGACCTTGAGAAGACCGATTTCAGTAGAGTGTTATAAGAAGGAAAGCCCAACTGGAACGAGCTGAGGAGAACACAGGAGATGAGGAAGTATCCATAACCCTTTGTAGGCATTTTGATGTGAAGGGGAGTTGAGAAACAGAGTGGCAACTGGTAGAAGACATGGAATCAACAGAGGCCTTAAGAAAAAAAAAAAAAGAATGAAATTAATTAATGGGGATTTGCCAATGGCAATCATCCAGAGAGAAAGAAAATGAGGATGAAGGAGAAAAAGATGATGACTATAAAAGCAAAGCCTTAAGAAAGTGTGAGAAGATGGGATGTAAAACATAGGGTCTGATCACAGAGGCAAGGGTTTACCTCATTGTAAAAACAAGCTTTCCATCATAATGTATTTAACGATAATTTTTCTGAATATTCAGGCTTTGGTGAGGTAGGTTCTTAACCTTTTTAAAGTCATGAACCCCCCTGAGAATCTGATTAGTGCTAAGGATCTTCTCTCCCTTAAAATACACCAACATGTACATATTCAGATAAAACTTTACATACAACTTTAGGGGGTTCACTGAGCCATGCTCCCCAAAGTAGTCCATACACAAGTCTGTTTTTTGTCTTTTTTACATTTTTTTTTTAAAGATTTTATTTATTTATTTGACAGAGAGAGACACAGCGAAAGAGGGAACACAAGCAGGGGGAGTGGGAGAGGGAGAAGCAGGCTTCCCGAGGAGCAGGGAGCCCGATGCAGAGGCTCGATCCCAGGACCCTGGGATCCTGACCTGAGCCGAAGGCAGATGCTTAACGACTGAGCCATCCAGGCGCCCCTTGTTTTTACTTTTTTTTTTTTAAAGATTTTATTTATTTATTTGACAGAGAGAGACACAGCCAGAGAGAGAACACAAGCAAGGGGAGTGGGAGAGAGAGAAGCAGGCTTCCCGCGGAGAAGAGAGCCTGATGTGGGGCTCGATCCCAGGACCCCGGGATCACGACCTGAGCCGAAGGCAGACGCTTAACGACTGAGCCACCCAGGCGCCCGTTTTTAGTTTTTACCCCTGTTTTTAGTTTTTAATTAAAGTATCACATACGTATAGAAACAGTACAATCCGTGAATTTCCAGAGTGAACATACCACCTATTATAAATATCTCCCAGGTCAAGAAATAGAACACTACCAGTAACAGGAAGCCCTCCATCCCCCTAGAATCTTCCCAAAAAAGAACTACTATCTTGACTTTTAATGTGAGATGAGTTTTGTCTGTTTCTGCACTTTTACATAAACGGAAGACAGAAGGATTCATACAGAATGTATTCTTGGTCTAGCTTTTCTCACTCTCCAATGTGTGTTTGAGACAGTCTTACTCATACGCATAGCAGTAATTTGTTAGTTTTCATTTCTGTATAGTTTTTCATTTTAAGAATATATCAAAATTTTTTTATCCACTCTATTATTAATAGACACTTGGCTTGTTTCCAATGTTAGGCTATTATAAATAATTACAAAGCCATACAGAGTTTTCTACATTTCTGAGGCACAAATGCAGGCATTAAAAAAATTGCTAGGATGTAGGGTATGAGTATATTCAACTTTGGTACATAATGCCAGACAGTGTTCCAAAATGACTGT
This sequence comes from Neomonachus schauinslandi, assembly GCF_002201575.2. NCBI lineage: Eukaryota > Metazoa > Chordata > Mammalia > Carnivora > Phocidae > Neomonachus > Neomonachus schauinslandi. The sequence goes on from NC_058411.1 coordinate 104,190,576, forward strand.
AAGAAGACCTTATATTTGATGGGTAAGATGGTTTAGAAATAAAGACTTCTTGGGGCGTGGGTCCTGGGATAGAGCCCCGCATCCCAGGGTCCTGGGATCGAGCACCGCATCAGGCTCCCTGCTCCGCAGGAAGCCTGCTTCTCCCTCTCCCACTCCTCCTGCTTGTGTTCCCTCTCTCGCTGTTTCTCTGTCAAATAAATAAATAAATAAATAAAATCTTAAAAAAAAAAAGAATTAAAGACTTCTTTTTCACAAGCAGAAACATTCCTCTCACTGAGCTCTCTAAAATAACAGTTTGCTGTTGTTTTTGCTTTAATTAAGTCATTGCTGAACATAACTATACGAAGACTATAAAAACAGTAGTTAAGTGCTCTGGAATTAGTTTGGCCAAGTTCAAACCCCAGCTGTATCCAGTGGTAAATGATGAGATAAGCAAACAAATAGGTGCTTCAGGTATTACAAAAAGGGGAAACCACAAGACACTTTAAATTTAATTCAAATAATTTTATTTAAATAATTTAACAATGCGGTATCATTTTAAAAAACAAAACTTTGCTGATTTTGCTTATCTTTTCCTTATTTGATGGCTTGGAATTGATTTTCTTGTGAATCACGTAAGTGGTACTATAATCACTTCAATGCTTGATGATGTAAATGTTTAGAGACGGGAAATCATGACTCCGATTCTCTCATTCATTCATCTAATAAATATTTATTGAATGCTTATTGAAAAAGACATGTGTCTGTTTTACTTTTGATAGTCTAGCATCTGAACTCCCCTTCTATGCTTACAGACTCTGCCACTATATATGTCTTCAAAGGAAGCTGGGGCCTAAAATCAACCACATAAGCCAAAGAGGTGACAGAGTTGCTTTCCTACTTAGGGACAAGGCACATAGACTGGTCAATTAGATGCTTTCATGCAGAATTTTAATCTAGACCTAAAGTTGCTAAGACAGTTTAAAATTCATTTTTAGGGCAGTAACATGTAGCACACAGTGGTGATGCAATGGCATCCAGGGTCCTGCGGGGTAGTCGATGGTGTCTTAAACAGGAAAAGGGTAATTCTATAGCATGACTATGACTTTGGTCTAATCCTGAGGTTGGTTGGTTGGTTTCCTATTTGTTCTCAGAGTCTGGTTCTCCAGTCTTCCAAGTCATTTCTGTAAGCTAAAGGATATTACTTTCAATAAATACCTCTTCTTTTGCTTCAGCAAACCAGAGTTGATTTCTGTTGTTTGCAACCAAGAATGGTAACGTTACCACGTGCCAGGCTCTGTAGCAGGCACTGGGAACACAAAGACAAATGATATGGCCCCACTTTCCAGGAGTTAATAGAGCAGGCAAATAAACAAGCAATTACAATAAGTGATAAGTCTATAACAGAAGTAATCACAGAAAGCACAAGAAAGACACACAGTTTAGGCTTGAGGAGTCAGAAAAGTAAGGGATGTCATTTAAATCCAGAAATATGACCAGGGTAATAGAGGAGAGATGGAAGGTCATTCCAAACAGAAGGAGCAACAAGTAAAAGGCATATAACCTTTTCTCTGCTCATCACCTCCTCCTAACACAGTATCAAAAGTGTATTTGAAGGACAAAAATGACAAAAGGCAGACTGAAGGGTTTGTGGAAGGGGATCAGAAACAGTCATTGTGACAACGGTGGCATTACTGAGCTTGCTGTCTGAAAATGAACCTCATGCCTAAAAGACACACCCACCCACCACCATCGCTACTGTCTCCACCGCAAGGCTGCCACAACTACCTTCCTTTGTTCTATCCTTCTCACCTACCTCAGTCACTTCTCAGAACAGTCAACTAGGGAGTTCTGGGGTTTTGGGGGGGTTTTTGGTTGGTTGTGGTGGGGGGCGGTGTAGGAATCATGAATGAGTGGATAAAGGAATTGAAAAGAGAAGTAAAGGTGTTAACCAACGGATGAGAGTAGTGAAGCACACAGGGCATTCTGCCAACTGCTTACACTAGTTTTGCTTAATGGTAGGTACAACTCTAAAGAGAAAAAAACTGATGTAAAATATTTTACATAACAGGACATATGTGTGTGTATGTATGCATGTTGTGTATGCTCCTTCTTCAGAAATTACAAAATTTCAGTATTGATATAGGTCATTTTTAGAGATTTACCTTTTAAAATTATATTAGGCATATATATATATTATTTTCACTGTTTACTTCTTATAAGAACTATGAATATCATTAGTTTTATAAGCTCTAGTATTTTCAGTCATCTACTGTATGGACACCTATGCTTGAATAGGAAAAAAAATCACCATAAAAGTAAACTAACAAACTAACCAAAACCACTATAAGAAAAATCTGATAAAGGAGGCTGAAAACAATGATCAGTGACATGTCATTCTCAAAAGTGACATCAAAGTTATAGAACAAAATTATTTGAATATTCTAAAATCTGTAATCCTCCTTTGAAGAAACTGGTATTCACTACCATGTGAAGGATAGATATGAAAAAATAAGTTTCATTTCAGTTTCATAAATTGATTGGTCTAAAAATTCACTTCAGTCATATCAAACTCCACGCCACCTTTGCAAATTCATTTCTTTCTGCCAGAATGCCCTTGTTAAAATGGCCTGGCTCTGCATAATATTTGAGACCTGCTTTTTGAAGTCTTCCCCAACCCCTTTCTCCAGGAGAGACTGTTATTCTCAAGAGAATCCTGTACATATCTCTATTATGATTATCACATTAATACTATAATCGTTTCTTTGAACATGTACTCTTCACAACTAGATTAGAAATTCTTTGAGAGTAGGCAATGTTACATCTCTATCTCTGTAAATATCTGTTTTAGCAGTCTCTAGCAGAGAACAGGCAGTCAGCAAGTGCTTGCTGAAGAGAGAATGGCATGATGTATTCATAATGATATTAATATAAGGTTATTTGTGTTCATGAAATAGCATGACTCAAACTTCAAATTCTGTATGCGGAAGCTAAAAAATCAGATCTCACTGGTTTTTATTTGAAAAAGGGAGATATTTTTACAGCTTTCAAAATAATCACCTATGGACTGGGGATGAAATAATTTTGTTACATTAACTACTATATAAAGCCAACGAGTGAGTGCTCTTTTTATTTAAAAAATGCTAATTTTATTTCACATTATTTAGTATTCCTTTGTAATCACCACCTTTAAGATATCTACTTAGCTTACATACTTCTCTTCTGAGAGTTGTATACCCAGCATCTCCCCCACCATAAAAATGGGGCCTGCGATGTTCCATGAAACCTTGGTTTCATCTGCCATAGCTGATTAGACCATACATAAACACTTGCCTCAAACTGCCTAAAATCCAAGGTGAATGTATGAATTTAGGAGTTGGAAGACTTGTTCAGTTATGCACAATGGTAAAAAACAAAATGTAACTACAGAAAAACGAAGTGGACAAGTAGAGAGAAGCAGAGAGATCATGCTGTCCCAGGGTGGTGAGAAACCAGCCACCTGAGTCGCTGATGAGTTTCCAACCCCCGGTTTCCCTCCCCTCATGAAGCCTGTCTGCACTTCTATTTCCAGGTACTGTGAAATCCCCAGGATCCTTGCCATTAACATTAATTCTTTTTTTTTTTTTAACATTAGTTTGAATGTGATTTGCTACAAACAAACAAATTTGTTACAAAAAAAGAAATGATTTTAAAGATTTTAAAAACCTCAAAAAAGAAGAGGTCAAGTAGGACTATAAAAATGTCAGTTAATCATAGGAGGGAAAAAAGCCTTGTTAAAAAAGGGCTGGCTGTTACATTGGTATCTTCAGGCATTCCTCAGCTTAAGAAAATGAAAACTATTCACCAACCATAAGAGGTTCAAACAACGGCCTATATATCCAACTTCAGCATAGTTGTGGGTCAGTATGAATAAAATTCTATTTCAAAGTATAGGACAAAACCCAGAGATTAAGGAATAGGGAATATTTTAGAGATTATTAGACCAAAACGTGTTTTTAAAAGAAAAAATAATACTGCTTACTACAATTTTGACCACAAAGTGGATGAGAGTTGTATCTTTTCTGGTAATAATAGCCAGTCCTACCTAATTAGCCTAAGTATCATTATATGGTTTTCCCCATCCATGTATACCTATTTCTTTTAAAAACATACCACTTCAGAGTCCTCAACTAAAATACTTAGTGGTAGAAGACAGTGCCCTTCAAAAAAAAAAGGAAGCATTTCCCAATAGCACCACCATTACATGGCACACTGGCTTTTAAAATAAGACTGTTATATTAGGTTTTCCTTGTTTCTTTGACATTAGCTTGTTAGTATAAAGTTTCCTTTGGCAACTCAGACTTAAAAAAAAAAACACCACCACACAACTAGTTTCTTTAGTAACAATTTCATATGGATAGTGAAGAACAATGAATATCAGTACCTTGTACTATTCCTAGGTTCAAAACATACTTTTGTAAGAAAAACTGACCAGTTTCACATAATCAAAATTGAGCAAGCCTGGGAAAATCTACAAATGTAACAGCAAGTTCAGAGATAAAAACAAACAAAACAAAACAAACAGCACTTCTATCAAATTTGCCAAGATTATATAGACAGTTGTGCATTCAGAAAAAAATGAGAGACAAACTTAGGGTAAAAGGGAAAGTTTGTGAAAAACTGAACAGTGATTGCCATAAAAAAGATTTGAAGTAAACAAGTCTCAATTGTTTATAATAATGGAAGAAGGCAGAGGCATTCGTAATTTTTAATGACTTTCATTGCTTCTAGAATGTTTACTGAAATTACATTTGATTATGAGTACTTCATCTGTAAATTTATTTTAAACCAAATACAGAAGGGACACTGTGCAGGTTTGGCTAAATAGTTGAGAAGCTTTCTAATTTTCCCATTGTGCCCCCTTGTTCAATCTTTCTCTACAACATGCTTCAGTTTCTCTCCCAAATTAATAAAAAGCCCAATCTTAGCAGAGCTACCACCCTCACACCTTAATTCATAACAGGAAAAGCTGGTTAAATGTTACAGTATAGGCTATGTGAAAATTAAGAGACATTAAAGGGCATTGCTAGAGTTTAAACAGTATGATTAATAAGAAAAGGATGCTAAACCTAAGTGTCCATCTATAGAAGAGTGGAAAAGGAAAGATATGGGGCATATGTCTGTAGGTATACATATATATGAATATCATGCAGCCATAAAAAAGGATGAGATTGGCAATGATGTGGATGGGACTAGAGGATATTATACTAAGTGAAGTAAGTCAGAGAAAGACAAATATCATATGATTTCACTCATGTGGAATTTAAGAAACGAAACAGATAACATAGGGGAAGGGAAGGAAAAATAAGATAAAAACAGAGAGGGAGGCAAACCATAGGAGACTTTTTTTTTTATTTTTATTTTTTTTTTAGATTTTATATATTTGAGAGAGAGAGACAGAGATAGTGAGATAGAGAGCACAAGTGGGGAGGAGAGGGAGAAGCAGGCTCCCCACAGAGCAGGGAGCCCAATGCAGGACTCGATCCCAGGACCCTGGGATCATGACCTGAGCCGAAGGCAGACGCTCAACCGACTGAGCCACCCAGGCGCCCTGGAGACTCTTAACTATAGGGAACAAACTGAGGGTTGCTGGAGGGGAGATGGGGGGGATGGGGTAACTGGGTGATTGGCATTAAGGAGGGCACTTGATATAATGAACACTGGGTGTGACATGCAACTGATAAATCACTAAATTCTACCCTTGAAACTAATAATACACTATATGTTAACTGAATTGAATCTAAATTAGAAAAAAAAAAAAAGGATGAGATTGTGCCATTTGGGACAACACGGATGGACCTACAGGGTATTTTGCTAAGTGAAAATAAGTCAGACTGAGAAAAACAAATACCGTATGATCTCACTCATATGTGGAGCCTAAAAAAACAAATGAATAAACAAAAAGCAGAATCAGACCTATAAACAGAACAAACTTACGGTTGCCAGAGGGGAGAGGGTGGGTGGATCACCAAAATGGGTGAAGGGGAGAGGGAGACACAGGCTTCCAGTTATAGAATGAACAAGTCACGGGAATAAGGCACAGCACAGGGAATACAGTCAATGATATTATAATAGCATTGTATGGTAACAGATGGTAGCCACACTTGTGGTGAGCATAGCATAACATATAGTTAAGTCAAATCACTGTTGTACACCCAAAACTAATGTAACATTGTGTGTCAACTAAACTCAAAAAAAAATTTTAAGTGTGCTGAAATTTAAATAATTAAATATAACTAAGATAGGCTAACCATCATTAATGCCGATTTCAATTTGTAACAAAACACCAAATGTTGGAGCTACTAGAAAGACTCATGGTCAACCTGCCATTACATTCTCAAAGGCTGGAATATATCTTTCATTTTAAAACCCAGGATTAGTTAGTTTGTTCATTCATTTGCTAATTTCAGGTTGGTGAGGGGACACAGATACATAAATTAAAACATTCTAAGAGCAACAACAGGTATTTATGGAATATTTACTAAGTGCCAGACACTGTTCCGAGTGCTTACTTGCATTAACAAAGTTTCACAACAATCTTATGAAGACTTCACTATTCCCATTTTAAAGGGGAAGAAACGGAGGTACAGAGTGATAACACAGGTAGTTAAATAGCAAAGCCAGGTTTCATTCCCAGACATTCTGGATCCAGAGCCAACCACCTTATACTGCCTTTCCAACACTATAATAATTCTCTCAACAAATTCTTACTGAGTATCTTCGCTGTGCCAGGTACTGTTTCTAGGTGCCTGAGATATAACATAGTTACTAATAGATTATTTCACAAGGGACTTGATAATCTAGCCAAGAATCTGAGTCTGAGAATGCTTTCTGGAGGAAGTAATGCTTAGGCTGTCTTTTTTTTTTTTTTTTAAGATTTCATTTATTTATTTGAGAGAGCGAGAGAGACAGCTTATACAGAGGGAGAGGGAGAAGCAGATTCCCCACTGAGTAGGGAGACCTACATGGGGCTTGATCCTAGGACCAAGATCATGACCTGAGCTAAAGGCAGACACTTAGCCAACTGAGCCACCCAGGTGCCCGTAGGCTGAGTCTTAAAAAAGATGCAAAAGAGTTAGGTAGGCAAAAGGAAAAGGGAAGGAAAAAATGAAGTTATTCCAAGCAGAAGGACTACATAAGCAACGGTCAACAATTCAGAAATAGCTATACATTCAGGGAATCTTCAAAAAGTAGTTCCATATGACTAGAGTGGAAAATGGAAAGCAGAAATTGTAAGAGTTAAGATTAGAGAACCAGTCAGAGGCCAAATCATGTTGTCTTAATGACATGGTAAGGAGTTCAACTTTATCCAGCTGAAAATGGGGAGTCAATGAAAAATCTTCAAACTGCATTTTAGACACACCCATCTGGCAATTCTGAGAAGGTGACTCTCAGGGAGATGAAAGTGAAGATAGGAAAACCAGCCACAAAGTAAGGAAGTAGTTCCTAACAAGACAGTGGTTAGAATAGGGATGCTAGGGGAGGAAATGATTCAGAATATATTTAGGAGGTAAAGCCAGCAGAATTCAATAAATGAATGGATGGGAATGAGAGAGAAAGAGGGGGAGGAATCATGAATGACTCCTAAATTCCTGCTATGATGAAGTCCATAGTAGATTATCATGTCTTTAGAAGACAACAGATCAAAGCAAAACTTCAGGCAGGTATATAAGTTCAGTTTGGACAGTGGAGTTTGAGGTGAAGATAAGTAAACAGTTGGTTAAGATAATCTGATGCTTTGGAAAGATACTAATGCTGGGAAAACACCTTGGTGAGTAATTGGTAACTAAACCACAAAGGTACTATGACTTACTAGGGAAAATGTGAAGGCTGAGAAGCGCAATCAGCCAATGCCTACAGCAACACTTCTACTGGGACAGGCAGGATAAACAAGAGGACAGCACAGTGGAAGTCAAGGGGCAGAGTTTCATGAGAAAAGGGCCCAAAGTATTATTGTTATTGTTTATTTCAGGAAGTAGAAATTAGACTGCAGTGGGATAAAGAAAAAAATGGGAGACAAAAGAGTTAATTTCAGCCAATGCAGAGTATTCCATCAATATTTTCATCTATAAAATTGAGATAATGGGTTATTTTGATTACTGAATGACTTATTGCATGGAACCTCACATATAATAAGCGCTAGAGCCTGTCATGGACTATTTTTGCCCTTGCTCACTACACTTGGCCTTCTGTGCCAGGTGCCCTTTTGTTCTCATCCTAAACTCCTTTGTACTGCAAGGCTTTGCACCTGATGCTGTCCCACAAGGATCCCTCTTTCCTCAGCTCTTCACATAACTGACTCTTTCTCATATGTCAAATATCATCTCTTGAGAAAAGACTTCCCGAGGAAGTACCCTTTTCTAGTCATTTTCTCATATCATCCTGTTTTACTTCCTTCATAACTCTTACCATTCTTTGAACCTCTTTTCTTTAATTAGAGGTAATATAGCAAAGTGATTGAGAAGGCAGGCTCCAAAGTCAAACTGGCTGCATTCAAATACCAGCTCTGCCACTGACTAGCCATGTGACCTTGAACAAGATGCTTCATCTCTCAGTGTCTTAATTTCCTCATCTTTAAAAGAGGCAAAATAATAAAGTACTTACCCCCCCCCAGGTTTCTTGAGGGAATTAAATGAATCCATATAAAATTATTGTAAGAATACAGGTACATTCTGAGCACTCAAGTATATATTTGTTTACTTGCAATGATCTTTAATGCTCCACTAAATGGCACATCTCAACATGTACTATTAAAAATATTTGAAGCTATAAAAACTCTCAGTCCAAATCATAAAGATGTCAACTAACAACCAAATGAAGGAGTACTGTTCTGGCTAAACCTCAAGAAATACTACTTTCACAGACTGGATTTTATTTTATTTTTTAATTGTTATTTTTTTGCCACAAAAGTGGGGGAAAAAGGCCATATAGAACTAAGGCTCCATAATTAAGCAAGGGAAGTTTTGATAACTTTTTGATAAATTTGGATAAATTTTTGAGAAGATGTAATTACTATGTAACTTAGACTAATTTATAAAAAGTAAAATTTAAATATGGAGGACAAGGGAAAAAAGGTTCTAAAAAGTTCTGACCTAAGTGACTGTGGAAAACGGTGCTTTGACTGGAAACGCTAAGACTAAAGACACAAGAACTGTATATAAAAATGCTCTAGTTGGTACAGTTGTTTCTGTTGTACATTTATGACAGGACTGACCAAATAAATGGATGGCAGATGGTAAGAGTCAGGTTTCTTACTTTTGGAGAGGGCGGTTACACATAAGCAAGGGGGTATAGCTAGAATGAACCAGATGGTACTGAAGTAGAGTCAAAGATTAACAGTATAAACTCATGTTTAGCTTCATATAGATACACACAGATAGATACAAAAATAGTCGTATGTTTGTATATGTGGATTAATATGCATGCATACATTTCCTAGGTCTGTACACTGAGAAGGCCTAGAAGCAATGATATCCTGGCAGCAATGAGCACACCTAGTGCCCAGATCTTGGTTTCTAATATCATTAGAAACCAAGGGATCCTTGGAGAAATGGTTGATTGGAGGACTGAGGCAGGGAATACATAGATGAGTTTGGAGTACCTTGTAGTACCAGAAATAAAGAAGTGTTAAAAAACAAAAAACAATAGCGTATGTCCTATTGGTCACAGGAACTAACCTGAAAGAGATATAACAATTTAAGGAACAAAATAAAGTTGTATAGGATAATAGCCCAAAGTTATAAAATGAATATCCTTGAGTCCATATGGATTGAATAAATGAATAAATGGAGGGAAAGAGAAAAATCTCCCTTACAAAAGAATTCCAAATAATTTTGCTGACACTTCCCCATCAAGGAGTTGGAACTTAATTCTCCACCCACTGAGTATAGTCTCCATTTAGTGATTTGGTTCCAAAAAGTAGAATATGGGAAAACTTTACAGTAGAGAAACCTGGCAAACATTGCTTCAACCAGGTGATTGAGGTTAAAAATATCATTGGTAAGTCATACTGATAGTATGCACCCTTGAGATGATACAATTAGAATAGAATTTTACCTCTGTGGTCGTCCTGCCCCAAACCTAAACTCCAGTCTAACTCTGAGAAAAATATCAGACAAACCCAAACTGGGGGACACTTTACAAAATATCTGACCCAAACTCCTCAAAACAGTCAAGGCTATCTAAAACAAGGAAAATCTAGAAGCCAGTACAGCCCAGAGGAGCCAAAGGAAACATGATGACTAAACGTACTATGGTATTCTGGATGGGATTCTAGAATCCAGAAAGGACATTAGTTAAAACTAATGATTCCAAGTAAAATATGGACTTTAGTTAATAGTAATGTTCCAACGTTGGTTCCTTGGTTGTAACAAAGAAATGTCAAATATTAACAACGGAAAATTGGGTGCAGGGTACATGGTAACTTCCTGCAATTTTTCTGTAAATATAAAACTACTCTAAATTAAGTTTATTTAAAATGATAATAATAGGAAAGTTATTGTCTTAATCAGACTTTTAGTCCTTTAAGTCATGTATAGTAGGTTGGACAAAAATAGAAATACAGTTAGTACTGTGCAAAACAATCTCAACACTGATGAATAGTTTACAATATTGTACATGTAAGTGCCTATGGTCATTTAATATGGGTACATTTTTACTCCTTAGTTGGTAAGCACTTTAGAAGCAGAAAACTCTCCTCAAGCAGGACTCGTATTTTGGACTAAAGAAAAACTGTGGTACTAATTATATTAACAAAAATTCCGCCTGGCTCTTTAAGTCCAAAAAGTTTAAATAGTTTTAGGTAAAATATATTTACAGTACATTACATCTCCTCATAGTTTCAGAAGGAGAATGTAGATACATATTTTAAGAAAGTACATTGTAAAGTTCACTAATAACAATATACTAGAGTGTAAAATTCACAATAACTTAGGTCCATAATGGTCATTGTTCAAGAAATTTGGAAACCAAAAAACAAATAAAAACAAACTTTACCAACAAACAAATAAACTTCACTAACATTTGTAACTATCTTGAATATATTTAAAAACAAACAAACCAAAAAACCTCCTAAAGAGCAGTAAAAAAAAAGACAGCCCAATAGAAAATGAGTAAAGGACAGGTACAGGCAAATCACTGAAGAGACAACCAAAAATGCTCATATATAAGAAAAGATGAAAGGAAATAAAAATGGGAAATGAAATGCCATTTCACACCAATCAGATTGGAAAAAATCAAGTCTGACAACATTAGCTGTTGGTATGGAGGAACAGAAAATGTTTGTCAGTATCCAATAAATATCCTGTATAGAGAAAGATGCTTATATCCTAAGACCCCGCAATTTGACAATCAGGTTTATGATCTGGAGAAACACTGGTATGTGCTTCAGGAAATACAAGGATGTTCGCAAGGCACTGTTATAATACATAAAAAATAAAAACAATCAACATTCATTAATAGAGTAAATGCTAAATTGCAGTATATCTATTTAATGGAACATTACACACCAGTCAACACAAATGAGCCAGTCCTACAAGGGCCAACAAAGATGGGGGAGGAGGGCAAAAATTTAGAAAGTTTCAAAATATGTATACCATGATAAAATCATATTAACAGTTGCTTAAATTAGCCAGCACATTAAAAAACAAGGGGGGGGCGGGCAGGAACAGTTTTAAGCACCTTATATAGACTCACTTGCTTTCTACAACAATCTTATAAGGTAGGCAGATCTATTATCCCTATCTGATAGATGAGGACATAGAAGCATGGAAAGATTTAAAAATTTGCCTAAGGTCACAAAACTATTAAGTAGCAGAGTCCAGATTTAAACCAAGGGAATATGGCTCCAAAGCCCACAGCTCTCCAAAAGCATCGAAAGCAAGGCCATGTACTGTTGAGATGTAAAGTTTATTAAAAGGTAAAATGGAAGGATACACATCACATTTATCATAACAATTGCCCCTGGGAGGGAAGATGAAACTGAGGAGAACAAAAAGGACTTTAACTTGATCAGCAATGTTCAAGTACAGTATAAAGTTCTACCTGCTCTTTTAGCATTCAGTGTGATAAACATGATATACATAGTTTTTTAAATTAAAAATGTATCTGAAACAAAAGTGAAAAAATGTTAACATTTGTATGAGTATACGTGTGCTTACTACTTTTTTGTAATTTTCTGTGTTTTTAAAGCTTTTCAAAATTGTATCATCTATAAAATATAAAAGTAAAAATAAAAATAAATTTAAGAAATTTCCAATCTCCCTATTTCAGCTTTTATTTGGAAATGAAAATAGCTAACCTGTGAGTTTATGTGTGTATGTACATGGAAAATGCATTTTTATATGGGTCCAAAGAGATACTAAAAGTATAGTAGAAACAGTATCTCTTACTATACATTTTGATGACTCACTATTCTTGGTGAAAATAAAGTACAGCACCAGCAGAAAAACTCCCTTGATATCTCTCCACCTTTTTTCTTGATAGTTTGTCTCTTCTCCCTATTGGTTTCTACTTGTTTGTGCTTTTTAAAAGAAGGAAACAAGGAGGCACCAAGAAATTATCACACACTTTAAAAATAACAATAACAGCAGCTCTTCCGAATATAAGATTCTCCAACATACAATCAAGTAATGTTCTAAAACTTTATTTGTAAATTGGTTGTTTGGACCTCAAAACATATTTTCCCATAAAGAAAGTTAAACGAGGATATAAGCACCAGCAAAAAAGATACTGGCTGAGGTGCCAGGCCTCGAGCAGTGAAACAGGAAAAGCAAAGTACACAGTATGCACTGATGGCCCAAGAAAAAAAGAAAGGGTTCTCAACCAGAGTTTGAGGACAGAAGTCATGTTTCATTTACCTCTGTATCTTCAGTGACTAGCAAAATACCTGGCACCTCATAAACATTCAAAAACTGCTATCTACTGACTGATGGGGTAAAGAGGAAAAGACTGAGTCAAGCAGTCCATCAATAGGTGGCACTATCAATATAAAACAGTTTGGGTGTGAGATCCAAATAGAAAAGAGGTTGAGAGTAACTGTGTGCATTAGATTATTTATTTATTTATTTATTTATATGACAGAGAAGACAGCGAGAGAGGGAACACAAGCAGGGGGAGTTGGAGAGAGAGAAGCAGGCTTCCCGCCAAGCAGGGAACCCGATGCGGGGCTCGATCCCAGGACCCTGAGATCACGACCTGAGCCCAAGGCAGTCGCTTAACCAACTGAGCCACCCAGGCGCCCCAACAATGTGCATTAATAGAATCATCTACATATGTAAAACCACTACCAGGTTGGTGCTGGTAACCAGAAGAGTGCCTTCACCTAAATTACTAGCTCCTTCCATTACTGTGTATTGCATAAGCACCATACTTTGAGTTAGTTTTCTAATAATCATAAAATAGTCTCCCTATTGAGCAGTGGTTTTGTGGGATTTTCAGGATTTTCTCCTATGACCCTTGAAAACATTTTAATGTCACTCTTGTCATTATTACAGTAATACTATTCAGAAGATAGAACAAAGTATAAATACTAAAATAAAAATGACCTCTAATCCCATCATACAGACACCTTTTAATACCTTATTAAAATATTTATTTCCGAGGTGCCTGGGTGGCTCAGTCGGTTGAACGTCTGTCTTCAGCTCAGGTCATGATCTCAGGGTCCTGGGATGGAGCCCCGTGTGGGGCTCCCTGCTCAGCGGGGAGTCTGCCTCTTCCTCTCCATCTGCCTCTCCCCCAGCTATGCTTTCTCTCACTCTCTCTCAAATAAATAAATAAAACCTTTAAAAAAATTTATTTCCTGCCAATCATTTTGCCATGTATATGTGATATGTTATAAATAATGACAAAGTATATTCTTTATATTCTGACTTTTCTCTCAACACTATTTTGTACTTTCTCATGTCAGTAAATATTTCTGAAAATGTGACCCTTAAAAACTGCATCTACCACTGGATTATCATTCGTTTCACTATTCCTCTATTATATGGCATTTTGACTATTATAAATTTTTCCCTACTATAGTAACAAACTATATAAATTATTCCTTTTTATGTATAAAGTTCTACACTGCTGTGTTAGAATTCAAAGTGATAACTAGTATATACAGTAATAAAGCATGGAGCACTTCACTTCTCCCCAACTCACAAATTCTACTGAGCAATGATCATTAATCTGGGGTATTAAACAAAGAGGAAGTTTTTTTTATCAACTTTCCTTCAGTCAGTCTCATCTTCCACATCTGGTAAGAAAGAGGAAAGCCCCAAGATAAGTTTCTGACATCAGGGAGGACAAGAATAACAAGTCAATTTTCCTGCTAGAGCCACTTTTGTTTTCCACTTGGAATAATGAGCCATCAATTTAAATAGGAATGATACAAGATTTGTAATATACATCTCTATCTGAATCAGTGCTTAAATCTAGGTTTCCATAGTAGGTAGACTGTTTAGAAGAATTCTGGAAACAAAAAGGTAGTGTAAATAATATCACTCAAATGAAAAAATAAGGGTTTTTTTTTTACAATTCTGCCATGATTTTTATTATTTTTGAATGAATTAATAAATGTCATATACTCTTTCCTTCTTATAGCTTTCCAATTATTCCAAATATTATTCAAGCTGCCATAAATAGGCCAACAGCTCCAGGAGCTTAAGAATCAATAACTATTTAAGCCAGTGGTAATTCATGTGGAAAAGTTCAGAACAAATCAGCATCAGCTTCTGGCTCTCTTGCACAAACAAAAAATTTACATCGCTTCACCGATTTTCAAAAGTGTAAATTTGTGTACATAAATTTAAAACTCAGACCAAAATTTACTCTTATTTCTATTGGGCCGGTGTCAAGATCAATTAATTTTCCTAAAAAGTACATTCTTTAAAAATTCCACAGTGAAGTCTATATTTAATCATTTAGAAAAAGAAAATTATATAACATATATATAATGATGATGATGGCATGATATATACTAGTCTGGACTCCTAACTGAGAGCTGCAGTTCAAAGGGAAATTGTGAAAATGAAGGAAAAGTTGCCCAAAATGTTTAATTCTGGCCAAAATAAAACAAAGTTCCAATAAAAGAAGCCAAATACAACCTTTTGTTTCATTATAAATTCAAACAGGGTTCAAATAGCTCAGAAATTCTGCGTACTTAAGTTTTCAAAAGCTGGATTCCCAGAACTACCTACTCTAAACATAAACTGAGTAACTTGCCCAACAGTCCTTACTTATTACCTAATCTTAGGTCCCCCAGAGACTACTTTTTACAATAATCTCAAATGTACTACAATAGATTAGCGTAACCTGGGCTACGCTGTTTACAGGTGTCTCCGCCTCCTTCCCCCAAGAGGAGAGAAGAGGTAGATTAGGGCAAGCAGAAAACAGAGACTATATACACCAAACAACAGCTTGCAATCTTGTAAAATTGCTTCTTACACACTTGGGCTATTATTTTAATTAACGAACAATGCATTTGAAAGAATAACATATTCACGGAGTAATACAATTTCTGTCCTCACGAGTCTCTAGCTGGCTGACACGCGTTTTCTCCTCAAATAAATACATGCCTGTTGACTGATGCCTGTCCTGCTGTTGCAAACAACAAATAACTGTCCTGTAAGACAAAAACCCTTCTCTAAGCCTCCAGGCGTAACCATACGTTTGAATTAAAAGCACTCTGGAACAATAACAAAAATCTTCCAGCACATCTGTCATTTAAAAGCACGATAATGAAAAGCTGTCGCTGCGACCCAGTTTTGGGTCACAAGCTTTTTTCTTTTTTCTCCTCCCTCCCTCAAAGCGATAAACTTCAAAGGGAATGGTGGCGACCAGGAACGTCCCCCCCCCCCCCCGCAAAAATAGACACACACACACACAAAATGCAACTGACCAACTTGAACGCTAACCCGACCCATGCTGGCCGGGGTTGGCTAAGCAGACCCCCGGGAGGAAAATCGGGCCTCTGGGGGCCCGCAAGGCTCCCGCTGCTGCCTGTTTAAAATATCGAGCAGGTGGGATTCCGGAAGGCCACCTCCGTCTTACGTAACGGGCTTGTCAAAATCCCAGCTCAGGACCTCCCCTCTCACCGCCCCCGCCCCCACCCCACCCCCACCTCCCAACAACAAGAGCCCCAAACCAGCCCGGAATAGAAAATCTGGAAAGAAAACACCAGAGCCCCCCACGCGTCCGACACAGAGGTGCGGGCGCTACTCTCAGCACCGCCGCGCCAGCCCAGAGCGGACCGAGCCCGCGGAAGACCGCCCGGCTCTGAGAAGCCCCCGGGCGGAGGTCGCGGCCATCCGCGCCACCTCTCCGAGCCCTGCCGACCCCGCTCCCGCGACCACGGCTGTCACCGCTCCGGGCCGTGACAGCTCCACATGCCACCGCTGTCCGCGCCGCCACCCCCGCACTCACCTCACCGCTGGCTCCAGCGCGAGCAGTGGGTCGAGCTTGGAGAGTGGTGCCCAGTCCCCTCCCGACGGCGGCGGGACACGAGGGGCTGAATGCCGCGGCGCTCTGAACCCGCTTAGCTCATCCCCAGCCCGGCGCTCCGCCCTGCGCGGCACCCCCGCCCGCCCAGGCCTGCCGTCTCAGTCAGACGGGACTCCCCCTCCCCTCGCAGCAGCCGCTGCCTCCGCCTCCTTCTCTGGCTCCAGCCGCTGCGGCCGCCGCCACTGCGACTGGTGCCATCTTGGCAGTGACGGAGGGGGCGGGGGCGGGGATCGCTGCCCACAATCGCCAATCGCGAGCCAGGCCCAGCCCCAGGGGGCGGGGCGATACCGGGTTGAGAATTGTGGGGTCCTAGCGCCTGACTCTGAGCTGGGCGGAGAAGGTGGGCGGGGCTGAGCCGCCCTGGCCCGTGACGCGAGCAGTAGTTGGGGAAACGCGCGCTGGTTCCCCCTGCGGTCGGGAGATCCCGAGCCTGAGGCGGGCGTGGGTGAGAAACACCTTCCCTTCCCCTTTCACCACCCCGAGGGTCAAGGATCGTCTTGGGCCAACTGACCTGCTTCCTCCTTCCTCCCCAGCAGACCTGACAGTCCTGACATTGCCAAGCCAGAGCACCACGCGTCAGTTTGAGCGGCAGCTCCTACACCAAGGGCGCTCAGAATCCCCCAGGAAACCCCCTGAGGGGTTAGCAACCCGCTAGTAGGTTTCGGTCCCAAGATACTGAAGGTCAGGTAAAATGGGGAATTCAGGGGGGTTCTCTGAAAAGTACGTTAATTAAACTCCTATTGTTGACTAAAGGGGTGTCGATTACATTGGATTAATGGGATATGGCCTACTTAAACCTGGCTATGGCTCCACCATTAGTGGCTGTTGGCAAATTGCCTCTGAGAAATGAGAGTAATAAAGGTTGATTACAGCAACAGGGTTGTTCTGAGGTTAAATTGTATAATACATGTGAAGTGCTTAGCGTAGTTCCTGAAAGTACTCAATGAATGTTAGATATTATTCCATGGTCAGATGAAGGAAGAAATAGGACCCTAAAAGTCCCTGTGGTTTGAAATCCACTTTCTCAATTGTGCGGAATAGGCATTAATCCCTTTTACTAACCAAGTTTACAGTTCTATTTCCTATCTCCATTTCTTCCATTGTATTCATTCAGTCAGTCAACAAACATTCATTGAAACGCAAATGCTGAGGGGACACAGCCTTGAGGGAAACAGAAAAAGGTCTGCTTTCATGGAACTGACTATTTGGAAAAAGGGACAATAAATACTTCACACATTTTGGAGGAAAACGTGTATAAAGGTTCTGAACAGAATTCTGGGAGAGCAGATAATAGGATAGGTTAAAAAAAAAACAGTGGTCAGGAAAGGCTCATCTGAAGGATGAGGAGTCAGTAATGTGAGAAATGCTCTGGGGAATTGTTTAAGGCAGAGGGAATGGCTGTGCAAAGGATCTGTGGTAATAAGGACCTTGGCTATTAGAACTGAGTGGAGTCTGGTGCTGAGAAATCCAAGGTATAAAGGGGAGCCTGGAATGAGTCTGGAGAGGTGAGTGAGGGCCCATTCCCCCAGGGCCTAGGAAAATATAGGAACAAGATCAGATTTTATGGTAATAGCAACTGAAAGGCATTAGAGCAAGAAGTTGGGAACAGTGATGTTTTCAGTATGACATCTATGTCTATATTTTGGGCAACATATGGGCCAAAGAACTGGATTTCAAGTAAAAACAAAAAGAACCTGAGGTTGAGCCTGTTCAGCACTAAGTTGGTCAAATTGTATGTTCTGATCTTCAGTTTCCTTGTTAAAAATGTATGAGCATCAGTCACATAAGACTGTATACAGAAAAATACTACTTTCACTGAAAATTGTTAAATAATATAAGTTGTTTCTAAGTGTTTTGAATGTCATGTTAGTGTCATTTATAGTTGCCTAATCGGTGCTATTTGATAAGTACATTTAGTGGTGTGGGGTTTTTTTTATTGCAAGTGGTAATCCAAATCAGTCATTCTTAACCATTTTTGTACAATGTGCTACTAAGAAAAATAATATGTACTCTTATAAGCATGTAGGGTTTTTTTTATTTTATTTTTAAGTAACCCCTACCCCCAACATGGGGCTTGAACTTACAACCCTGAGGTCAAGAGTGGAATGCTCTACCAGCTGAGCCAGCCAGGTGCCCCATAAGTGTGTAGTTTCTTGATCTTTTAGTTCCAAATATATTTTTTTAAGTGCTTAGCTGTGCATTTTCTAGTGAAATTTGCTATGAAGACATGAATTTTTATCTTTTTATTTGGATAAAATATACATAACATAAAATGTACTATTTTAACTATTTTTAAGTGTATAGTTCAGTGGCATTAAGTATATTCACATTGCTATGCAACCATCACCAGGACTTTTTCATCATGCCAAACTGAAACTCTACCCAGTAAACAATAACTCCTATTCTACTTTATAAAACATGTATTTTTTTAAAAGGTATCAGGTGAGTTTCCCCCTCCCCCACAAAATGGTAAATGAGTTTGGTGATCAGTAGGATTGTTTGTTCCCATTGAAGGGTTCAGTGGACCATTCCATGTAAGTTTAGAAACTACCACCCAAGAAATAAGAATTAGTATAAGTTTTTAGCTCAGATGGTTAACACATAATAATGAGAAGTACTAATATAGGACCAATTAATTTTTAGCACTGAAAAATTGTGTTCTTTGACCATAAAATGTGCTCTATGGTCTTATAAATGTTTACTCCAAAATGGCCCAGACAACATGCCCCTCCATTTACATACAACTACTCTAAAAGCATGTCTACTTGATACTATTAATTTTCATTAAAAAATAACTGATTACAGCTCTGGATAAATTTAATTTTAAAAATCACTCTGGTGTGAGGAATGGTTTAGAAAAAGGGCAAGAAAGAAGGAAGCAAGTTTTTGCCACACTTCAAATAATTAAATATTCGATAAAGTTATGAAGATCAAAAGATCAAGATCGTTTTTGGCTTGAAAATACTGTGAGTCAATAACTTTATTTTTAAGCACATCCTACATGCAGTGTTTTAACTCCATTAAGCCAAAAGCTAAATATCTTTGCCAGGCTGGACCCCTCTTTCTGCTGCCCATGTCATCCACAGTGTTTTTATTCCCAATATGAGGGCCTGGCTATAGGCCAGGCAGTGATTGCAAGGGAGAGATTATGGTATATGGGGCCACAAGAGAATTTGGGGGGATGATGGATATGTCCACTATCTAGACTGTGGTGATGGTTTCATAGGTGTATACCTATGTTATACTTACCAAGTTGCACACTTTAGGTATGTGTAGTCCCCTGTATGTCAATTATATTTCAATAAAACTGTAAAAAAATTTAAAGTCCAATTGCACACTTCCCATTCTCTCCCCATTGGATGCAGATTTAGCCTTTCATTGGATTTAATCCCTGTGAGGCCTATCTAGTCAATTCTTCTTTGAGGAACAACAAAAAGCACTCTTTTAATTGGCAAAAAAAGATACAAATATTTTATCTACATTTGCCAATTAAAATATTATGGGCATATAGGGGCGCCTGGGTGGCTCAGTAGGTTAAGCGTCGGACTCTTGGTTTCAGCTCAGGTCATGATCTCATGGATGGCAGGATTGAGCCCCATGTGGTAGGGCTCCCTCCCTGCTCAGCAGGGAGTCAACTCCAGATTCTCTCCCTCTTCCCGCCCCACTCCTGTGCGCAAACTCTCTCTCAAAAAAATGTATCTTTAAAAAAATAAAATATTATGGACATATAGTTACAAGCATGGTTTATAGACTGGGATACTAAAAAGTTTCAAAAGTTGACAAAGTTTGAAGTTTTGGGGTTTTTTTAAATCAAAGAACACTTTTTTTTTTTTCAAAGAACACAGTTTCTGAAAGAACATATTAAAAAGCAGTAAAGGGGTGCCTGGGTGGCTCAGTCGTTAAGCGTCTGCCTTTGGCTCAGGTCATGATCCCAGGGTCCTGGGATCAAGCCCCGCATCGGGCTCCCTGCTCCTTGGGAAGCCTGCTTTCCCTCTCCCACTCTCCCTGCTTGTGTTCCCTCTCTGGCTGTGTCTCTCTCTGTCAAATAAATAAATAAAATTAAAAAAAAAAGCAGTAGAAAAACAATAAGTAGTATTTGTATTCTTAGGAAGTGCCTTTAAATACCTCAGAGCCCTTAACAGTCCTATCTTAAGTTCTCTTAACATCCCACGCATAGGTCACTGTAGTCACAGTTAAACAAACTTAAACCCTAAATGTGATTTGGGCAAGGGAGTAACAATGCAGACATGGGCCACATAGAAAAATGTGGCTCAGACGTTTGGACCTCATGCCATTCCTGAAATTATGCCATTTTTTATACCTGGAACTGTATCTGGTTATTTCTTAAAAGTTATTTTTAAATACTATGGTTTGAATGGTGCATGAAGGAAAACTTTGAAACCAGTAACAGTTTAAAGCACTGGAAGCTCAAGCTGTTGCACAGCCTAATTCTCTCCACCTGTTAAATCTATTCACCTTTAATTGCTATACCAGAAGTTTCCCACATCTTTAAATGGAAACCTGGAGCCTTCTATAAAGTGGTGTTGATATCTATGCCACGGGGCTTCCTTATGGGTGAGAAAGCCTTCCACCAGGGATTTATCATTCTTTAGAAACTCTTTGGATGGGGCGCCTGAGTGGCTCAATCGTTAAGCATCTGCCTTCGGCTCAGGTCATGATCCCAGGGTGCTGGGATCGAGCCCTGCATGGGGCTCCCTGCTCCACCGGAAGCCTGCTTCTCCCTCTCCCACTTCCCCTGCTTGTGTTCCCTCCCTCGCTGTGTCCCTCTCTGTCAAATAAATAAATAAAGTCTTAAAAAAAAAAAAAAAAAGAAACTCTTTGGATGTGTCCCAAAGCGGCACATGTTGCCAGATTCTATTCATTGTGCAACGGTGTTAGAATGACACTCTAGTGTATTTAATCCACAAACTGAAATTTATTAGAAATATGGTCAAGTTATCAACTTATTTCTTAAAAACACAAATCGGGGGGCGTCTGGGTGGCTCAGTTGGTTAAGCGACTGCCTTTAGCTCAGGTCATGATCCTGGAGATCGGGATCAAGTCCCACATCGGGCTCCCTGCTCGGCGGGAAGTCTGCTTCTCCCTCTGACCCTCCCCGCTCTCATGCTCTTTCTCTCTAATAAATAAATAAAATCTTAAAAAAAAAAACAAATCGGATGAAATACTTTTGAAAGACAAATTATCTGAACAACTCACAAGAATAATAGCGAGAAATGTCATGTTGTCAATGACAAATTTTAAACGCAATACTTGAGAGCAGTGCCCAGGGACAGGAGGGCTGTAGCAGTCCGTGCCACTGCTGTCTCTAGCCTGTTGGTGGCCAGCTGAGGAGTCATATCTGTGACTTAGCACTTTTTCACAAATTTGAAAATTATCACCTCTCAACACCCTCCTCAATGCTTTTACCCTCAACACCCTCCTCAATGCTTTCACCTTTCTCAACAAGTCCTTCTAATTTCAATTTTTAGTTTTTAAATGATCTGCAAAAGAAAGTCATTTATATGTAGTGTGTCTTTTTAACCGTCATTGTCCATAGACAGTTATGCCTCCTGACTTTCCTTAAAGGGTAAAACAATATTTTTACAACTTTTGACAAATTCATGTCAATCAGATTTTATACACAAAGTGCTATGCTGGGCACAGAAGGAAAACAAAGATAAGCACCTTATGCCTCTAAGGCACAAGGTATATCCCCAGGCATGTCACTTTAATAAAAATCACACTATGAGAAGTCCTGCACTAAATGGTAGGACTATTGCTGTGGAGACTGGGGGAGTGGAGTGATTAATTCTGATTGTGGGAATGGAAGGTGACAAATAGAGAACACTTGAACGAATCCTGAGAAAACCTAGACTTTCTATGAAAGGTGATGGTATCCCTATTTGGAGCATAGGGATAGGGGTGGGCACAAGTCAGGAAAAGCTTTTTTTTTTTTACTCTGAAAAAAAATAACAGATGTACTAGAATTGTTCTCAACAAATGAAAGAGATGCTCATAAATTGTTCCAACACTTTGATTCTCTTTGGGAGTGGCCAAAGGTTCAAATAATTTGGAAGGATGGATATCTGTGCTGACTTGCAGGAAACATGAGTCAGCTTTTCTCATGGACTCAGCACTGTTGTTATAGCTAGGATATTTGGGAAACATGAAGCTCAACAAATCAGACAACATAAGTCTTTTCTTTTTCTTGATTGGCCCAGACATGCATTCTGCAAGAGTGGACAACAGGGATGCCCTTTTTACTGGTGAGGGGAAAGACCTGCAATTGAAAAAAGTAAACTTAAACATAAAATACTTCTGTTTCCCGTATAATCCCTCAGACTAGGAGACAGACACATACCTCTCTTCTGTGCTTCAGGAATGTATATTCAGTTGCCTCCAGACAGCTCAGTCCCAAGCGTACCTGAAACGCAGTGTTTTTGAAGGTAAACTCATTATCTTTATCCCAAACCTGTTTCTCCTATATTCTTTAATTTCTTAAATAGTACCCACCATGCACCAATCACAAAAGTCAAAACCTGTGAGTAATCAACTCCTCTTCCCCACCATCATTTTTTTTTTTAACATCTTATTTATTTATTTGAGAGAGAGAGCCCTTGCGCACGCACACACACAAGCAGGGAGAGTGGCAAGCAGAGGGAGAGGGAGAAGCAGGCTCCCCACTGAGCAGGGAGCCCAACGACGTGGGGCTCAGTCCCAGGACCCTGAGATCATGACCTGAGCCGAAGGCAGATGCTTAACCAACTGAGCCACCCAGGCACTTCTCCCCACCCTTCTTCTTAAACGTTTAATCTTTAAAGCCAATCCATATAACCTTTTTTTTTAAGATTTATTTATTTATTTATTTGAGAGAGAGAGAATGAGAGAGAGAGAACACATGAGAGGGGATAGGGTCAGAGGACGAAGCAGACTCCCTGCCGAGCAGGGAGCCCGATGTGGGACTCGATCCAGGGACTCCAGGATCATGACCTGAGCCGAAGGCAGTCGCTTAACCAACTGAGCCACCCAGGCACCCTCCATATAACCTTTTTAAGATCCAGTTGTATTGTTCCTGTTGTTCCTCATTGCAATTTCCATTCCCACTGACCTGGTTCAAACTGTACTTCTGTTTTTTTTGTTTGTTTGTTGTTGTTTTACCTGAAATATTGTAGGAATCAACTCATTGGATTCCCTATATCCTGTCTTTTCCTCTTCAACCCTTCCTTCTCTTTGTTGCCAGGCTAATCTTTCTAAAGAAGAAATATGATCAGTTGTTCCAGACATAGTTTGAGGTTGCTAGCTTCCTCCTCTCCTTTCTTTCTATTCTTGGTGGAAAAGTTACTGTCCAGTGTTGATGTTATCTAAGAGGAGCAGAGCATTAAGGCCTATGTGTTGTTCTCCCTTGCCTCTCTCCAATACGGTGGAGATAGCCTCTCATTCAGATCACTTTCAGATTCAGGGCACGAGGTTCTTAATTGAAAGAAAGAATTTAAGCCTCTGCAGTCCATAAGGATTGGGTTCCCCTACAAATATGTACAGACAGATGGATTGGTTAGTTATATCAAACTACTTATATTAAGGGCAAAGTTAATCCAGAAGGGAAGAACTCCAACAATTACCTTACTCGGAATTTGGAGAAAAATAGCCTTTTAATAATAAAGATTTTAGTTAAAAACAAAAAGATCTCCAAAGCTGCTCCTAAGGCTATTTTAGGCTCTCTACAGTCCCCATTGCTGTCCTAGCTCCTAGAAATGTATATCCTTCTTCTACATTCTCTGCTTATAACCCTGTGTGTTTTCGTAATTGGTTGTAATTATTTTAACAGCATTTTGAATTTAATAAACATCACCTTATTGATGTAATAGAATTTAGATGTTGTAATAGTAACTTACAGAGTGTTAAATTCTACCGAAAGGGAAACAGAAAGAAGTTGGTATGAGGCTTTTATTTGGATGTATTAGAACTGAAATGGAGGAAATGCTTTTAGAGATGGTGCAATCGGGCAGGGCTGGTGAACCCTGCCGGCCTGTGCAGTACTGCCTGGAAGGTTGTGGATGGCACAGTGAAGGAAGGAGAGCCATCGAATCCTTGATTCAGGCTGAAGAGAGCAGATAATGATACAGCTCATTTTTAGCAAACTCTATGTGGAAAAGGGATAGGGAATTAGTGGAGTTGTGAAGAGACAAGAAAACGATTCTTCCGTTTCATATTCTTCTGATGATCACATAGCATGAGGCTCTGTTTGCCACAAGGTTAGAAGCAAGAATTGAAATACTAAAGGTAGGGGCGCCTGGGTGGCTCAGTCGTTAAGCGTCTGCCTTCGGCTCAGGTCATGATCCCGGGGTCCTGGGATCGAGCCCCGCATCGGGCTCCCTGCTCCGCGGGAAGCCTGCTTCTCCCTCTCCCACTCCCCCTGCTTGTGTTCCTGCTCTTGCTGTGTCTCTCTCTTCAAATAAATAAATAAAATCTTAAAAAAAGAATACTAAAGGTAATAAAAATGGTTGTTGCCTGCAAGGGAAAATCTCAAGGGCAGAGGTCCAGTAACGTGTAGGGCAACTGGATGAGGGTAGGGCTAAATGGATTGGTTATAGTGCAGTTGAGGTGGGACAGGCAATTAGAGATGGATTTAAAATGTATCACTGACCCACATCATGATGGCTCTATGAGAATGTCAGCTTTCATAAATTGACTTCATGTTTCTCTGACACAGAACATAGGATTTTTGAGCAGGAACGAGCCTTAGAGGTCATCTTGTAACCATTTTATTTTCCCCAAAGTGACCATTTGCAAAGCTGCGATTTGTCCAAGGTCATACACATCCAGTCCTGGGAGGAGAGCTAGGACTAGAATCCAGATCTCCAGATTCCCAATTCTTTGATTTCTCTGTTACATAATATCAATCAGTTGTGAGAACTCAGTATTCCAAACTCTCCATGGATACATCTCCTTATTGTGGAGATGAAGAAACTGAGGATCAAAAAGTTGGAGTAAATTTACCAAATCACATGGCCAGACTAGGTCAGAGCCCAGGCCTCGCAAGTCCTGAGCCAATAGGCTTCTACCAAACCACACTGCCTAGGGGATTAAAAAAAAGTGAAAGCTTCAATGCCATGTTTCAAGGCATAGAATTTTCTCCTTTGATCTACAGGTATTTTGCTTTGTGCTGTTATATGCTATGCTCTTTGCCAGGTGCCATAGAACAGATTATAAGAATAAAAGATTTGGGGCACTGCGTGGCTCAGTCAGTTACGTGCCTGCCTTTGGCTCAGGTTCATGATCCCGGAGTCCTGGGATCTAGCCCTGCATTAGGCTCCTTGTTCAGCAGGTGTCTGCCCCTCCCCCTGCTCATGCTTGTGCACTCTCTCTCTCTTTCTTTCTCTCTCTGAAATAAATAAATAAATAAATAAATAAATAAATAAATAAAATCTATTTTTAAAAAAAGACTAGAAGATTTATTTTGCAAGACTAAAAATTGAACGTTACCCAATTATCAGGGAAGTGCACATATCTTTTGGTGGTTGATAAGCCAGCAGGAAGTCAATCTTTGGTGTCCTACAATATTGGGAATGTTTTCACTTTCATCAAAGGATGGGTTTCAGATTCTCTACTGTATTATCCCAGTAATACATCTATCAGATGGGCAAACATTTAAAAATCTGACGATAGCAAGGGTTATTGAGGCTATAGGAAAACTGGAACTCTCATGTTCTGTTGCTGGGAATGTTAAATGGCCCAATCCTTTTGGAAAGCCATTTGGCAATATTTAGTAAGATTGAAAATGCATATGCCCTACAATCCAGCAATTCCATTTCTGGGTATATACTCTAAAGCAGTTTTTTTTTCAAACTGTATTCATGATCCATTAGTGGATTGTGAAATTGATTTAAGGGTTATAATAAACATTTCTTATAAATGAAATAGAACAGAAAATATTAGAGTAGGGATGGCTTTGTGAATTTTTGTGTGCCGCCTTGATTCTCCCTCTCCAAGACTGAAGCATTAGTTCACGCAGCTGCTGGGAGGGTTGGCAGTCAACCGCTTTAGCTGAGTCCCTCTCCAGGACTCTTTCCAGGAAGAGAGTTACTTGCCCAAGGTCACGCCCTCTTCCTGGGCGCAGCTGTATCCAGTAACTGGTCAATGCAGGCATATAAAGGCTTGATTCCATTGTCCCAATTCAAAATTACTCTGATGAAAGATCACTGCAGCCAATGTGGGATCAGCCAAGGTTTTTGATGCCACTTCATTAGACCCCAAAACTTTCTCTGCTCATTCCTGCTTCTTTCACTCTGCCACAAGTGCTGATCCAAGGACACTCCCCAATAAATGCCCTGCATGCAGATTTCTGTCATAGATCTACTTCTAGGCAAGTTGGCCTGTGATGATATACTATGCACATAGGTGTATATGGGATAGAATGTAAAATTATTTTTCACCATACATATTGGCCATAAAAGTTTGAAAATCCTGCACCTAGAGAAACTTTTACACATATGCCCTAGGAGATGCTATGAAGATGTTCACTGGGGTATTGTTTGCAGTAATGATGACTAGAAGTGATTATAAATGTCTATAATCATGCAATGGAATACTATACAATAATTAAAGTTAGTGAAGGAAAAATCAACAAAACTAAAAGGCAGCCTACAGAATGGGAGAAGATATTTGCAAGTGACACATCTGATAAGGGGTTAGTAACCAAAATCTATAAAGAACTGATCAAATTCGACACCCAAAAAACAAATAATCTAAGAAATGGGCAGAAGGCATGCGTAGACATTTTTCCAAAGAAGACATCCAGATGACTAACAGACACATGAAAAGATGCTCAACATCACTCATCATCAGGGAAATCAAATCAAAACCACAATGAGATACCACCTCACACCTGTCAGAGTGGTTAAAATTAACAACACAGGAAACAACAGATGTTGGTGAGGATGCAGAGGAAGGGGAACCCTCTAACTGTTGGTGGGAATGCAAACTGGTGCAGTCACTCTGGAAAACAGTATGGAGATTCCTCAGAAAGTTAAAATTGAACTATCCTATGATCTAGCAATTGTGCTACTAGGTATTTACCCAAAGGATACAAAAATAGAGATTTGAAGGGGTACATTCACCCTGATGTTTATAGCAGCATTATCAACATAGCCAAACTATGGAAAGAGCCCAAGTATCCATAGACTGATACATGGATAAAGAAGATTTGGTATATGTATACAATGGAATATCACTCAGCCATCAAAAAGAATGAACTCTTGCCATTTGCAATAATGTGGATGGAACTAGAGTATATTATGCTAAGGAAATAAGTCAGTCAGAGAAAGACATACCATATAATTTCACTCATATGTGGAATATAGGAAATAAACCAGATAAACATAAGGGGAAGGAAGGAAAAAAGAGAGAGAGAGAGAAGCAAACCATAGAGACTCTTAACATAAGAACAAACTGAGGTTGATAGAGGAAGTTGGGTGGGAATGGGCTAAATGCGTGATTGGTTGATTTTAAGGAGGGCACTTGTTGGGATGAGCACTGGGTGTTATATGTAAGTGATGAATCACTAAATTCTACTCCTGAAACCAATATTGCACTCTATGTTAACCAACTCGAATTTAAATAAAAATTTGGAATAAAAGAAAATAAAATTAGTGAAATATCCTGACATCTATCAACATGGATAAATCTCTGAAATATAAGGATATATACCAGTTTCCAGGATAGTGGCTACCTCTAGCGAAGGAATGTGGGAAATGGGATGAAGTTGGGACCTCAACTGTAGCATTGTACTGCTTTTTTAAGAAGTATCTAAACAAATATGACAAAATTATAGCATTTATTAAATTTATATGGGCACAGGCTTTTTAAACTATTCTGTGTTTAACATTTCAAAATTAAATTTTGTTTAATGAATTATTATGGCAGAAAATCTACATGCAAAAGCAAGGCATTTTTAACTTTATCTTACTATCAAGAAATAGTGAGGGGCACCTGGGTGGCTCAGTTGGTTAAGCGACTGCCTTCAGCTCAGGTCATGATCCTGGAGTCCCGGGATCGAGTCCCGCATCGGGCTACCTGCTCAGCAGGGAGTCTGCTTCTCCCTCCGACCCTCCCCCCTCTCATGTGCTCTCTCTCATTCTCTCTCTCTCTCAAATAAATAAATAAAATCTTAAAAAAAAAAAAAAAAAAAAAGAAATAGTGAAAGGACAGCTAACAAGGTCACTTCCTCTTAAATTTGGTCCAAATGTAATGACTCATGGAATACAGACATTCTAGTTATAACTGTTTGGCTGATTTATTGCACATTATTTTTTTTCTTCATTTTCATTACTACTAAGTTTCATGTAATGAGAACAATACTGGAATCTTCTATGAGTTCATTGAGTTCTACTGACACAATCAATTTCTCCATCATAGCCCTTGGCAACCACTGATTGGATTTTTATTCCCATAATATTGCCTTTTCCAGGATGGCAAATAAATAGAATCATGCAATATGTAACTTTTGTTTTGTTTTTGATTTTTTTACTTAGCATAATGCATTTAAAATTTGCCATGTTGCATACATCAGTGGTTTGTTTCTTTCCATTGCTGAGTAGCAGTCCAACCACAGTTTGTTTATCCATTCTTCAGTTGAGGGACATTTGGGATATTTCCGGTCTTTGGTGATTACAAATAAAGCCTCTATAACTGTTTGTACGCAGATTTTTGTGTAGACCTATGTCTTCATTTTCCCTAGGTAAATACCTAGGAGGGGGGGCTTGCTGGGCCTTAGACTTTGTTTATCAGAAACTCTCACACTGTTTCTCAATGTGGCTGTACCACATTGCATTTCCACCAGTGATGCAGTATGAGAGTTCCAGTTGCTCCGCTTGGTATTGTCAAGTTTTGATTTATTTGGTTGTTCAGTTTTGTTTTTTTCTTAATCTATTCTAATCGGCATAAAAGGGTATGATGGTATCTCATTGTAGATTTAGTTTGCATTGCCCTAATGATTGATGCTGTTAAGTAAGCCTTCATAACATTTTTAAAAAGATTTTATTTATTTGTTTGACAGAGAGAGAGAGCACAAGCGGGGGAGCCGCAGAGGGAGAGGGAGAAGCAGGCTCCCCGCTGAGCGGGGAGCCCCAACTCTGGCTCTATCCCAGGATCCTGGGGTCATGACCTGAGCTGAAGGCAGACGCTTAACTGACTGAGCCACACAGGCTCCCCTCTTTCATAACATTTTAAACAGGAAAGTTTGTTGAAGATGAGAGTATTACTAAATCATTTTTCCTACCCTGAAAATGATAGAGGAAAGATTCTCTCAACTTCTCAGCTCTGAAACAGTTGTACTCTATGAAGTAAAAAAAAAGGGGGGGCGGATATTAAAGCAAAACAAGCAGAGAGAGGTATTTAGCTGACTATGTAGATATGGTCATTTTAGTTTAATAGTAGCTTCATATTAGTGGTGATAGGTAAAAGAATAGAGGAGAGAAAAGACAATAGAAATATCATTACTATTACATTCCTGGGTCTTCACGACATAGCCTTTGTATCATATGGGCCATTTAGAGTTCAAGTGAAACTGGCCAAGCTGCCTTGGAAGGAGGAATTCAGTAGAGGTTAGTGTTATTATCCAAAAGCATAAGGGATAGATCTAAGGAAGAAACTAAAAAAGTAAGGAGAATAAAAGTGTGGCCAGTAATGAAACTATAAATTAGGGTAAAAAGTGGTTGTGGCTTTGGGAGAGTCCCTGCTAGATTGTTTACTTGGCCCTCTATTTTACTTACTTAGGTTTGGTTTTATTTTGCTACAGAACATGTGCAAAGCGAAACACTTTGCCTGTATAGATTTAGTATGATCTATAAGATCTAATATAGAAGCTTTATTAATACTTTGACTAATGCATTATATTTAAGGAAAAGCAAAATTTTAGAATATTAGTAAGTCCTATGTATAAAAGCAATCACTATAAAACAAATCTTCATACCTAAAGATGAGAACACAGTGAGTCTATTTATAAAGAACTATAATAATGCAAAATAGACTCTAAATGATGATACATAGGGGTTTCCAAAGCAACAGGAAAGATCAAACAAGCACATTTGGAGGTTAGAGTCTATTAGAAATCGTGGCGGATGAAAGTTTGGGGAAGAATTGCTAATGAAATTTGCTAACCTCAGTCCTCAGAACTAAGAAATTCAGAGAATTTGAGTAACTGGACCAGAAGCTGATTTGGATAAATAGGAATATCATCTGGACTAGACACATCAATGCTGCTAACTAGAGTAGGTCAGAAAATATCTTCCAAAATAATTTGTTCTTGTCACTATCACTGCTTTGAATTGTCAGAAAAAGATTTATGGCTTAAGTGAGTGCACTGTCTATGAAACAAGGTTTTGTTCCAGATGTTAAGCCAGTAGTATAGCGTGAGATCTGTCAATTTCTGGAACTAGAACAAGAAAGATGTCTGTGACATATGTTTTGTCGGTGAAAAAACTGTGCTTTGGACCATGATTATTAGCTTCTAGTTCCAGGGAAATCTTCATATTCAGGACATAAGAAACCTCACTCAATTTTTTTCCTTTTTGGCCTACTTAAAGTCCTTGGAATGGGAAGTTATGACACTAATATTTTCAAGAACTGTGCAGATACCTCTGAGAAACCTGTAAGGTCCTTTAAAAAAAAGTCCATAACTTTAGAGGGAACAGGAAAGGGAATTTTTATACAGAACAAGACTAGAGTCAAAGGCCCAGACATGAAGCAGCTCACAGAAAGACTGTTGTGTTTTTGTTGTTGTTGTTGTTGTTGTTGTTGTTAGTTTTGTTTGTTTGGGCTCGTTCACAACTGAGAAACTATTAAAATCGCAAATCACAGTCCAGATTTGGAGATACTGGGGGGAAAGCCCTGACCTTTTATCTTCACTTAGATACTTCCCTTTCACTGCAAGTGCAACCCCAACTGCATCTCAACCACTCTCTGCTTTTGAGTATTTTATGATCAAGGCTACAATTTTTTGAGGTAGTTCTCAGATCTTTCATCACATTGCCTATCATTCGTTTTGTGAAAATACGTTGTCCCAGTTCTTAATACAACCTCTGTATTGGATAGAATGATCATTAACTATCGCCATTAGAAAAAACATTCAGGTGCCTTTATATACCCACACAAATAGACATTTACAAAAGAAATTCCACAGACATATTCCCTTTATTTTTTTTCCATCAGCCAAAAATAAACTCAACCCAAGACAGTTATTTTAAGTGATAAATTCTTGCTCTCCCATTTTTATCCCTAAACCCCATCTCAAACCCTGAAACCTCAAAAGGAATCACAAAAGGCTACGTACCTTATCGGTCCTCAAAGGATGAGTGATTGTTGTTACTGCACTGGTCTTCATAATTCTCATATTATAAAGATGACAATCATTTGTTTAGACAATTGTCCTCAATTCATTTTTGTCCTAAACTTTAGCATCTCCACAGGAATCACCGTAATCTTTAATAAAAACAGAGCTCACTTAGGGTAGAAGCTCAGAAAATTTAGAAATTTTGGTTTTAAAAATCCGTCGCCTACTGCAAGACCTTCATGTGAAAAATCATATGGAGTACTCTTTACCCTGATCTCTTCTTCTTCCCCCCCTTTTTTTTTTTTTTGCTGTCTTCTCTGGTTTACAACAGACACAGCTATGTTACAGCCACAAAGCAAAGTTTTGCAACAGAATGGCCTTGAAATAGAATACTGCCCAGCTGAAAACTTAGGCAATCAAAATGGAATAAATGAAATCGTGCCTGCTAGACTTCACATGTCATTTCTTATAAGGAAAGCTATCACCTTTTTAGGAGAATGTT
Source organism: Neomonachus schauinslandi (assembly GCF_002201575.2). Taxonomy (NCBI): domain Eukaryota; kingdom Metazoa; phylum Chordata; class Mammalia; order Carnivora; family Phocidae; genus Neomonachus; species Neomonachus schauinslandi. Next base: position 104,222,909 of record NC_058411.1, read on the forward strand.
ATTCTTTAGGTGACCCTGTACCCTCTCCGTATCAGCCATAGCAATGCAACTAAGACATACCCCTATTATCTACAAGTGCTGCTTTAGTCACTAAAATGCAGTGTCTGAAACTATGTTAAGTGCTACAGCTTGGAAACAACTATAGTGTTTCTCTTAAAAGTGCTAAAATCACGGGGTGCCTGGCTGGCTCAGTAGGTGGAGCGTACGGGGTTGTGAGTTCGAGCCCCACGTTGGCTATGGAAATTACTTTAAAAATCTTAAAAAAAAAAAAAAAGGTGGCAAAATCGCTGAGGGCACATAAACTCTTTAAAAATGGACTATAAAACTACTTTAGGGGCTTCAGCCCATGAATCAAACGCTGCAGTAATGCTCTGAAACCAAAGCCTGTTTCTCAAAAATGTGTTAGTCTGTATGGGTTTTTTTTGTTTGTTTGTTTGTTTGTTTGTTTTTTTGCAAGAGGTCCCACTCTGGCCACAGATGACTTGCTTGGGCTTCAAAGTTTTCTTTCTTTCTTTCTTTTCTTTCTCTTTCTTTCTTTTCTTTCTTTCTTTCTTTCTTTCTTTCTTTCTTTCTTTCTTTCTTT
>NC_058411.1:104223501-104240445 GCF_002201575.2 Neomonachus schauinslandi
TTTCTTTCTTTCTTTCTTTCTTTCTTTCTTTCTTTCTTTCTTTCTTTCTTTCTTTCTTTCTTTCTTTCTTTCTTTCTTTCTTTCTTTCTTTCTTTCTTTCTTTTCTTTCTTTCTTTTCCAGTTTTGATTCTGAAATGAAATTGAATTGATAAAAAGCAACATATGGGCCACCCTGATAGACTGAAAATTCTCAGGCAGCACATGACTCATGATAACTATGTCTTATGCTGTCATTAGAACTGCTTATCTGACCATCTCACAACATTTTGTAAACATGTATCCACTCAACAACCAGCCTGATGGGAAAAACTTGTCCACAGTTTTTCTCCATTCCTACACACCTATGATCATTTTTAATGTGGAAATGTAAAGAAAGGTTTAAAACACTTTTTTTTCAGTAGTAGTTGTGGGTAAATTGCCAGCGTTCTTATAAATGTCACAAGCCAGTGGCCAAGAGTTCAGTAATATGGTTTTCCTAACCACACAACAGTATATTCATCCGGTCAGCAGTCTCATGATCTATCTAGCGGCTTTAATCGTGTGACCGGGTGCACTATTTTATGATAATTAGGTGACACTAAAGCCTCAGAAAAAGCATGATTCCAGGGCAATAGAAGATGCCAGTTTCCTTAGGTCTTTTTTTTTTCTTTCTGTAGAAGTTTCTTGGGTTCTTGGCTGGTTGGAATAACTTATCTAGGGACTAGAGTTGGTTGAATTATTTATAACTTAAGATTTTTATTACATAGTTTAACAGAAACTCATGCACTGAATAAGCTGTTATCAACACACTTAAATCCTTCCTCATATAGCCCTTGAAATTCTGAGGAGTTTCATGAAATTGTTTTCTCTTAATCTAGTTCGTTTTGATAGTTAACGGTGAAAAGTCATTGTTCATCTTTGTAACAGAGTGAAAAGGATGGCCTAATTTTGGCCTGAAAAGTGAAGAATGTCTGCATTTGTAGCAGCGTCTACATGGTACAATGAAAACTGGAGATTTGGTGTGCACCCAGTTTCGGTAATTTTGAGAAATGGGGAAAACTAGTTTGGACTTTGTGGTCTAAGTTATTTGGTTTAGGTTTGACTCTTTGGGTTTGACGCCTTACTTTTTTTTTTTTTTAATACCATTGTTCAAAAAATGTGGCAATGTGTACAAGTTGCTGATGATTCCTTTCAGAAAAAGAAAGCAAGGGAAGCAGCTATTACTGTCGTCAGCAAGAGTAGGCAAGCATGTTTCTCTTACATGCATTAAAAGCAAATACAGTCATTCGGCTTGCAGGGAAGGATAATCTGTCACACACAATGATTTCCGTGTTGTTTTTCACAGATTGAGGAAAAAATTATTTGTAATTTTATTTTCATTTTCAAGCCCATTGGTATAAAGGAGCTGGAACTCAATTCTTGTAGAAGCTAATTATGATTCTTTAGCCTAAAGTTTCTTGGCTTAGCCTTAGTTTATGATTCAGAATATTCTCAGGTTGCTGGCTTGGTTCAGAAAACCAAGCACTCTGTACAACTCTGAATTAGAAGTCTCAAAAAAAAAAAAAAAAAAAACCCCACAAAAAAACCCAAAACCCTACTTATCTTAATTACACTGTATTTTATAAGAAGATTACTCCCTCTAAAATTAGCTTTCTAATGGCAAAACAGCTGGCTGAAATGTGAAAAATTCAAGGACTCATCTTGTTTCTTCAAACATACAATTTCAACAACCTCTTTAATTCTTAGTCTCCATATGTTTTGCAGTTTTATAAGGTACACAAAACTATGGTACATTAAACTGTATTTAAGTCTGATGTGTATTGGATTTTATTTCCTGCTATATGTTAGCAATCCAAAATTAGAAATACTGTTCACTTTTAAATGAGGTTTGGTTCATAATCTCATTTCAGAATGGGAATCGAACTCACTTTTTCTTGAGCATCATTTGCCACCGGCCAACAGAGACTGTCAGAGACCCTACTGTATTTTTACCCAGTTAGACCATCTTTGCCTTAAAAAAAATTATATAACACACAGTAAGAATAAGTTTTGGCAAAGGTGTAGAGTGGTAAAACTACCACTACAATCAAAATATGGAACACAACCCCCCAAAATTCCTCTATGCTACTTCCTTGTGATCCGACCCTCACCCCACACTTAAACTCAGGCAACCACTAATCTGTTCCTATAGTTTGTCCTTTCTAGAATGTCATGTAAATGGAATCATTTGTATGTAGTCTTTTGAGTCTGGCTTCTTTCACTTAGCAAAATGCTTTTGAGATTCATCCATGTTCTTATGTGTATCAAGAGTTTATTCCTTTTTATTGCTAGGTAATATTCCATTTTATGGATATACTGCAGTTTATTCATTGCCCAGTCAATAGAAATCTGGGCTGTTTCCAATTTTGGGTTATTACAAATAAAGCTATTATTAATATTTATGCTCAGGTTTTTGAATAACATAAGTTTTAATTTCACTCTGGTTAATATGTAAGACTGAGATTGCTGCATCTATGGCAATTCTATGTTTAACTTGGTAAAAAACTGCCGAGCAGTTTTCTAGAGTGTCTGTACCATTAGGTATTGGTCACCAGCAATGCAAGAATGTTTGAGAGAATGCAGTCGCTTCCTGTCCTTACCAGCTCTTGGTATTCTCAGATTGTTTTATTTTAGCTATTCTAACAGGTGTAGTAGGATCTCATTGTGGTTTTAATTTATATTTCTGTAATGACTAATGTTGAGGAACTTTTCATTGCTTATTTGCCATCCATGCCTCTTCTTTGGTGAGATATATATTTAAATCTTTGCCCATTATTTTATCAGGTTGTTTGTTTTCTTATTGTTGAATTTTGAGAATTATATATATATATATATATTCTGGACACAAGTCAGTTGTCAAATATCATTTGCAAATACTTTCTCCCTGTGTATGCCTAGTCTTTTCATTCTCTCAACAGTGTCTTTTCATTCTCTTAACAACAAATTTGCATTTAAATCTGTGTTTTGAAACAGATTGGTCCTAGAAAATTCTTTGCTGCTGCCTCTTCAAATATTGCCTCTGTACCATTTTCTTGTTCCTCTCCTTCCAGAACTCCAATCAGATTGATGTATGTTAAAGAATATCTTACTTTATTTTCCATATCTATTAACTGTTCTCATGTTTCCTTTTTTCTTTCTCTCTCTTTTTTAAAAGATTTTACTTATTATTTGAGAGAGAGCACGCAAGAGAGCGAGCATGAGCAAGGGGAAGGGCAGAGGGAGAGAAGCGGGAAGAGGGAGAGACTCCCCCCTGCACATGAAACCCAACATGAGGCTTGATCCTAGGACCCTGAGATCATGACCTGAGCTGAAGGCCCATGCTTAACCAACTGAGCCACCCAGGTACCCCTTCCTTGTCTCTTTTTAGTGTATGCTGAATAATTTCTGTTGTCATGTCTTTCTGTTCTTAATTTTCTCTGCATTTGTGTCTAATCGCTATTAAACCTGTCCACTGAGTTATTGATTTCAGTTACTATGTTTCTCATTTCTAGAATTTTTTTTAATCTGCTAGACTATTTTTTGTTGTTTCTTGTTTTGAATAGGTGTTTTCCATTTTGTATTTTATTTTTTTAAAGAAATAAAACATAGTTATTTCACTTTCTGTGGCTGATAATCAAATATCTGAAGTCTTTGCGGGAGTTTTATGTTGTTTCTGCTGGTTCTCACCCATATAACTTATTTGGGGGAGGGGGTTCTTAATGTTTGTTACTGTGAGCTGTTCATTTTCCTTAGAAAATAATTTGTAGTTTACTGAGATACATTCTTCCAGAAACAGTTTGCATTTGTTGTTCCATGCATGTGGGGCCTACTCAGCTTATAATAATGGACTGAGGATTTTGAGATCTATCTTGGTTGTAGATTATCATGAGATGACAGTCTTTCAGCGACAGAATTTTTCGGTCCTCAGTTCTGCTTAGTACCACAGGAATTTTTCTTGCAGTCATCAGAGGATGAATGGGTATGTAGGTTTTTCACCACCACCTAAAGGGTCCAAGCTTTATTATAGGATTATTTTATTTTATTAAAAAATTTTTTTAAGTAGGCTCCACACCCAGTGTGGAGCCTAATGCTGGGCTTGAATTCACAACTCTGAGATCAAGACCTGAGCTGAAATGGAGTCAGACGCTCAACCGACTGAGCCATCCAGGCTCCCCTAGGATTATTTTATTATAGGATGACTTATTTATAGGATTCTCCAAGTCTTAAGCTTTATCTTCTGTCCTAGCTCCCCCTACCCAAACCAAAGCTGAAGTTCACCAACTTAAGCAAATACAAGTTTGGGCAAAAACAACTTCAGGGCCATCGAACTGAGCAATTCCAGTGACATCATTTAGGTGAATAGAATATAAATGGTACCTCCTGGTGTTATATACCTGAACCATATTGTCAGTTACCTGTCTGGGTTCCTACTTTACTTTCCTTTGAGCTGATGATTTTTTGCTTTGTAGTTTATGCTTCAGTGCTTTGAAGAGGTTTAGGATTTTTTTTAAATTTGAACATTTTCAGTGGGAAGGGCAATCTGAATGTCTAGCCTGTCATATGCCTAGAAACAGAATTCTCAAAATTCAACTTTACATACCCTATAATTCATAAAAATATCTGATAGCCTCATTTGTACAAATAAAAATTACCCTTTTCTTTTTTTCTGGCACCAATGCTTTCATTAGGAACAGTTCAATGTAATCAGAGAGAATCCATAGTCACTTGTTCTTAACTATATTCCCCCATGAATTTTACTCACATATGTACTGGATTTACATTGAAATACCAAAGTAGCACAAAGGTTTAATAGTAACCACAATTTTTTTTTTAATGTTTCTCAGAAAATGAGTACATTAAACCAGAATCATGTGTGTTCGGTGCATAGAAAGTATTGCATCTCCATAGTTCCATTAAACATAACAAGTACAAAGGGGAAATGTCTTTTGGTGGTTGATAAGCTAAAAGGAAGTGAGTCTTGTTGTACTACAATATTAGGAATGTTTTTAAACTTTAGTTCAAGAATGGAAGGTTTCAGATTCTCCTGTATTACCCCTTGCTCAAAAATAAGTAAAAGTAGTTATGGAAAAACCACATGTAGAGTCAATGCTAAGAGTTGGTGTAGGGATATCATGTAAAAACATGATACAGAGATCATTTTCCGTGGTTTATTTAATTATCTCTGTTATTTATGGTATGTTCTCTGAGGTATAACTCGAAAAATTCTAGCAATTAAAGAGAAAGGAAGTTAAACACTACATCAAAAACTAATGATGTACTATAAGTTAGCTAACTGAACAGAATAAAAAAATAAATTAAAAAAAATAAAGAGAAAGGAAATCTGTCTTAGCCCAATGTTAGCCCTGCTCCGCAGTTGGAAAACATTATTTTATAACACATACCAAATCAGCCTTGGAGACGACAATGTCCGTTTGTGCCTGGCATGTTGTAGATATTCAGTGTTTGTTGAACCAATTAATTAATGGACAATTTATAATGGGCTGTTGTAAGGAAAGTGTGCAGTAGATAAATGTTGACTTGATCAAGGTACGGAAAGAACATTAAAGAAGGAAGATCCCTGGGATTCAGTACCCATTCTGGTTCTCCTTAGTGCTATGGCTTTGGGTAATCCTCAACCACCTTGGGCCCCAAGTTTCTTCATCACTTGCTCTAGTCTTGGGTCAAACTGCATTACCACTCCTGTACATGCTACGTGATTTCCCAATTCAGAGTCTTTGTTCTTACAGTTATCTATCTAAAATGCTTTCCTCCAGGGGCGCCTGGGTGGCTCAGTCGTTAAGCGTCTGCCTTCGGCTCAGGTCATGATCCCGGGGTCCTGGGATCGAGCCCCGCATCGGGCTCCCTGCTCCGCGGGAAGCCTGTTTCTCCCTCTCCCCCTGCTTGTGATCCTGCTCTCACTGTGTCTCTCTCTGTCAAATAAATAAATAAAATCTTTAAAAAAAATTAAAATAAAATAAAATGCTTTCCTCCATCACTGCATGACTAAGTCTACCTAGCCATGGCATCCTACTTCTTAATAATCCTCCTAGGACCAATATTCCCCTGCCAAGCTTCCTTGACACCACCCCAGCTAGAAGTTACCTTTCCCCCGATCTCACACAGCACTTTTTTCTTTAAACTCAATGATGTCATTTAATGTTTTATAGCTTATATTATGATTTCTTATGTAGATATCTGTACTACTCTGCTTCTCTTCGAGGGTGCAAGCTCATAAGGGTAGGGCCCATGCCTGCTATATTTTTGTACTCCCCTCATAATATCTAGAAAAATATACTGAAGATTATATGTGCTCAGTAAATATCTGCTGAATCTGAAAATAGGGAATAATAATGCTTTTCTTATCAATGAGAGAGGTCTGTGTTAGATGGTAGCTTCAGGTCATTTCCAGCTTTTAGACCAATGATTAAGGAACACTGATGAGGAATGCTGGATATAGATAAGTATTTATCCATTATGAGGAGAAGAAAAGAGAATACTTGGGTGGATCAGAGTCCATTTAAAAGCTGAGATGAACAGAGAAATTACGGTGCAAGAGTAGAAAGTGACAAGAGCTGTATAGATTATTCTAGTCATTTTTAAAAAGTTCTTTTCTCCACTGCCTTTTTTTTTTTTTTAAAGATTACACATACCTGTGTACAGCTGGCATATTATATGCCCAATTTTGAGAGATTCCCTGAGGACTTGAGCCAGAAAGTGAATTGCAGTTTTAGAATGTAGTTAACAATTTCAAAGACATAATGTTGAATGAAAGAAAGGAGACACAAGACAGTCTATACTGTATGATTCCATTAGTATGAAGTCCAAAAACATTTGTTTTTGAACTTTAATTTCTGGTGAAAGAAGTTAAAACAGTGGCTAACCTTGGAGGGTGGTGACTAGTTCAGGACACAGGGTATGTTCAGATGTACTGCTGGTGCTCTATATCTTGATCTGGGTTATGGTTATGTTTTATATGCACAGGTAAAAATGTTTTGAGTTCTATACTTAAGATGTGTGTACTTGATTGTATGTAAGTTATAACCCAATTAAAAAAAAAAGGATGCAGTTAACAATTGTGATTGTACCACATATAACTGACGGGCAGGTGAAGGATAGATCCAAGCTATGCAGTGTGTTTCCTGGAAGAATGAAGCACACTTTTAAAATTACAGAGTTTTCTCCGCAAACCTGTGACCAGATGGCTCTCATAAATAATGCATCAAAATATGGTTAGAACTATAAGAATTCGTGATGTGTGATAAAATGAAAACAACCAATGATCATATGGTTTACTCATTTTGACTTTCATTGTGATTTTCTGGGAGAGCCAGGATCACCAATAAATTGTCCTTCAGTAAGAATGGAGTAAGTACTGTAGGAGGACACTTGCTAGCTGTGTGAAACCTTGAATAAGTCACAGGCTTTCTGGGAATCAGATGCTTCTATTAAATGGAAAAATATTTTATCTATTCAAAGACAGAGGACAGGATCAATTGATCTCTTAAGACTCATTCCCCTCTCAAAATCTTTGGTTTATGGAAGTTGGAACTATAAAGAACAACTCTGAGTAAAGCTTTCACACTATTAGAAATAGGATGGGAAAGTAAGTCGCTTTAAAAATCTGTAATAAGAGGCAACAAAAAATGTAGGTGGAAATGGAGTCCTGCCAAGCAGTAAGAGATCCAGGCAGAAAACATCTTTTCAGATGCAGCCAGCTACCTGAAACCATTTGCTATTGTTCCCTGGGGATTTCCGTAGCCTTTGGCAAGGGGTTTAACGTAATAATGCTAAAAGAAAGAAAGAAAAAGAGAAAGAGAGAAAGAGAGAGAGAAGGAAAGAGAAAGAGAGACAAGAGAACATTTTCAGACTTCCATCAAAGAAAATGTTCTATGGTAAGTTTTTCCTTTGTGGGTTCATATTTGCAGAGAAAAATAAAATCCATTGCAGAAAATGGTATTCCATAAAATATATGAGCAGAGAAGGAGCACTGTCTAAGTTTGGCTTAAATAAAATCTCACAACTAGGAGGAACTGCAAGGCATCATCTCTGCTTACAGTACTAGTAAGCAGTACTATTTTTCTTAAGAGGCAACAGAGGCCCAGGGAAGCTAACGGACTTGCTGAAGGTCACGCAGAGGGAGGAGCACAGCCGGCCTGTTGTATCATCTTCTGCTGCACCAGGCTGCCCCTTGTGGTTCCTTTTGGATGACTTGAACTCTAAAGAAGAAGCAGGGAGGACTTCCACAGAGTAAATGGGAAGCTGATAGAACTGGGAGTCAGAAGACTCTAGCCCTTCTACCTATTAGCTGGCTTGGGAAATCATTGAACTTCTTCGAGCTTCAACTTCCTCATCTAAAGTAGCACCTCACCCTGTCACTGAGACAGAGGACAATTGAAGCAACCTATGAGAAAGTGCAAAGTAGTTATTAAAATGGAGAAGTTCTTATCTACTGAGTAAATTAAGGAATTAGTAATTACAAAACAATAGTAACTGATAAGAATGCCCTGGGCGGATGCACTATTAACAGGATTCTTATAAAAGTCAATGGCCCTGTAACAGGAAATGTCCTTTGTTTATTTATCACAAGAGTCTAGCGTAATCACTTTTCTTAGGTCTCCAAGGACCCTTCCCTAATGTGTATATGCTGGTTGTAAAAAGAACCTTCTGTGAGGATTCATGTCTCTATCTTCCTTTATACTTTGTATTACCTTTTCAGTTTGTGAACCTAAGATGGTAAAAATGATGTCCTATTGTTATTTTAATTTTCATTTTCCTGATTATTAGCAAGGCTTGGCATCTTTTCATCTTATTGGAAGTGTAAATTGATAAAGCTTGATGGAAGGCGGTTGGATAGTACCGAGTAAAAATTTAAGTGCATATTCCTTTCAAATCAGAAATAGCATTTTTCAATTGCTCCCTTAGAGAAATAATGCTCAGATGTATGCAAATAGAGGCATGCACAAAGTGTTTCACCACAGCAGTGTCTAAAATAACAAATAACTAAAAACAACCTAAGTAACCATCAGTAGGTGAAGTGGTCAGATAAACTATAGACTATCCAAACCATGGAACACTGTGTAACCATTGGAAATGAATGAAGTAGAGAACATGAGAAAAAAAGCAAGTTGCAGAATAAGATGTACAATATAAACACCATTTACTTAGAAAATGAAAATAAAACCATGTATTTCTATATGCATATATATGCATGTAAACGATAAGCAAATGTCTTAAGAGTTATGTAACAAACTGAAAACAGGTTACCTAGGGGAAGGAGACCAAGTGAGCAGGTGGCCAAGGGAAACTTCCATATTCTTTGTATTGTTTAATTCTTTAAAACAAGAATGTATTTTTGTATTAATTGGCCAATTGATAAAAAATATAGTTTTAAAATGATACAGAACACTAAACAATAAAATTTAAGAGATAACATTATTATTTCAGTATAAGGGACAACTTTTAGGTTATAGGTATTTCTTGGATTTTCCAGAGTTGTAAGGTAAGAAGAGTCCTAAACTAAAGCTGAATTAAAATGATATCTGCCATTCAGGTCAAGAATAAAAAGTGTATGGGGTGCCTGGGTGGCTCAGTCGTTAAGCGTCTGCCTTCGGCTCAGGTCATGATCCCAGGGTCCTGGGATCGAGCCCCGCATCGGGCTCCCTGCTCAGCGGGAAGCCTGCTTCTCCCTCTCCCACTCCCCCTGCTTGTGTTCCCTCTTCGCTGTCTCTCTCTCTCTGTCAAATAAATAAATAAAATCTTTAAAAAAAAAAGAATAAAAAGTGTAGTCAAAAATCAAAATCATCCATCTGGATATTTGATATCATGTAGAAATTGACTGATTTTTCTTTCACTTTTTGTCCAGATAGCAAAGAGATACAGATTGAGGTTCACCCTTCATGCCATTAGTTTTAATTTACTTCAATAATTGCTGTGTCCATCATCAATATTTTAAATTGAGCAGAATCCATTTCAATGAGGTCAACTCTCCTTTTTGGCATTGATTTTTTTTCTCTGATCACAAAAGTATCATATGCTTATTGTGAACAGGAAAAAAAAGGTTGGAAGTTGTGAAGAAAAGATAATGTAACCCCATCATCAAAAAGAAATTTTTTTTTAAGTGTTTTTTCCGGGGCACCCGGGTGGCTCAGTCGGTTGAGCGTCTGCCTTTGGCTCGGGTCATGATCCTGGAGTCCTGGGATCGAGCCCCAGCCCCTCATCGGGCTCTCTGCTCAGCGGAAGCCTGCTTCTCCTGCTCCCCCTGCTTGTATTCTCTCTCTGTCAAATAAGTAAATAAAATCTTTAAAAAAATTTTTTAAATAAAGTGTTTTTTCTGCTTTTGGCTTTTGGCTAGAGGAGGCAAAGGTATTAACTGTCTTCGGTCATCCAACACCAGCCACCTCCACCATGCCGCCTAAGTTTGACCCCAATGAGATCCAAGTCGTGTACCTGAGGTGCACTGTTGGCGAAGCTGGTGCCACGTCCCTGAAGATCAAAGATTGGCCCGCTGAGTCTGTCTCCAAAAAAGGTTGGTGATGACATCGCCAAGGCGACCTGTGATTGGAAGGAGGGTCTGAGGATTATAGTGAAACTGACCATTCAGAACAGACAGGCCCAGATTGAAGTGGTACCTTCTGCCTCTGCCCTGATTATTGAAGCCCGCAAGGAACCACCAAGAGACAGAAAGAAGCAGAAAAACATGAAGCACAGTGGAAATATCACTTTTGATGAGATTGTCAATATTGCCTGACAGATGCAGCAACGATCTTTAGCCGGAGAACTCTCTGGGACCATTAAAGAGATCCTGGGGACTGCTCAGTCTGTGGGCTGCAGTGTTGATGGCCACCACCCTCATGACATCATAGATGACATCAATAGTGGTGGAGTGGAATGCCCAGCTAGCTAACTACAAAGGAAAATATTTCAATAAAGGATGATTTGACAACCAAAAAAATAAATAAATAAAGTGTCTTTCCCTTTGCATATAGGTATTCAAGGATTTGAGTTAATACTATTATGCATACAGTTTTGTGTCCCCTTTTTTTTCAATTAACATTTTATGATAAGCATTTCTGCATACCATCACAGATTCTTCAAACATGTTTACAAGGGCACAGTGATAGTCCAAATTATGGGTACACTATAATTTATATATCTCTTCTCCATTATAGGAAATTTAGCTTGTTTTCAGTATTATACTTAATTCTATGAAGAACATCCTTGCATATAATTTTTTCCTCCCATCTTTGATTATGTCCCTAGGATACATGCCTAGAAATGGAATTATAGGATTGTGCTGGTTGTTTTCCATTCCTAGCCCCCGCTCCCTTCTCTGCCTTTCTTTATTCTTCTCTCTGTCTTTATAGATAGCATCTCCAGGATTCCTCGCCTTTGGCTTCCTTGGGATTCAGTTAGTGGGTGGCACCAAGAGGAGACAGGGCGAGAAGAGAGAAAAGTAGGGATATCTCCTCCCCACTCTCTCCCTGCTTTGGGGCAGTGGCTGCATGCCCCTCCCCACCTTCAGCCCAGCCCCCTTTCTTGGTGGTCCCCCCTCCACTGTTCTAGCTCTTATTACTGGATCCTAGTCCAAGATTATTTCCTCCCTCGGTCCTTTAGCTCTAGGAATGGTAACAGCTTCCCACTATTGCTCTTTTTTCGGTGCCTCAACATCTTTTGTTTACTCCTTTAACCTGGCCTGCCCATCTGTAAGTAGTCTTTTTATTAAAGTCTCTTCATTTGAACCATCCTGGAGAAACCCCTTTCCTTTTGGGATCCTGACAGACACAGGGTAAAAGAATATAAGCTTCTGAAATGCATTCTTGGTAGATATTGCCAAATTGCATTGCAGAAAGATTATATCCATTTGCGCTCCCATTAGTAGAGTATGAAAGCCTGAAGAGATGAGCTCTTTAAGTTGCAGTAGATTTTTGAAGGCATTCAGTCTCCTGTTTGTTATCTGGTGCCTGATGTCACTCAGAGGCAAAGCCTTCTGCCATAGGCCACTGAAAGAAAAGTCATGCACGCAAAGGTGAAAATATGGGGATAAACACTTGTCTATTATTTACAAACTTGAGATTCCCAGTGAAGGAAGAGACCCTGGATTTTATTGTGAAAACGACTTCTTTGACACCAATGAATAGGGAAGAACACACCTGCCTGGGCACACAGTATGGTGTGGTTTGGGGGTGTCAGCTCACCTGCAGATGACGGCTAAATTCTAGCCCAGGAAACCAATGGGGATGCAGTGCTGCAGCCTGTAGGTCTTAGTATCCACTTTGTGGAAGAATTCCTACTTCATCTAACTAGTTCTGGCCTTTTTAGGAGAGCAGTTTGCAGGTACATGGCTTATGAGAAAGAGAATCCACAAAGACATCTTCTTCCATTACTTCCTCTCAAATGAGAAGCAACTACACTATGGATATTTTATACAATGCTTGCTAGCATGGGTCTGAGATTTTAGCCAAGTGAGCTGGATGTTTATACTATAGCTGACTCCTGACACAGGTGGAAACATTGTGCTTTTCCATTTTCTTGCAAAGTAATGAGACACCTAGTGGGCACAACATGAAAATGTCCTTATGGGAGATGGTGAGTTCAGTCAATACCCAGGTAAATGATATCCAGTAAGTGCCTTACTGCTTAAATCTACAAAAATATTCTTATTAGAGAAATACCCAGGGCCAGGAATCAGACCAACTATTCATGCATATTGGATAATCAAGATGCATTATTACCATATATTTTTCTAGCACTCAATACTTATCAAAGTCCTTTAAACACAGTTTTTTCCCATGACGCTCAGCATAATGGTCTCCCCTACTAGGTTATTGGCTCCCCGAGGGCAGGGGTCATATGGGTTTCTTTCCAGAACCAGCTCACTGTCTAATATGTAGAAAAGAGGTGCTCGGTAAAAGTTTGATGAACTGAAGTCATCTGAACAACTGCTGCAAGCGGTGGGATAGTTTGATTTTTTTTCTGAGGAAACAAAAGGTCAATGAGTCAAGATAATTGCCTTCTAGCTAAATAAGTAGAAGAGCCAATCATGAACCACACCCTATAATCCTTCACTTTGCCCATGCCCATAGTATGTAGGAAAGCCCCCTTGCTCTCATAAATGCCCACTGGCCTTCCCCTCTCGTATGAGTTAGCAGCATTTGTCTTTATTTCATTGCTAGGGACCCTTAATGGAAGGTCATAGTGTGTAAATCAGGGGTGGTCAATCCGTACCCCAAGTGAGAAGCCAGCGGGAGGCCTTCCTCAGAGGATTTTCTATGTTAGATTACCTGGTATTGAACTCCATTTTCATCTCATCCTGGGGCTTATGCATTTCCATCCTCATAGATCCCATGTTTGATCAACTACCTGGAGTGTAGATGGAGTAATTTGACACAAGCAAATCCCAAGGTTTCCCTGGTTGGGCTTTGTCTTTGGAAAGCACCTTACTGAAAAGTCCTCATCACACATCATGTAAAAGGGTAACAAATCCTGTGAGATTATCTAGGTCAATGTTTCTAAAACCTGGGTTCATGGACCGTTGGAGTTTCCACCGATGAATTATCGGGGTCTAGAAGTTATCTGTGAATATTTTCAATTTTAGATGTCCTTCTATGACCATTCGAAGTTAACATAAGTGCTCTCTGGACCATCTGGCTAGCTACCTCCATAAGTGAATCTGGACACAAGGATTCACTGTCCCACACAAAGTATTTATCTTGGTACCCAGTAGTCAACTAAATATATAAATTTATTGAGATATAATTGCCATACCATAAAATACATCCTTTTAAACTGTGCAATTCACTGGTTTTTAGTATATTCACAGATTGTACAATGACCATCACTATATAATTCCAGAATATTTTCATTACCCCCCCCAAAAAAATCCCCATCCCTATTAGCAGTCATTACCTATTTCCCTCTCCCCCCAGCCCCTAGCAATTACTAATTTACTTTCTATCTCTTTGAATTTGTGTCTTCTGGACATTGCATATAAATGGAATCATATAATATGTGGCCTCTTGCATCTCCATTCTTTCATTTAGCACGTTTTCAAGATTCATCTGTTGTGGCATATATCAGCACTTCATTCCTTTTCGGGGCAGAACATTTTTTCATTGTATCCCATTGTTTATCCATTCATCAGGTGATGGACATTTGGTTTTGTTCCCACTTTCTAGCCATTATGAATAATGCTGCTATGAGAAACTTTTAATTCTAAGTTACAAAAATTCAGGTCTGTTAAGTCTTCAGATACATTGTTGGGGTCTGTGACTCTCAAATTTGAGAAGTACTGACCCAGGCTGACTCCATTGTTGACTAAAGAAAGAAATTGATCAGGTGACATTCACAGAGTTAATGAAAGCTTCTGTGACTAGCTTCATAGTGCAAGCTTGCTGTCTTTTTTATCTGTAAGAAGTAGACATCTTTGTTGAGGGCCGTCCTAAGGTTCTCTCACAGCGAGAGCCACCATTAGCAGTGTGGCTAACACTTAACTAATAACACTGGTGTATGTTGATCCAACCCAGATGCTGGGCAGCTTTTAATTCTCCCAACTCCTGGACTGAATACTGGAAATATTTCCTCAGGCTAAAAGCCAGCAAAAAGAATCACCTGGCCAAACATCCCCATCCAGCCTGCTTTTCTTAGTGTGGCCTCCCAGGGGAGCTCTCTAGACAAACAAAGCTTGTTGACCCAGTTTGAAGGCCTGGGAAATTACCATGTGAGTCACTGGGACAACAGAGCAAAGTGCCAGGCCCCTGAGAAATTCTAAGCACAGGCTTCCAGTGTCATTTGTGTCCCAATAGGGGAGGACCAGGAATCTCAGGGAGGCCTGCCACTTTTCACCGAGTGGCTTCCAAGCTCCTTGGCCCTGTGTGTGGTACCACAGAGGCTGAATCCTGTTTTCCTCACAGCAGGCTTTGCCAACAGCAGTTCACAGGGTGACAGCTCAGTTGTAGGAAGCCAAAACAACCCTGGATACTTAGAAGAAGTACTTAGAAGAAGACATGTAGTGTTGTTTGGAGCAAGGCCACTGGTTCTTTCTGTGAAGGAAGTGCTGAAGCAGCTACAAAAGTTTCAAATTAAAGACCAAGAGTTCAGAGGCAGTATTTTCATATAATGCTCATAGGAGTGAGGCCAGGCTTGCAAAAGAGTACCTCCAAATTACTTAAGGAGTGTTTTATAATGTTCTGAAGATTCTACTTCCTAAATTATGTGAAGAGCTGGAGAAACATGGGCAGAAAAGCTGTGCAGGTCAAACTTGTGACATTTAGATGGTGTGGAAAGTTGGCGGCCTTGATGGGTGTGATGTCAGAATGAATGCCAAAAGTTGTATGGGTCCTCACAGAATTCTTATGGGCATATAGGACTCCTGGGGAAGGGAAAGTACCAGAGTGGGGGCTTCTAAATATCCAGCATGAGGACAAAGGAGGAGGTATTCACAGGACTAGGTGAGGAGAGGGCCTTTTTCTTTTTTTTCTCATTTCTTTTTCTTCTCCTTTTCTTCTTTAAAGCAACACCTGATTCCACCATTTATTCTAGAATGTTCGTCATCAGGAGGATGTCGTTTTAACACATAATCCGATCCAGGATTATAAATTCATGCCTGGTGGGTGTTTGAAGAGAGCGACTCCGAAATTCCTCCCACTGTGGGAATGGCACATGAAGTCTCTCTCCTTCGTGGATTTGCAGGATCAACTTGGGCCCGGAAGAGCTAGAAGACAATTTGATCACCGAGTTTTTAGCGTCTTTAGCCTTACTACTCTCATCCCGTCACTTCACTTCTTGCTTTGTCCCTTTATCTTTTCTGCTTCTGTCTACTTCTGACAGATCTGGCAAAAATACAGCAGACTTGGAGAACCAGGCTGTTCACTTCGCACCCTGGTGCTGTTGCTTCTGAGCTGCCACCTCCTGGGCTCGGGCAGAGTGTCGGCATCAGTCTTTGTCAGCACAATCCCGGTGTCTGCCCTGTGGGCTGGGTGCCCTGCAGAGCCAGTGGGCCAGCTCTAGGCATACCCTGCGGGTACTCAGGTGGAACGCTCAAGGGGGATTAGAGAGAATATTCAGAATTAGACAATAAAGATGAAAGAGGAGCAGAATCAGGTAAAAGTATTTCATTTGTCTAGCAGTATCTTCCTGATGCATGACAGTAAGATAGCAGCACTGCCCATTAGAACTTTCTGTGATGATGGAAATGTTCTACATCTGCGCCATCCAATACGGTAACGACACATGGCTATCGAGCAGTTGAAAGGTGGCTAGTGAGAAATTGAAATTTTTATTTCGTTTCATTTTGACTGACTTAAATTTAAATAGCCACATGTGACTAGTGACTCCTATACGGGAGACACTAGCGTTTTTAAAAATAGCAGAGAGAAGTAGGAGATTAGGCATTGGTGTTTGAGTCCTAGGTTTTAATCCCACCTCCTCTGTGTTACTAGTTTGTAACCCAAGGAAAAATATTTAAGCTCTCTGTACCTCTTTTTACACCTGTAAGATGAGGCCAATAATGTCTACCTTATGGTGTTGTTATGATAGATAAGGTGGATGGGGCCTTGGGTAGAAGGAAGGAATCATTGACTGGTATACTCAATCAACAAAACAGGCCACAAGTATCTGGGAGAGGTGAGGTTGTGTAACCTTTTCACAAACCAGAGACCCCTAGATTACCAACTGTGTTGCCAAATTGTGGCAGTGGCATAAGAGCTCACATTCACAGCTCCTTTCACTTTTTTGATGTTTTCATTGGGATCTTACACTTTTATTCTGAACAGCAGGTAAGGCAAAGACTATTCAGTTTTGCAGATGAGAAAACAGAGAGAGAGAAAGAAAGAAAGGAAGGAAGGAAGAAAGAAAAAGGAAGGAAGGAAGGAAGGAAGGAAGGAAGGAAGGAAGAGAAAGAAAGAAAGAAAGAAAGAAAGAAAGAAAGAAAGAAAGAAAGAAAGAAAGAAA
>NC_058411.1:104240455-104434767 GCF_002201575.2 Neomonachus schauinslandi
AAAGAAAGAAAGAAAGAAAGAAAGAAAGAAAGAAAGAAAGAAAGAAAAGAAAGGAAGAAAGAAAGAAAAAGTAAACCTAGTTGCCCCAAAATGTTACACTAAAGGACCTAATACTGGAGACAACAGTCTCCTCATGGGTCAGAGGCCAATGCTCACTCTGTCCCAGGCTGCAGGAAAGTCCTCAAACCTGCCTTTGGTACAAAGAAACCTCTTCTCAATTCTGTCCCCTTCCCCTCTCTAGTCAGCCAGCGATGTGATATCTGTCCTGGCATTCACAAAAATGGGTAACCAAACTCTGCTCTTTGGAGCGCAGCAACTGTAATCTTTGCCAAATGACGATGAAGAAATGCTTTTGTCCTGCTATCTCATTGTTTCTCTGACCAAGGCTGTCAATGCTTGCTTACTCAGACACTGAGAGCATTTCAGCAATTCTGGGTCTCAATCTAAACTTTGCACATCCATTTGCCTATATCTTCATGCCTATAATTATTTAATTGCTTTCTTTTAATTCCTGCAAGTAGGAGTTCTGCCATCTGAGAAAAGATCAGGAAAGACAGAACCATAGAACTAAAACTCAGGAAAAGAAGAACCATTTCCCATCTTGTCATGCACAACCACACCCCCCTGTTGACAGAGGCATGCCAGTTTAAAACTAAAAAAAAAAACAAAAACAAAAACAAAACTTTACAGCTTTATTGAGGCATAATTCATGTACCATAAATTTAAGGTGTAACTATTTAAGGTGTACAATTTGATGAGTGTAAACATGTGTATATGCCCATGAAGCCATCATAGTCAAGAAAGTGAACATTTCTATTACAGACAGCTTATCCATTTTAGGGTGGAACAGGGTAAGTGCGCCCAGATCAAAACTATATGGTAAAAGCAGTACCACCCTCTTAAAAATAGTGGTGCTGGCCCCTGAAAGGCCGTCTTTATTTCAGTCACTATCTTCATTGGAGAGGCAGCTCTTCATTTGATCTCCACGTGGCTTTTCCTGTTTCCCCACAGTTAATAACATTCATCATTCTGTGTAAGGCCAGCTCCTTTCCTGGTGCTCTGGTTTTCATTCCCTTCCTCTTTTCCAGACACTCCCATTATGAGCATCCCCTTTCTCTGCTGAATCATCTACTTCTTATCTGCAAGCTCCTTTTCCAATCTTAAAACAAACAAAAAAATCAAATCCCTTTTCCTGCCTCCCCATTTCTCCCTTCAGTCACTTACTGCTCTATCTCCTGCCTTCTCAGCATGGCCAAACTTTCAGAAACAGTTACCCAAACTCACTCTCTCCACTTCCTCTCTTCTCTCTCTCTCTTAAAACCACCCCCCTCTCCACCACACATATGCTGTTCTTGACCAGGTCACTCACTACCTCCCTGTTGCTGTATCCAGTAAACCCCTCTCAGTCCTTACCATACTCTGACACTGCTGACCGCACTAGCCTTTACAAAATAGCCTGGCTGTTTGTTTTCTTGGTTGTTGTTTATTGTTTTTTTTGTTTGTTTGTTTTTGTTTTTTTACAAAAGTGATGCTCTCCTTAAAATAGAAGCGGTAGGAAGCTCCTTCTAGGCTCACGCTGTTTCTCTGCTGCACACAGCCACCTGTGCAGGGGCCCGAAACACGAAGTAGCCTCAGAACTCCCAGAAAGTAGTCACTGTACCCTTCTAATTGGGGAAAATTCCTTACTTGCCCTATTGTAGAAGGCAAGAAATTTTTATAAGCCCAAAACCCCCACACAAACAAATAAACAAATAGAGAAGGGCCTGCACTCACTAACTTTTCAACCCTAGTCCTAACAGTTGCTTTAAATACCCAGACACCCTACTCTCCTATGTACTGTTAACTTTTAAAATAGTCATTGTTTTGTGGCGCCTGGGTGGCGTGGTCGGTCGGTTAGGCATCAGACTCCTGATTTCAGCTTGGGTCAGCAGCCCCACGGGCTCCATGCTCAGCGGGGAGTTTACTCTCTCCCTCTGCCTCTCCACCCTGTTCTCTCTCTCTCTCTCCAAAATAAATAAATAAATCTTTAATAAATAAATACTTGCCCTAGAGGTGACTTGGTGGCTGGGTCTACATGACAAGTCTCTGTTGATCTCTCCAGGATGGAAGCCTGTCTGGAGCATGGCTTTCCTGAGAGCAATCCGTTGTTTTCCCCTTCCTAAAACTTACTGAGAATGATAGGAATGAAGCATAAAGGCATCTGGGGTCTTGTGAGGTTGAGCCCGTGGCTTTAAGGGCTTACAGGTTTTTAGATGCATACACAAAAATGGGAGTTCTCGTGACCAATGTTTTTACCCAAGATAAAGTACAAAGCAGGCAATAAAAATCATCCCCAAATCCCACCACCCCGCACAACAGCCATAATAATTCCTTAGACGTCTCTAAAGTTTCACATACACGGGGTCATAACTCACATATTATTCTGTAATTGCTATTTTCACTCAGAATTTACAGTGGATAGATTTCCAAGTCAAAAACTACAGACTAACGCCATGGTTATTAATGCTTGCCAACCATTCAGGATATTTATAAACCATGATTTACTCAACCAGTCTTCTATTGTTGGGCATTTAGTTTGTTTGCATTTTTTGAGGACATAAAGTACACAATGATAAACATCCTGTGCTCAGCTTTTTGCTTTTGTGCAATTTTCTCCTCAGGCTAATTTCTAGTAGTGGACCAGCTCAGTACAATGGTGTGTACATTTTACATTTTGATACAATAAGGCTAAATTCCTTCCAGAAATGTTATACCAATTTATTTTCTCACCAACACTGGATTTAAGGACATCTTTGCCCCACTGTCACCAACATTGGGTTTTATCAATTTCTGGTTTTAGATGTGGCTTTTGTATACTGATTTTTTTTGATCAATTTGAGTATTTTTCTCTCAATTAACCTCATTCATATGTATTAATTATTATGTATAGTTTTAGTCCTGTTATTTTGTTTTATATTTTTATGCTTCCTAGGCTTATATTTTTTTCCTTTCTGGTAATTTTGAGGTAATTCGGCTTTTAGTTCTATAAGTGGTCATTTGTGCCTTTCATTATGTACTTTCTCAAATAGTAGAGTATTTACAGCTCTCTGATAATAGCTAACATTTATTGTACATTTACTATGCCCTCATAATAACCCTGTGAGGTCGTGTTTTCTTTCCTCCCTCCAACTTGTTCATATCTCCAGACCTGGGATATCTAATCTGAATGTTCTGTGGACTCTAAAATTCCTTTGGAAAGAAAAATCATACCCTGGTTGGGTCAGAGCTCAAATCATTCCCCCTACCCAATTGGGCAGTGATGATTATTTCTGTTTAGAGCTTTAGGATGCCCCTCTCACTTCTACTCCCACAGTCAACAGTATCCCAAGGGCATTATTTTTTAACCAATCCAAGCTGCTCTGGTATAGACTGTACTTTCACATGGGTAATCTCATTAGGCCCTCACAGCAAGCCTGTAAAACATTCCTCATCTCCCACATTAGCAGAAGAGTGTGTGTAATTTGTCTTTGTGATCATACTCTGGTGCACTCAGCTAGTGTCCTTTGACTCTCCTTTGATAGCTACATTAAAGAAAATAGAATAAAAGAATCAAAACCCAGATAATCCAGAACACCAAGTTAAAATTCTTCTGGCCTTTGCCAAAGAATATACTTGTATTTGGATGCTATTTAACTCTTATCTCTCTATTGAAAGAAGTTAGATTTATGGAAAAATGCTTCAAGTGTGTAGAAGCCCATCCATCTCTGTAGATTAGCATTTTCTAAAAGGGGTTGCTTGGGTTGTTGTGCAGGATGTTAATAGGTGTTATATGAAAAATGGGTATGGACAATGAATGATGGAAAACACAAAGCTTCTCATGGAATTTGCTTGAAGAATTGCCTTTAATAGGCTAGTGTGCACCAGGAGTCTACAAGACAAAGATAGCATATGCAAACTGATTTGATCTCTATTAATGCCTAATAGGTACTAGTGTTCTGTGGAACACAATTTGGGAAACACTGATGGGTGGGAAATAGTTTTCCATCAAAAAATTCATCAATTATAAAAAAGAAGGAAATACTACCATTTGTGAAAACATGAATGGACCGTGAGGGCATTATGCTAAGTGAAACAATTCAGGCAGAGAAAGACAAATACTGTACGAGCTCACTTATATGTGGAATCTAAAAAAGCCTCGAACTCAGATACAGAAAACATTGGTGGCAAAAACGTGTAATGCATTTATCAAGAACCCCCTGTATGTTTGAAAGAAGTAGAAGGCATAGGCCCTCAAGTAACTGGGAAGTCAAATGCAAATTAAAGCAATGGGCACCAACCCCAAATGGTGAAATCTTACTCTGATTGTATTTTGCTTTGGTGTGTAATTTGGCACATAAATGTAGGTTTCGGTAAAAGTGAAAGTTAGATTTTCCAGGGGCACCTGGGTGGCTCAGTCGGTGAAGTGTCTGCCTTCGGCTCAGGTCATGATCCCAGGGTCCTGGGATGGAGTCCCGCATCAGGCTCCCTGCTCAGTGGGGAGCCTGCTTCTCCCTCTCTCTCTGCCTGCCACTACCCCTGCTTGTGCTCTCTCTCTCTCTCACTATCTCTCTCTGTGTCAAATAAATAAATAAAATCTATAAAAAAAATTTAAAAAAGAAAGTTAGATTTTCCCAAGAGAAGGCCTAGTGCAAAAGAGACTCCAACATATGTATAAATTCAAACAAACCTACATGAACAGAGGCGAAGTTTATTGGACTGAGAAGCTTTCTAGGAAAAGCAGCTTTCATATTCCTTTATTCCTTCCTAAACACTAATTGCTCAATTAAAATTTTAAGGCAGGGGTGGGAGGATGGGTTAGCCTGGTGGTGGGTTTTAAAGAGGGCACATTCTGCATGGAGCACTGGGGGTTGTGCACAAACAATGAATCATGGAACACTTCATCTAAAACTAATGATGTAATGTATGGGGATTCACATAAGAATCAAAATAAATAAATAAATAAATAAATAAAATTTTAAGGCAAATAGTTTTTCCCTTTAAGGAACTAACAGTAGTGATGTTTTAGACTAACATTAATGCTAAAAGAATATGCAAGTTTTCTCTGAATGATGTTTTTCTCTTTCCTTCCCTTTTCTTCTGGAAAGCTCCTAACTCATCTTTCAGGCTTTCAGTTTGAACATTATTTATTTTAAAAAATTTTTAACACACAGGGCGCCTGGGTGGCTCAGTTGGTTAGGCGACTGCCTTCGGCTCAGGTCATGATCCTGGAGTCCCGGGATTGAGTCCCGCATCGGGCTCCCTGCTCGGCAGGGAGTCTGCTTCTCCCTCTGACCCTCCTCCCTCTCATGCTCTCTGTCTCTCATTCTCTCTCTCTCAAATAAATAAATAAAATCTTTAAAAAAAAATTTTTTTTAACACACAATGTTACATAGTTTCAAGTGTACAACATAGTGATTAGACAACTCTATATGTTATACTATGCTTATAAATATGGCTACCATCTGTCACCATAGAATGCTATTATAATACCATTGATTATATTTCCTATGCTGTACCTTTCATCCCTATGACTTATTCATTCCATAACTGGAAGCCTATACCTCCTACTCCTCTTCACCCATTTTGCTCATCCTCACCCCCCTGTCCTCTGACAACCACCAGTTTGTCCTCTGTATTTTTGGGTCTGTTTCTGTTTTTTGTTTGTTTGTTCATTTGTTTTATTTTTTAGATTCCCCATAGAAATGAAATCATACGGCATTTGTCTTTCTTTGACTTATTTCACTTAGCATAATACCCTCTGGGTCCATCCATTTTATCACAAATGGCAAGATCTCATTTATTTAATGGCTGAGTAATATTCCTCTGTGTGTGTGTGTGTGTGTGCATGCGCGCGCACGTGCACGCCACATCTTCTTTACCCATTCAACTATCAATGGACACTTGGGCTGCTTTCATATCTTGGCTATTATGAATAATGCTGCAGTAAACATAGGGGTGCATATGTCTTTTTCAATTAGTGTTTTTGTTTTCTTTGGGTAAATACCCGGTAGTGGAATTACTGGATTGTATGGTATTTCTATTTTTAATTTTTTGAGGAAATTCCATAGTATTTCCCACAGTGGTTGCACCAATTTACATTCCCATCAACAATGTAAGAAGGTTCCCTTTTCTCCACATCCTCACCAACACTTGTTATTTCTTGTTTTTTTGAAATTAGCCATTCTGACAGGTTTAAGGTGATATCTCATTGTGGTTTTGATTTGTATTTCCCTGATGATTGATAATTGAACATCTTTTCATGTGTCTGTTTGCTATCTGTCTGTCTTCTTTGGAAAAATGTCTACTTAGGTCCTCTGTCCATTTTCCCCCATTGGATTATTTGTTGATTTTTTTCTGTGTTGTATAAATTCTTAATATACTTTTGATATTAATTGCTTATTGGATGTATTGTTTGCAAATATCTTCTCCCATTCAGTAGGTTGCCTTTTCATTTTTTTAAAGATTTATTTATTTTAGAGAGAGAGAGTGCATGTGCAGGGTGGGGAGGGGGAGAGAGAGAGGGAGGGAATGCTGAGCGCAGAGCCTGACACGGGGCTTGATCTCACGATCCTGAGATCACAGCCTGAGCTGAAACCAAAAGTCAGACAATTAACCAACTGCGCCACCCAGGCACCCCTGCCTTTTCATTTTGTTGGTAGTTTCCTTTGCTATGCAAAGGCTTTTTATTTTGGTGTAGCCTCAATAGTTTATTTTGCTTTTGCTTCCCCTTGCTTGAGGAGACATATCTATAAATATGTTGCTAAGGCTGATGTCTAAGAGATTACGGTCTATGTTTTCTTCCAGGAGTTTTATGGTTTCAGGTCTCACATTTAGGTCTTTAATCTATTTTGAATTTATTTTTGCATATGGTATAAGAAAGTGGTCCAGTTTCATTCTTTTGCATGTAGCTGTCCAGTTTCCCCAGCATCATTTATTGAAGAGACTGTCTTTTCTCCATCATATATTCTTGCCTTTGTTGTAGATGAATTGACCATGAGTTTGGGTTTATTCTAGGCTCTCTATCCTATTCTGTTGATTTGTGTGTCTGTTTTTGTGCCAATATCACACTGCTTTGATTATTATAGCTTTGTAGTAGAGTTTGAAATTAGGAAGCATGATGCCTCCAGTTGTGTTCTTCTTTCTCAAGATTGCTTTGGCTATTCAGGGTCTTTTCTACTTCCATACAAATTTTAGAATTATTTGTTCTAGTTCTTTGAAAAATACTTACTGGTATTTTGATTGGGATTGCATTGAGTCTGTAGAATGCTTTGGGTAGTATAGACATTTTAACAATATTCTTCCAACCCATGAGCATGGTATATTTTTCTATTTGTGTCATTTTTAATTTCTTTCATCAGTGTTTTATAGTATTTAGAGTACAGATCTTTCACCTCCCTGGTCAAGTTTATTCCTAGGTATTTTATTCTTTTTGGGCAATTGTAAATGGGATTGTTTTCTTAATCTCTCTTTCTGCTACTTCATTATTAATGTATAAAAATGCAACAGATTTTTGTACCCTATGGCTTTACTGAATTCATTTATTAGTTCTAGTAGCTTTTTGGTGGAGTCTTTAGGGTTTTTTATGTATAATATCATGCCATCTGCAAACAATGACAATTTTATTTCTTTCTTACCAATTTGCATGACTTTTATTTCTTTTTCTTGTCTGGTTGCTGTGGCTAGAATTTCCAATACTATGTAGAATAAAAGTGGTGAGAAAAGACATCCTTGTCTTTTTCCTGATCTTAGAGGAAAAGCTTTTAGCTCTTTTCCATTGAGTATGATGTTAAATGAGGGTTTTTCATTTATGGCCTTTAAAATGTTGAAGTATTTTCCCTCTAAACCCACCTTGTTGAGAGTTTTTATCATGAACAGATGTTGAATTTGGTCAAATGCTTTTTCTACATCTATTGAGATGATCATATGGTTTTTATCCTTTATTTTGTTAACATAGTGTATCATGTTGGATTTGTGGATATTGAAGCATCCTTGCCTATGGATGGAATAATTCCACTTGATCATGATGAATGATCCTTTTAAGGTACTGTTGAATTTGGCTTACTAATATAGGGTGGAAAACTTTTGCATCTAATTTCATCGGAAATACTGACCTGTAGTTTTCTTTTTTTGTAGTGTCTTTGTCTGGTTTTGATATCAAGGTAATGCTGGCCTCATAGAATGAGCTTGCAAGCATTCCTTCCTTTTTAATGTTTTGGAATAGTTTGAGAAGGATAGGTGTTAACTCTTCTTTAAACGTTTGATGGAATTCACCTGTGAAGCCACTGGTCCTGGACTTTTTTTTTTTTTAAGATTTTATTTATTTATTTGACAGAGAGAGACACAGCAAGAGAGGGAACACAAGCAGGGGGAGTGGGAGAGGGAGAAGCAGGCTTCCCGCTGAGAAGGGAGCCCGATGCGGGGCTCGATCCCAGGACCCTGGGATCATGACCTGAGCCAAAGGCAGATGCTTAACAACTGAGCCACCCAGGTGCCCCAGTCCTGGACTTTTTTTGTTGGGGAGTTTTTTGATTGCCAATTCGATTTTTTTACTAGTAATTGGTCTATTCGGGTTTTTTATTTCTTTCTGATTCAGTTTTAGAAGATTGTGTGTTTTTAGGAATTTATCCATTTCTTCTAGGTTGTCCAGTTTTTTTGGCGTATAGTTTTTCATGTAGTCTCTTACAATCCTTTGTATTTCTGTGGTTTGGGTGGTTTTTCTCCTCTTTCATTTATGATTTTACTTATTTGACTCCTCTTTTTTTCTTGATGAATCTTGCTAAAGGTTTATCAGTTTTATTTATCTTTTCAAAGACCTAGCTCTTGGTTTCATTGATCTTTTTATTGTTTTTTAGTCTCTATGTCATTTATTTCTGCTCGGATCTTTATTATTTCCTTCCTTCTACTAACTTCAGGCTTTGTTTGTTCTTTTTGTTCTAGTTCTTTTAGGTAGAAGGTTAAATTGTTTCTTCGAGATTTTTGTTTGTTTGTTTCTTGAGGTAGGCCTGTATTGATATAAATTTCTTGCTTAGAATTGCTTTTCCTGGGGGCGCCTGGGTGGCTCAGTTGGTTGAGCGACTGCCTTCGGCTCAGGTCATGATCCTGGAGTCCCGGGATTGAGTCCCGCATCGGGCTCTCTGCTCGGCGGGGAGTCTGCTTCTCCCTCTGACCCTCCTCCCTGTCATGCTCTCTGTCTCTCATTCTCTCTCTCTCAAATAAATAAATAAAATCTTAAAAAAAAAAAAAGAATTGCTTTTACTGTGTTGCAAAGATTTTAGACCATTGTGTTTTCATTTTCATTTGTTTCAAGGTATTTTTTTTAAATTTCTCTTTTGAATTCTTAGTTGACCCATTAGTTGCTTAGTAGCATATTGTTTAACCTCTATATTTTT
Source organism: Neomonachus schauinslandi (assembly GCF_002201575.2). Classification (NCBI taxonomy): domain Eukaryota; kingdom Metazoa; phylum Chordata; class Mammalia; order Carnivora; family Phocidae; genus Neomonachus; species Neomonachus schauinslandi. Next base: position 104,249,863 of record NC_058411.1, read on the forward strand.
TAGTTTTTTCCCCAGTTTTTTTTCTTGTAATTGATTTCTAGTTTCTTACTGTTGTGGTCAGAATAGAGGCTTCTATGGTTTCAGTCTTCTTAAATTTATTGAAACTTGCTTTGTGGCTTAACGTGTGATTTATTCTGGACAATGGTCCAAATGCACTTGAAAAGAATGCATATTCTGATGTTTTTGGATGGAATATTCTGTATATATCTGTTAAAATCCATCTAGTCTCATGTGTCATTCAAAGCCACTCTTTTCTTATTAATTTTCTTTCTGGATGATTTATCCATATATGTAAGTGAGGTGTTAAAGTCCTCTATTTTTATTTTTTTTATTTATTTATGTTTTTAAAGATGTATTTATTTATTTGAAAGAGACAGAGTGTGAGTGGGGGAGGGGCAGAGGGAGAGGAAGAGGGGAGGCAGACTCCCCACTGAGCTCTGAGCTCATCATGAGGCTCAATCTCATGACCTAAGCCAAAACCAAGAGTTGATTGCTTAACTGACTGAGCCACCCAGGTGCCCCTAAAGTCCTCTATTTTTAAAGTATTACTGTCAATTTCTGTCTTTGTGTCTGTTGCTTTATGTTTTTAGGCATTCCAATTTGGGTTCACAGATATTTACAATTGCTATATACTCTTTTTGAATCATCCCTTTATCATTATATAATGCCCTTCTTTGTCTCTTTTTACAGTCTTTGTTTGAAAATCTGTTTGTTTGAGGGGCACCTGGGTGACTCAATCAGTTGAGCATCTGATTCTTGGTCTTGGCTCAGGTCATGATCTCAGAGTTGTGAGATGGAGCCCCATATGGGGCTCTGGGCTCAGCACGGAGTCTGCTTGGGATTCTCTCCCTCTCCCTCTCCCTCCCCTTCTGCCCTCACCCTGCTCTTGCATGCATGCACTCTCTCTCTCTAATAAATACATAAATAAAATGTTTAAACTAGTTATAAAAAAATCTATTTGATATAGTATTGCTACCTGCTTTTTTGTTTGTTTCCATTTGCATGGAACATCTTTTTTTTTTTTTTAAGATTTTATTTATTTATTTGACAGAGAGAGACACAGCGAGAGAGGGAACACAAGCAGGCGGAGTGGGAGAGGGAGAAGCAGGCTTCCCGCTGAGAAGGGAGCCTGATTTGGGGGCTCGATCCCAGGACCCTGGGATCATGACCTGAGCCGAAGGCAGATGCTTAACAGCTGAGCCACCCAGGCGCCCCTGCATAGAACATCTTTTCTATCCCTTCACTTTTAGTTTGTATGTGTCTTTAGGTCTGAAGTGTGTCTCTTGTAGGCAGTATATATATGGGTCTTGTTTTTCTTCATCCATTCTCACCCTATGTCATCCTTTTTTTTTTTTTAAGATTTACTTATTTATTTGAGAGAGAGAGAGAGAGATAGGGAGGGGGAGGAGCAGAGGGAGAGGGACAAGCAGACTTGACACTGAGCATGGAGCCTGATGTGGGGCTCGATCTCACAACCCTGAGATCATGACCTGAGCTGAAACCAAGAGTCAGACGCTTAAATGAGCCACCCATGCACCCCTGGACCATTTACATTTAAGGTAATTATCAGTAGGTATGTACTTATTGCCATTTTGTTAATTATTTTTCTGGTTGTTTTTGTAGTTGTTTTCTGTTCCTTTATTCTTCTCTTGTTCTCTTCCCTTGTGATTGATGACTTTCTTTAGTTTATGTTTTGCTTTCTTTATCTTTATTTTTTGTGTAGCTATTATAGGTAGGGTTTGGTTTGTGGTTACCATGAGGTTCACATATAGCAGCATCCTAAGTATATAGCAGTTTCTATGAAGTTGATGGTTACTGAAAATTAAACACATTCTAAAAGAACTTCATTTTTACTCCTCCCCTCCACATTTTATGTATATGTTGTCATTTTTTATATCTTTTTATTTTGTGAGTCCCCTTAACTAATTTTTAGATATAATTGATTTTAGTACTTTTGTCTTTTAATCTTCCTACTAGCTTTATAGGTAATTGTTCTACTATCTTTACTGTATGTCTACTTTTACTTGTGAAATTTTTCCTTTCATAATTTTCTTCTAATTGTGGCCTTTTCCATTTAAAGAAGTCCTTTAACATTTCTCATATGTTTAATGGTGATGAACTCCTTTAACTTTTGTTTGTCTTTGGAACTTTTTATCTCTCCTTCAAATCTCAATAATAATCTTGCTGGGTAGAGTATTCTTGGTTGTAGGATTTTTCCTTTCAGCACTTTGAATAATGTCACTCTTCTGGCCTGCAGTTTTTGCTGAAAAATTAGCTGATAACCTTATGGGGTTTCCCCTTGCATGTAACTAGTTGCTTCTCTCTTGCTGCTTTTAAAATTCTTTCTTTATCTTTAATCTTTGACATTTTAGTTATTATGTGTCTTGGTGTGGACTTCCTTGGGTTCATCTTATTTGGGGCTTTCTGTGCTTCCTGGATCTGGATGTCTGTTTCCTTCTCAGATTAAGGAAGTTTTCAGCTATTATTTCTTCAAATAAGTTTTGTACTCCTATTTCTCTCTCTTCTCCTTCTGGGGCCCCTATAACATGGATGTTATATGCTTGATGTTGTTTCAGAGATCCTTTAACCTATCCTTATTTTTAAAAATTCTTTGTTTGCTGTTCTGCTTGGGTGCTTTCCATTACCCTTTCTTCCAAAGTGCTGATCCATCTTTCTGTATCCTCCAATCTGCTATTGATTCCGTCTAGTGTATTTTTCATTTCAGTTACTACATTCTTCAACTCTGATTGGTTCTTTTTTCATATTTTCTATCTCTTTGTTGAAGTTCTCACTGAGTTTACCCCCTCTTCTCTCCAATTTAATGAGATCTTTATGACCATTACTTTAAACTCTTTATTATGTAAATGGCTTATTTCCATTTCATTTGTTCTTTTTCTGAGGTTTTGTCTTGTTTTTTCCTTTGGAGCATATTTCTCTGTCTCCTCATTTTGTTTGACTTCTTGTGTTTGTTTCTATGAATTACATGGAACAGCTACTTCTCCTAAACTTAATGGAATGGCCTTGTGTAGGAACATTCCCCGTGTAGACTGTGTGTGCCTGGCAGCTTTCACTGGCTGACTAGAGTTGTAGCTGGCATGGCCTGGTGGTCCTGGGGCACTCCACACTGGGGCCTGCCTGGTGGGATGTCTGGAGCTGCAGTGAGCATGGACTTGGGGTTCCTTGGCACTCTGCACAGGTGGGCCCTGGCAGGACAACTGGAGCTGGAGCAGTTGTGGGCTGGGAGATCCTGGAGTACTCTATGCAGTGGGTGCCCTGACAATTGTCTGGAGCTGAAGTGGGGTGTTACTGGATTGTTCTGGGGATGCTCTGTGCCTGTGTCACCTGGTGAAATGACTGGACCTGTGAGCATCATCCAAGGAAAACCCATTGATTATTAATGAAAGAAAACAAGTTCAGGTATATTAGGTATAAAGCAATTCTTTGGAAGGAACTAGAAATAGAGAATTTTGGGGGAGAAATAGAAAATATTTTATTCATTTTCTTTCAACAAAGCTCAAAGAACATAAAACTATTCAAGTGAGGAGGCAAATCAGTATTTACTGGGTACTTACTCTATGTTAACTCTTTCACATAATTTATCTCAGGTAATCCTGACAACAACTCTGCAACAGACATCATTTCCCCACTTCACAAATGAGAAAACTAAAGGGTAGAGGGGATAATAATTTGCTCAAGGTCCACAATGCTTGGAATTGAAGAACTAGGACTTGACACATTATTATCTTAAACACATTATTTTAAAGTGATTTCTTAAAAAAAAAAGATTTTATTTATCTGTCAGAGAGAGAGAGCACAAGCAGGGGGAGTGGCAGGCAGAGGGAGAAGCAGGCTCCCTGCTGAGCAAGGAGTGCGATGTGGGACTCAATCCCAGGACTCTGGGATCATGACCCAAGCCAAAGGCAGACGCTTAACTGACTGAGCCACCCAGGCGTTTCTGAAGTGATTTCTAATACTGGCAAGTTAAAAACAGGAAATAGAGGGTAGATAAGATAAAGAAAAAAAATTGGAGAAGAAATGGAAAGAAAGGGAGCAAGAAAGAGAGAGGCAGACAGAGGAACAAAGGAATAGTTCATTTTAAGATAGAGACATGGAGTTGCACAAAGAAAGAAAGGCATAGAGATAGGTGTTTTCTTTTTTTGATTTAAATACAATTCCTAGAATTTCACACACAGAGACAGATACACAGAAGCTGATGTTTGCACAAAGATATCCCTCTTTTAAAAATCTGGATTTTTAAGTTACTAATCTCAACAGCAAACATAGCTAAAATCATCAGGTAAATTTAAAAAATGTTTATTTCATGTTGGGAAGTACAGATGTTCTTGAAATCATGTCTTCCTAAATTTTGGTGAGAAAAAAAATCTCTTCTGTTATTCTTGGAAAATAGAGAATGGCACTTTCCATAGGAGAGAATGGTCCCAGAGAATCATTCCTGTCTTGAGGGCTTGTAAGATATCCCTAATAAAGACTTTTAAAGCAAGATGCTATTATTGAGATCTTTATTCATGCTATCTGGGTTGGTATTTGCTCTGTGTGTTAGGTGGAATTAAGATAAGAGCCAAATTTGGCACAGGAATGGAGAGGAATTCTCCCCTTTCCTGAAATGTGATTGTATCTAAGTAATTTTAATTCCTAATACATGATCAGCTAGTTATTCTTTCTTTAAGCTATTTACAGATTGACCAGTATGTTCACCAATTCCTTTGCTTACAGTTGATTTTGGGACATGCTTCTTCCTTCAGACTTCAGTTTCTTTCTTCCTGAGTATATCCTTTAATAGCTCTTTCAGCAAGAACCTGTAAAAAGTAAGCTCTCAGTCTTTGTATGTCTGGAAATGTCTTGAGTGAGAATGTAAGAGACTCTAATACTCTAGGTCATTGCCCCTCAGCACTTTGAAGGTGACATTCCAGTTTTCTGGCAATGTTGGTTGTCCATGAAAAGTCTGCTATAAGTTTAATAAATAGTCATGTCTTTAAAGATAAGCTTTATCATCTTTCTGGTAGTTTTAAGATTTTTCTCTTTGACTTTGATGTTCTACAGTTTCATTCCATTCTGTGTGGGTGAGGGCATGTTGTTATTTTTCCTGCTTGGTTGCCAGGCTTCTTCAATTAAAGAAAACCAAATCCTTAGAATTTCACCTATATTTCTCCCAATATTGTCTCTCCCTCATTTTATTTATTTGTATGTGAGATCTTCTCATTTTATCTTTCATGTCTCTATTCAGTTTTTTTTGGTCTCTATCTGTGCTGCATTTTGGATGATTTCTTTATATCCAAGTTCCAATTCATTAATTTCTTTTCAGCTATATCTAATATACTGTGTAATCTGTCCATTAAGTGTTTTTTTTCCCCCAGTGATTATGTTTTGTGTCTGAAATTTCTAATTGGTTCTTTTACCATATTATACTTTTTATATAGTGTCCTGTTTTTGCCATAAGGTATCTATTCCTTAAAATTTTTAAAGAAAGTTATTTAAAAATCTGTTCAGATTGTCTATTACCTTGAGGTTTTTTTCCTGTTTGTTTCTCCTCTCCCTCATTTAATCTGCCTCTTAGTGATTTATTTCCTCATATGATTTGTAATTTTTGACTTTGAGCTTATCAGCAGCAGGGTTGTTTTCCATGGAGTCTGTGTGTGATGGATTTTGAAGGTGTTTCTAACAGGTCAGTTGCACAGTTTGCTGTTGCCAAGACCCTGCAGGTTTCACTAACTATGAAAGAGTTTTTATGTTGAACTTTTAGTTCAAGGATTCTACATCAGGTGCAAAATTGTGTGTGTGTGTGTGTGTGGTATCTGCCTAAGGGTATATGAATAAATTAGTCCTTTCTTTCGTTTGATATTATGTAGGCACAGAATTAGTAGAATGGAGTTCAAGGTTTTATTTATTTTTTATTTGTTTTAAAGATTTTATTTATTGGAGAGAGAGAGAGAGAGTGCTCAAGAGAGCACAAGCAGTGAGAGGAAGAAGCAGGCTGCCCATCCAGCAGGGAGCCTGATGTGGGACTTGATCCCATGACCTTGGGATTGTGACCTGAGCCAAAGGCAGGCGCTTAACCGACTGAGCCACCCAGATGCCCCTGGAATTCAAGGTTTTAAAATGCCTCTCTTTTTTTTAAAGATTTATTTATTTGAGAGAGAAAGAGTGCAAGTGTGCAAGTGGGGGGAGGGGCAGAAGGAAAGAGGGAGAGAATCCTCAAGCAGACTCCCTGCTGAGCAAGGAGCCCAACGTGGGGCTCCATCCCAGGACCCTGAGACCATGACCCGAGACAAAACCAACAGTTGGCCGCTTAACTGACTCAGCCACCCAGGCACCCTAAAATGTCTCATTTTTGTTAAAGTTGTTTTAGTTGCATATTTCAATTTTATTTCAAAGTAGTAAAATTTGAGCTCTCACCTCCACTCATTTCTGTTGTTGTAAAATGTATTTTCTTGTTTCAAATTAAATCAAAGCTTTAATACTTGGTACATTTTTTCATGCCTTCTCTATTAGCTGTCTGTTTTCTCTTCTGGGATAAAAGGCAGTGAGGCTTGAAGAATAGACTTCTTGTCTAAATTTACAGACTTGATTGGAATGCACTGTGAATTATCCTTGTGAAGTCTTAATAATTCACTGCTTGTTGGGGAATTGGAAACTATTGATTCATGTTCTGCTCTGGGAGATGTTATTTCTCTCTGCTAAGGGTGCATTATAGGGCTGGGTTTGGGCTTCCATTCTGCCAACAGGCAGACAATTGCCCACAATTTATTTATTTATTTATTTAGATTTATTTATTTATTTGTGTGTGAGAGAGAGAGCATGAGCAAGGGGAGGGCAGAGGGAGAGGGAGAGAGAGAATCCCAAGCAGACTCCCCTCTGAGTGTGGAGCCCGATGTAGGGCTCGGTTCCATGTCCCTGAGATCATGACCTGAGCTGACATCAAGAGTTGGATGCTCAACTGATTGAGCCACCAAGGTACCCCAACCTACTTTTTAATCTAGTATGCATGGAAGTTTTTTTCAGTTCTGGCCGGTAAAATTTTGATACAGAACTTACTATATTTCCACATCTTTCCCTCACATGTTACCCAATTAGACCAAATTTTCTAGAGAAATGAGAGATTTCTCTGTTACTGGAGAATATGTTTGAGACCTGGACTGTCCAATAAGGGAGTCACCAGCCACATGTGACCCCTGAGCTCTTGAAATATGGTCAGTTCAAATTGAAATGCATTGCAAGTGCAAAATACACAGTATAAAAAAATGTAAAATGTGACATTAATAATTGTTGATTACATTGTAAATGACAATATTTTGGATATACATTGGGTTAAATGAATTACGTTATTAATTTTACTTGTTTCTTTTTTATAAATGTAGCTACTAGAAAATTATTTATTTTTCTGTACAGCAGTAAATTATTTATTACTATTTTTCCCCAAATTTTTATTTAAATTCAAGTTTGTTAATATTGGTTTCAGGGGTAGAATTTAGTGATTTATCACATATAACACCAGTGCTCATCATAACAAGTTTTCTCCTTAATACCCATCATCCATTTAGCCCATACTCCACCCACATCCTTCCACCCACCCTCAGTTTGTTCTCTAATGTTAAGAGTCTCTTATGGTTTGCTTCCCTCTCTCTTTCTTTTTTCCCTTCCCATATGTTCATCTGTTTTGTTTCCTAAATTCTACATACGAGTGAAATCATATGGTATTTGTCTTTCTCTGACTGACTTATTTCACTTAGAATACACTCTAGCTCCATCCAAGTCATTGCAAATGCAAGATTTCATTCTTTTTGATGGCTGAGTAATATTCCATTGTGTATAGATACCACATCTTCTTTATCCATTTATCAGTCAATGGACACTAGGGCTCTTTCCATAGTTTGGCTATTGTTGATAATGCTGCTATAAGCATCATGGTGCATGTACCCCTTTGAATCTGTATTTTTGTATCCTTTGGGTAAATACCTAGTAGCGCAATTGCTGGATCATAAGGTAGCTCTATTTTTAACTTTCTGAGGAGCCTCCATACTATTTTCCAGAGTGGCTGCACCACTTTACATTCCCATCAATAGTGTAAGAGGGTTCCCCTTTCTCTGCATCCTCACCAAGATCTGTTGTTTCTTGTGTTGTTAATTTTAGCCATTCTGACAGGTGTGAGGTGGTATCTCATCGAAGTTTTGATTTGTATTTCCCTGATGATGAATAATGTTGAGCATGTTTTCATGTGTCTATCAGTCATCTGGATGTCTTCTTTGGAAAAATGTCTATTCATGTCTTCTGCCCATTTCTTAACTGGATTATTTGTTTTTTGAGTGTTGGTTTGAGAAGTTCTTTATAGATTTGGATACTAACCCTTTATCAGATATGTCACTTGCAAATATCTTCTCCCATTCCGTAGGCTGCCTTTTGGTTTTGTTGGTTGTTTCCTTCACTGGGCAGAAGCTTATCTTCGTGAAGTCCCAATATTTCATTTTTGCTTTTGTTTCCCTTGCCTCTGGCAACGTGTCTAGTAAGAAGTTACTACAGTTGAGGTCGAAGAAGTTGCTGCCTAGGTTTTCTAGGATTTCGATGGTTTCCTGTCTTACATTTAGGTCTTTCCTCCATTTTAAATTTATTTTTGTGTATGGTGTAATAAAGTGGTCCAGTTTCATTCTTCTGCATATTGTAGTCCAGTTTTCCCAGCACCATTTGTTGAAGAGGTTACTAGAAAATTTTAAATTACTTATGTGTCTAGCATTATATTTCTCTTGGACAGCATTGCCATAGAGTCTGATGAACAGGGAAACCCACAAGCATTCTAATAAGAACTTCTTTCATTTTGTTGTTTCACCCTATCCTTCCATTCACCATTTCTTTTACAATGTCATGATTTTTAAAAAGATTTTATTTATTTATTTATTTATTTATTTATTTATTTATTTATTTATTTATCTTAAGATTTTATTTTTAAGTAATCTTTACACCCAATATGAGGTTCAAACTCACAACCCCAAGATCAAGAGTCACACGCTCTATTGACTGAGGCAGCCAGGCACCTCAATAATATCATAATTTTTGGTATGAATTGATGCTGTACTACCACAAGGCAGGAAAATGGATAGGGGGTTGTATCTCACCTGGGTGAAGTTATAAGTCAGCATATAAGGCAAAAATTGGATATAGTCAAAATTACCCTTGAAAATCCCTTAACAACGGGCACCTGGGTGGCTCAGACGGTTAAGTGTCTGCCTTCGGCTCAGGTCGTGATGCCAGGGTCCTGGGATCGAGTTCCGCATCGGGCTCCCTGCTCCTTGGGAGCCTGCTTCTCCCTCTGCTTCTCTCTCTCTCTCTCTCTGTCTCTCATGAATAAATAAATAAAATCTTTAAAAAAAAAAAAAAAGAAAATCCCTTAACAAGGCCTCAAACTCTCCCTGTCACACCATCTATTATTAAGCCTCACCCAGATAATTTTTTCTCTGGTATTAGGTCATATCCCTATTTCTTCACTGAGAACAGATAAAGTAGTTGGCTTGTGTTTGGTGCCATATTATAGCAAATACAAATCTTAAATCCATAGTCACCCTCAGCATGGAAAGATGCCTTCTTGGGAAAAGCAGAGGGACTGAGGTTCCCAATGGAAGCAGCAAATTTATACTTTTTGCTCACTTGCCATAGAGGGGGGACATGCCTGCTTAATTTATTTCTCTCTCTTACCCCCCATCAATCTTTCTGTTTCTTTCTATGCTAGCTAAGTTCTGATAGTTTGATTTGTGTATATTAGCATGTAAAGATCTCCTTCTCTGTTCTGATATTCTGTGGATCTGTGTTTCTAAATGTTTATAAAAAGCCAAAATGAAGTTGCACAATCATGTGAGTGTACTTAATGCCACTAAACTGTATACTTTAAAATGGTTAGCGTGTTTAATTTTATGTTACATATATTTTACCATAATAAAAAATAGTCATAATGAAGCGTAATTACAATCGGTGGGGTAAAAATGTGGGACTTTTGGTGTCAGACAGAATGGGTAAGTGGGGTTGGCTTCTCCAGAAAGCAAACTCTGAGACTGAGTTTAGCATTCAGGATGTTTATTTTTAAAACGTCTCTTGGAATCCACACCTATGGAAGGGAGGGGTAGGAAGCAGGAGTGGGTACAGGGAAAAACAGAGCTATGCTGCAGGCTCTCCCAACAGCCTCAGTCAGCCTCACAGGGGGCTCTGGAGTGAAAACGGCCCTACAGAGTTGTGCCATGAAGCTAACATGGCCTTTATACCCCAACTTCAATAATGTGGGCTGTCCCTGGAAGGGTGTAACCATGGATGAAGTGGCTCTCCGCAGCAAGGGCAATTCCTGAAGGATTGACAGCTGAAGGCTCTCTATAAACAACACTCCCACAGCTGGAGTGACAAGTCCCTCTTCGAAGGGAGATCTGCACAGTGCATTCAAGATGTCATCACAGAACTTTTTTTTTTTTTTCACACCCAGCATCCATTTCACTCTTCAAAACTGTGACTTGAATTCATTTTGAGGAATTACTTCTACAGAATGGGGCTTCTTCATGGGGTAGTAAATTACAGGTCCTGCCCCCTTCTGAAGTTAAAGACCATGGGAGGACTCTTTCCATGAACTTTGAGTCTTGAACAAAATGACAGAAGGATGAAAAAAATTGTTGATGTTCATACTTTCTTGACTAGAGGATGGGTCATCCCTTTTGCACTTGGTTCCAGCCCTGTCTTATATGGCTTCCCATTTATTCTGTGAGCTGTTCAATTAATAACCTCTTTTTAAAAGATTTTTTAAAAAGATTTTATTTATTTATTTGACAGAGAGATAGTGAGAGCAGGAACACAAGTAGGGGGAATGGGAGAGGGAAAAGCAGGCTTCCCGCAGAGGCCTATGTGGGGCTCGATCCCAGGACCCTGAGATCATGACCTGAGCCGAAAGCAGACGCTTAATGACTGAGCCACCCAGGCGCCCCTAATATCCTCTTTTTAATATCCTCTTTTTTGGTTGAACTTAGCCAATCTTTTGCTTGCAACCAGATAACCTCAGTTGATGCACTAGGGTTCAGATCTGGTTTCATCACATTTAAGTGTTGTGATCTTGAGTAAGTAAGTCTCTGTTGGTCTCGGTTTTCTCATCTGCAAATTGGGTACAATAAAATCTACTCTGCAGGTAGAGCTATGGTAGGAGATAGTGTATGCCCAAAATTGTAACTAATAGTCTAAAAGGGTTATAAAACTAATAAACAGTTTCTGCTCTCCACTCCCAGTTTACACTGAGTTACTCTACTAAAGGCTCAAGCGTCTAATGAAAAATGTGGGAATAATGAGGACTTCTTGTTTGCCAGATTTGTATTTGTGACTGGGCTTCACTGTGGCATGCTCTGTACTGCTCTTCCCTAAAGGCCTGAGGGCAGCATAAATTAATAGAATGAGGGAAGGAGACAATAATCTATCTTCCAGGAAATGTTGGACCAATGGATCATCAGATGCAAAGTTAAAAAAAAATATGTCCAGGGGCACCTGGGTGGCTCAGTTGGTTAAGCGACTGCCTTCAGCTCAGGTCATGATCTCGGGGTCCTGGGATCGAGCCCCGCATCAGGCTCCCTGCTCGGCGGGAAGCCTGCTTCTCTCTTTCCTACTCCCCCTGCTTGTGTTCCCTCTCTCGCTGTGTCTCTCTCTGTCAAATAAATAAATAAAATCTTTAAAAAAAAAAATATGTCCAAGGGGGTTTGTAGTGAAATCTTTAAAATTGCTCAGTTAGAGAACATGACTAATAACTGCCTTGGGATTTAATTGTAATAAATAAAATTTGCTTTGATGGTTATTTTTTCATGTATAGAGACACTGATTGATCTGATACATGTTATATGTGATTCTGTGTATATAGATAACATGTAGGATTTTAATTGGGTTCTGTTGCACTTTGCCACAAAAAGAAGGATGAGGAAAAAGGAGATTTGCTAAAGTTCTTCAGATGCTGTAGCTTTTAGACACTCCTCCCTTGACCCTTAAATCAATTCTCACTGCCAACATCAGAATATTTGAATGTTTTCTTGGTTGAATTATTTATGACTTTGTCTTCTTTAGACTACAAGTGAAAAAAGCTGAATGAAAAATTAAATGGTTACTATTGAAATATTTACAGATGGAAGGATATGATGTTTGGGATTTGTTTCAAAAAATGTGGGTGGGAGGCAAGTAGCTGGTGTAGTTAGGACAGGGTTGGTTTTAGTTAATGTTCTGGGGGTGGGTAGGAGTACATGCGGTTATTATTTTATTCTGTCTACTCTGTATATATTTAAATTTTCTAAAACAAAACATTTTAAAGAATTGAATGATTACAATTAGTTAAAATATGCATGCATAAAGCAAAGGCTGGAAGAGAACACAGAAAACTGTGGAGTTATGTTAGCTGTTAGAGTAGATGAATTATGGGTGAATTAGTTTTTTAAATCTCATTTAACATTATTCTAATTTTATCTTTCAATAAATAAAAAATCCAAAGGAAAGAAAAAACACACCAAAACCTCTTTGAGGTTAAGAACCAGTGGTGTGCTGGAGCTGGCTTGTATCAGATTGAGAGGACTGATTGTTAAATTTTCAGGAATTTTGCATCTTGTTTAACATCATGTAGGTAACAAAATTGACCATGGTGGGAATACTGATACCTTGGAAATCAGCAAACACTAGAAATCAGTACTTGTAAGAACTGGTTGTTAAGGCACTCTTGGGTGGCTCAGTCAGTTAAGGTTCTGCCTTTGGCTCGGGTCATGATCCCAGGGTCCTTCCTAGGATCCATTCCCACATCCAGCTCCTCGCTCAGCGGGGAGGCTGCTTCTCCCTCTGCCTGCCGCTCCCCCTGCTTGTGCTCTCTCTCTCTCTCTCTCTCTCGTCCCCTCTCCTTCTGACAAATAAATAAAATCTTAAAAAAAATAAAAAGAACCAGTTGTTAAACATTTACCAGCATACCACAGGTAAGAGCTGTGTCAAATGCTTTTCTGCCCAGAATTATCTGAATATCCTGAAATTAGTGGGTGGGTACTTACTTATTTATTCCACACATATTTAATGAGGTTCTACCATGGCCAAGAAGCTATGCTAGGGACTTTGGCAGATACACAATATTATTTAAAGAAAAGGAGGATATTCTAAACTTTGTGAGATAATATATACCTAAGAGATTATAATACAAATATGGCAACTGTGGAAACTTAATGCTCAGTCAACTGTAAGGACTGTACTTAGCTGTCAGCCTCCAGTTGTAAGTGCCTTTAGGATTCAGCCCTACCTTTCTAAGTGTATACTAAATTGTACACTTTAGCAGGGTGGATTTTATGGTATATAAGTTATATCTCAACAAAACTGTTATTAAAAAATGGAAAAAGGGGTGCCTGGGTGGCTCAGTTGATTAAGTGGCTGCCTTCAGCTCAGGTCATGATCTGAGGGTCCTGGGATTGAGCCCATCCATGTTGGGCTCCCTGCTCAGTGAGGAGGCTGCTTCTCCCTCTCCCCCCTGCTTGTGAGCTCTCTCTCTCTCTCTTTGTGTTAAATAAATAAATAAAAATCTTTTAAAAAATGAGAAAAAAACTGACAGTATAAAAAAAATGGAAATAAGACAAAGATTCCAGTTACTACATCTATTCTTAAATGTTTTTCTGGAAGGCCTGTTTAATATGATAGGACAAGAAAAATAAATAAAAGGTATAACTTTTGAAAGAGATTTTAAAAAATCATTATATGGAGACCGTTTTGTTATATATTGATGTAAATCCAAGAAAGGAGAAAAATTTTTTAAAGGATTCAAGAAGGTGGCTAAGAGGATATATATACTATATAGGTATGTATGTAAACACACACATATGCACACACACAAAAAAACATATATGCCAGTTAGAAAAATATTTGACTTATAGTAATAGCAAAAGTTATGAAATACCTCTGAATAAACTGAATCTAAAATGTGTAGGAGCTTTCAGAGAAAACAACACTATTTTACTAAAATACATAAAGGCAAAACTCAATATAAAAAATAAGTCATTTCTTCACAAATCAATCTGTAATTGCAATTCCAAACAAAATCAGAATAGATTCTTTGGAACTTCTCAAATTGTTTCTGAAGTTCATCTGAAAAACAGAAATGTGATAAAGCCAAGAACATTTTGAAAGAAAGAAAAAAAAAGAATTAGAAGGAGCAGCTGACACATGGGTAGAAAAAAGAACCAATAGAATGAAATAGAAAGCCCTAAAGCAGATCCATATACTGTGAAGTTTTAGTGTGGAGATTTAAGATGTAAAGATGGCATTTCAAAACAGGAAAGACAGATTATTCAATAAATATTGGGACAACTGGCTATTCATATGAGAATAAAATAATGCTTCTACAAAAATGAAACTTCTGTATGGAAAAGATTTCATTAAAAACGTTAAAATAAAAATAATAAAGTGGGAGGGGTGCCTGGGTGGCTCAGTCGTTAAGCGTCTGCCTTCGGCTCAGGTCATGATCTCCAGGTCCTGGGATCGAGCCCCGCATCAGGCTCCCTGCTCAGCGGGGAGTCTGCTTCTCCCTCTCCCTCTGCCTCTCCCCACTGCTCCTACTCTCTCTCTCTCTCTGTATCTCTCTGTCTCAAATGAATAAATAAAAAAAAATTCTTTAAAAAAAAACTGGGAGAGATATTTGCAACATATTTGATTGATAAGGTTTTAATATGCCTACTTCTTTAAAGAGCTTTTATGAGTTATTAGGCAAATGATGAATATCCTGATAGGCAAATGGACAAAGGATTTCAACAGTCATTTCACAAGAAAAGAAATGAAAATGGCCAATTAATATTTAAAAAATTCTTTACTTGCAAAAGAGAACTACTAGTTACAATAAAAGATATATTTTTTAAAGATTTTATTTATTTATTTGAGAGAGGGAGAGAGCACGAGTGGGGAAGAGAGGGAGAAGCAGACTCCCTGCTGAGCAAGGAGCCCGATGCGGGGCTTGATCCCAGGACTCTGGGATCATGACCTGAGCCGAAGGCAGACGCTTAACTGACTGAGCCAACCCAGGTGCCCCAGATATTATTTTTATATGTTATATTAGTAAAGATGAAAATGATGGACAATATTTTTAAGACTATAAAGAATCAGGAACTCTTACACATTATTACTGGGAATAGAAATTAATACAGCCATCGGAAAGGTATTTCTTCTAGGAATGTATTCAAAGGAAATAATGTGCAGAAGGATGTTCACTACAGCATGTTTACGGTAATCAAAACACTGAGAAGATCCTAAATGTTTGTCAATAGCGGATTGGTTAAATAAACTCTGGTTCATCCATACAACAGGGCTCTAGAAGAATTTAAGCTAGATCTATATTTATTAACAGTGGAAGATGTCCGTGAAAAAATTAGGTTGCTTAACAGTACTACCGAATTTCACTTATGTAAAAATAAAATATACATCTTTATTTATATATTAAAGAGTCTGAAAGAATATATACCAAGCTGTCGGGCGCCTGGGTGGCTCAGTTGGTTAAGTGACTGCCTTCGGCTCAGGTCATGATCCTGGAGTCCCGGGATCGAGTCCCACGTCGGGCTCCCTGCTCAGCAGGGAGTCTGCTTCTCCCTCTGACCCTCCCCCCTCTCATGCTCTCTCTATCTCAGTCTTTCTCTCAAATAAATAAATAAAATCTTTAAAAAAAAAAAAAGAATATATACCAAGCTGTTAATATTATTTGAGGAAAGAAGGGGAGGGTATCACTTTTTGTGTTTTCATCTGCAAGTAATAGAAAATTAGACACAAATATGCCTAAATAATAAGTGGAATATGTTGGCCAAGTAACCGAAATGTCCAGCTGTAAAGTGGGCTTTGTTGAAGGATTGATGAAAGGATTCAACAATGTCATTCAGCTGCTAGCTTTCCTCTGTCTTGTCCTTTGCCTTCAAAGGTAAAAGCATCTTGAGAACGTTATGTTACATGAAATAAGCCAGACACAAAAGGACAAACACTGTATGGTTCCACTTATATGAGGTACTTAGAGTAGCCAAACTCATAGAGACAGAAGGAGAATGGTGGCTGCCAAGGACTTGTGGTGAGTGGGGAATGGGGAGTTGTGGTTTTATGGGTATAGAGTTTCTTTATGCAAGATAAAAAGAGTCCCGGAGATTTTTTGCACAAAAATGTGAAGTACACTTAAAAATGGCTAAGATGGGGGGGTGCCTGGGTGGCTCAGTCGGTTAACCTTCTGACTCTTGATTTCAGCTCAGGTCATGATCTCAGGATCCTGGGATCTAGCCTTGCATTGGGCTCCAGGCTCAGTGGGGCCTCTGCTTGAGGATTCTCTCTCGCTCTCCCTCTGCCCCCCACCCCACTTCCCCGCTCACATGTGCATGTGCTCTCTCTCTCAAATAAATAAATAAATCTTTAAAAAGTGGTTAAGATGGTAAATTTTATGTATTTTGTACCACAATTTTTTTAAAAAACATACATTTTTTTAAAAAAGGTAAAGGCCTCACCCTGAGGCTGGCTCCCCCTGGTGGTGGGAGGGTTGCTGGCACATTCAGGCCTATGGGCTTCTGTCACCTGTCATACAGTAGTCCTGGGCAGGTGCCTTTTCCTGAATCATGCACTAGGCTGGCCTCACATTCTAGGGACCTATTTGTAAACTTAGGGAGTCATTTTGGTTGTTATAATGATTGGACATTTAGAGAATGTGGGCCAGAGATACTGGATTCTGATAATGTATAGAACAATCAAATCCAAAACAGAATTTTCCCACATCTTTCACGACTTGTAATGTCCTACTTGACATTAACGTACATTAAAAAAAAAATCTGTTTATAATAACCTGAACTTAGACCCTAACTGCATTTTATATATAAACATGAACTATTTTTGCATGGTCTTAATATACACTGAACTTCAAGATGTGAGAATTATGGGTAAAGTGAGAAAAAAATAGTACTTTGTTTCATTTGGATCTTTACCAAGAGTTGTTCACTATTTCAGAAAATCATGTTTTCCACAACCAACACCACTTATGGTATTTGAGTTACCAGTTCAGCCCTGCATATTGCAGTTCGCACTGCATAATGCAATTCACACCGCATATTTTATCCCTGAAATTGGGATGTATCCTATGATCAATGACATCTTAGATTCTATGAAATACGGTACTGAATATTAGTATGCATTTGTAGCTGTTGTGTTCGTTTGCGCCTGAATTCTTGTAACAACCCCCCAACTGGTCTCTGCTTCCACCCTACAATCTATTCTCAACAGAGCAGCCAGATTTTTCTTCTTAAAATGTAGATCAGATCATGTCACTCCTCTGCTCCAAACCATCTATCTAATGTTGCACCATTTTACTGAGAGTACAAGCCTTACAATGCTCTATGAAGCCCTGCGAGATCTGGCTCTGTTACCTCTCTGACTCATCTCCCGCTTCTGCTTTTTCTTCTATTATTAACTCCAATCCACCACACAGACTACTTAAAGCACACACACTCCCCAGACAAGCTTCCACCCTAGGGCTTTTGCTCGGTCTATTCCCTCTGCCTGGATACTTTCCCCCTAGATATCTGCATGATTCATTCCCTTACCTCCTTCAAATCTTTGCCCTAATGTGACTCGCTAGTGAGACCTGCCTTGACCACTCTATTTTATTTTTTTTTAAAGACTTTATTTATTTGAGACAAAGTGGGGGGAGAGGGAGAGAGAAAGCACATGAGCAGGGGTAAAGGGGGGGCAGAGGGAGAAGCAGACTCCCCACTGAGCAGGGATCCTGATGTGGGGCTCAACAGGACACTGGGATCATGACCTGAGCCAAAGGGAGACGCTTAAACGACTGAGCAACCCAGGCGCCCCGACCACTCTAATTTAAACTGCAGTCCCCTACTGGCTTCCCTACCACTCTGAACTCTGGTTTCTCACCCCCCCCCCAATAATACTTATTAACTTCTAATGTACTATATAATTTACTTAAGTATCATGTTGATTGTTTGTTGTCTGTATCCCATAACCCTGTTAGAATGTAAATTTCATGAGGGATTTCTGTCTGTTTCTCCAGTAAATTTAGGACAGTGCTCAATACATAGTGCTCAAAAACTATTGTTGAATGAATGGTGATTCTGCCATTAGGTGCAAGCACCTAACTACCTCATTATGTCTTCTATTATTGTTGTGCCCAAGCATTTACATATTGAATACATATCATGTTATAATGAATTATTTTCCTACTATCTCTCCTTTATGTTACAGCATTATATCATCAGTTATATCATAATACATGATCTGTTGATTTGTTAAGTCAGGATGGTAAAGTAGTATTATGGAATGTTTGTTACAGTATCAGGGTTTGGTTGTTAAGGTTGAGAGCTGCAGGTTTAGACCATTCCAAAAGCCACTCCTAGAACTCTGGGTGGAGATAATCCCACCAAGGTGCCTGGCTGCTTCCTGGGTGGGAGGGGTGGGGTGGATGTTGGGGAGGCAACCACAGTGTTGGTGACCAGGAGGAAACAAACTGCCTTTTCCAACTTTATTGTACTCCAATATCGTTTGTATTAGTATTATTTGAATATTTTACAATGAGTATTCATTCTTTCTGCAAGAATGATCTTCAGCAAGACCAATAAGGATATTTTTATTTAAAAAACTACTGCAAAATATAGAAAACAGACAAGCAAAAGAAAAAAAAATCACCCATGATCCTACTCTCTAGGAGTAACCACTTCTAATATTTTATTTTATAACCTTTAGTTTTTCAGGCATGGGTGTACATATTTGGATTTTCTAGTGATGGGCTCTGGATAATTGGGGTCATGTGGTTGGAGGTGTCCTTTGTCAAGATTATTCTGGCAGCCCATGTTGGATTGAGGGTAAGGCTAGGTTGTAGCGTAATGGTTGGGAAGGAGGGCTTAGACCAGACCAGTGGCTGTGGGAATGGAAAGGGACACTACTTAGACATATTGTAAAGGAAACACTCGGGTAACTTAGAGAGCGATTAGTGTGTGTGTGTGTGTGTGTGTGTGTGTGTGTGTGTCTGTGTGTGTGTGTGTGAGAGAGAGAGAGAGAGAGTGCAGCAGTGGTGTTTTTGTTTCGCATTTATGCATTCCAGCCTTGCATTCAGTAATATTGAAGATGAGGGAGGATCTTTTGTCAGTTTTTGTGCTCTGTTTGTCTCTCATTCTCTTTTTAAAAAACAATAAGCTGCATTTTTAAAGTGTGAAATTTGATGAGTTTTGAAATACGCATACACCCGTGAAACTATCACACCAAGACAACAAATATATCCCTCACCCCCACAAATGTCCTCATACCTTTTAACCGCCACCTCCCCCCCTTTTGTCTCTAGACTACTCATCTGCTTTCTTTCACCCTAGGTCACTTTGCATGTTCGAGAATTTTATATGAATGGAATCATACAATGTGTACTTTTTTCCCTCTAGCTTCTTTCACTCAGCATGATTATTTTACAATTCATCCACTTTGTTGTGTGTATCCAATATTACTGAGTAGTATTCAATTGTGTAGATGCACCAAAATGTACTTATGCATTCACCTTTTCATGGACGTTTGGGCTATTCCTAGTTTCATGCTATTACAAAGAAGTATGCTATAAACATTCATATATAGGAGTTTGTATGGATATATGCTCTCATGTCTTTCAGATAAATGCTTAGGAGTGGATTGACTGGGTCATACAGTAATTATTCCCCTGTTTTAAGCTTTGGCTCTACATCTAAAAGTGTCACTTTTATCTTCTTTTTGCTTACCATGACCAATTTAGTATTGTGGTATTTCTATTTTTAAATTACTGAAAGATCTATATTCCCCCCCCACCCCCCCGATGATTGAGAAACAAAAATGAGACTGGTTGTCTGCTGGGGTTTTTTTCTCTTTTGAATGAGCATAGCTCTTATCCACATGGGAGATTGCATGGACTTGATGGGGTTCCACAGTGCCAAAGCCAATTCACTCTTCTAAGAGGTGGTAGTAAACACACAACCACACACAGAGGCACAGGGCAAGAGTGTGGGGAAGGAAGGCAGCTGCTAATTGGTACTCGTCCAAAGAAATGACTGTCATGGTAGAATTTCAGAGGCCATAGGGGGTGTCACTTCTGGGCTTGGTGTGGATGAGGATGAACAAGCTTTGTTCTAAAAAGCCAGCCAGGCTACAGGAATTCTGGGAGGCTGTCAGGAAAAGAGGCAAAGAGGCCCAGAATGACAGGGATCCTGGAAATACTGAGGAACTCACAGTAGCCTGTCCCAGTCTTGTGCCACTATCTGCCCTTTTATCCTGACCTTCTGTTTCCTGTTTTTCTCCAATTTTTAAAAACTGAAATCCAGTTCCTTTTAGTTTTGTGTGTTAAAATATATGTAAAATTTACCATTTTAACCAATGTAAGTTGGTCAGTGACATTAAGTACATTCATGATGTTGCACAACCAAGACCACCATCCATTTCCAGAACTCTTTCATCATCCCAAACAGAACCTCTGTACCCACTAAACAATAGCTCCCTGGTCCTTTTGACTTTCTAAGAATTTACTCATTCTGGGTACCTCCTAAAAGTGGAATCATACGATATTTGTCCTTTTGTACCTGGCTTATTTCACTCAGCATAATGTATTCAGGAGTCACCCATGTTGTAGCATGTATCAGAATTTTGCTCCTTTTTATTTTTTTAAAGATTTTATTTATTTATTTGACAGAGAGAGAGATAGCAGGAGAGGGAACACAAGCAGGGGGAGTGGGAGAGGGAGAAGCAGGCTCCCCGCGGAACAGGGAGCCCGATGTGGGGCTCGATCCCAGGACCGTGGGATCATGACCTGAGCCGAAGGCAGATGCTTAACAACTGAGCCACCCAGGCGCCCCTTTGCTCCTTTTTAAAGGCTAAATAACATGACACTGTTAGTACATACCACATTTTGTTTATCCATCCCTCTGTTGATGGAACCCGTGTTATTTCTATTTTTTGGCTATTGTGAATAATGCTGCTATGAACGTTGGTGTACATGTATCTGTTTGAGTCTGTGCTTTTACTTTTTTGGGGTATATACCTAGGAGTACATTTGCTGTACCATACAGTAATTGTATGTTTAACTTTTTAAAGAACCACCAAACTCTTTAACAAACTCTAAGATGGCCACACCATTTTACGTTCTCACTAGCAACATACAAGGTACAGGTTTTTCACATCCTTGCCAACACTTGTTTTGGTTTTTTTAATAATAGCTATTGTAATGAGTGTGAAGTGATATCTCACATGGTTTTGATTTGCATTTCCCTAATGAGTAATGATGTTGGGCATCTTTTCATGTGCTTAGTGGCCATTTGTATATCTTCTTTGGAGAAATGTCTATTCAAGTCCTTTGCCCATTTTTGAATTGGGTGTTTTTCTTTTCTTTGTTGTTTTGTTATTGTTGAGTTGTAGTTGTTCTCTATATATTCTGGGTATGAATTACTTATATGATTTGTAAGTATTTTGTCCATTCTGTGGGTTATCTTTTCACCCTTTTTTTTTTTAAAGATTTTATTTATTTATTTATTTGAGAGAGAGAGAGAGAGAGAAACAGCATGAGAGGGGATAGGGTCAGAGGGAGAAGCAGGCTCCCCGCTGAGCCAGGAGCCCGATGTGGGACTCGATCGCAGGACTCCGGGATCATGACCTGAGCCGAAGGCAGTCGTTTAACCAACTGAGCCACCCAGGCGCCCATCTTTTCACCCTCTTGATAGTGTCCTTCTTTTTAATTTTTGAAAGATGATTGTGCTATGTGATTTGTGATCTATGAGTACTGAACCTAGAAGACTAAGAATATGTGAAGAGTAAAGTGTTACAATAAAAGTCAGAAGTTTTTCTGATTCAGATTTCATGATATGGAAAAAAATCTGATTGAGCTGCGTAGCATTTTGGTATAAATAATAAGCTATAATATACATTTTAAACATGTATGTTTATAACTTAAATATATGTACACATATGTATATTTTACCATTTCTTCCTTTAAGACTATTTACGGTGCTCTAGTGACTGTAATTAGATAACTGAAGTTGAGAATTTCCTTGTTTTATGTATGATTTGTTACCTTATAATATACTCAATTGAAAAGATAAAAAGCAAGAAAACAAATGTCACCACTTCATAGGGTCTAATTTTTTTCCTCAAAAAATTTCTATTGTGAAATAAACCTAGTATTATAAAAAAGAGCATTAAACTGATATGTAGAATTTAATAGTTATAAAGTGAATGACACTGTAAAAATCCCTTTGGATCAAGAAATAGGACACTGAGATCTGTTTACTTAACAAATAGGATGCACATATGGAAATATTTAGTGTCAGGCTGGTGGATCCCTGGGCTCTGCTTTATGAGATACTGAAGGGAAACATGTCTGTCCTGGACACTCTTCCTGAGGCCTGGGGGGTGTGGTCAGCCTTTCAAAAATGAGCAAGGTTGGAGAGGTGAGGCTCATGGTATGCTGCCCTTTTCCCACCATAGGCCCCGGTGTGGCCTCTGGCTAGTCTTTACTATTAACTCGTGGTTCTCAACCTTTGGCACTATTGTTATTTCGGGGCAGATAATTCTTTGTGTGGAGCTGTCTGGTGTATTGTAGAATGCTTAGCAGCATTCCTGGTCTTCACCCTCTAGATGCCTGGAGGGCCTCCCAGTTGTACACTAAAAACATCTCCAGACATTATCAAATTCCCTAGGAGCAAAATTGGCCCCTGTTGAGACCCAATGCATTAACTGAACATTTACAATGTGCCAGGCATGGTGCTAAGAGCTATACATTCATTATTTCAATCTTCATGTTTGTCCTCATTTTGCAGATAAGGAACTGAGCTCCAAGAGGATTAGATAAATTATTAAAGGTGATACAGCAAGTGAATGGCTGAGCTGGAGTTTATGCACAGACCTATCAGTCCCCACTTTGTTTTCAACAACCATGTAAAGTTGCCTCCCAGGCGGTGGAGGATGGGGTATATTCCAGATCTTGCTTCTTTCATTAAGACATTTCTAAATCTATATCTCTATGCTTTTTACTGGATATTTCCTTTTGATTTTCCTACCGGCTGTTTAAGTTGGACATGCCTGAAACTAAAGTCAACGTTTTGCCTTTTCCCCCACTCCCTTCTCCTGTTTTTTTTGAGAGAGAGAAAATCTCAATCAGACTCCCATCCCATGACCCTGAGATCATGACCTGAGCCAAAAATCAAGAGTCAGATGCTCAGCTGACTGAGCCACCCGGGCACCCCTTCCCTTCTTCTATTAGTCATTCTTCCAAATAGATATTAACGTCGGATCTCTCTTTTTTTGTATTTTCATAAGCAGAATCTCATATTTTTGTACATCTTGTCCAAACTGTATTTCATTTCTAAAAAAATATTTTTAATGATTAGTAATGAAATCCTAATCAAAACCCCAATATGAATCTTTTTGGAACTTAAGAAGTTTAAGGTTCATCTGAAAAAGAAAGTCCCTAAAAAGAGTCAAAGTTTAGGGGAAAAAAAAAAAAAAACAGTGAGAAGGAATTGCTATATTTATTTTTGTTTATCAAATACTTGTGGTTCTTATGTCAGGCACTATTCTAAGCACTATACAAATATTTACTCAGTTAGTACCATATATGAGACATCAAATAGACTAGAAAGCTATAATAAAGCATAAAGCAGTGTGATATTGGCATAGAAATAGAAAACTTGATTAATGGGATTGTATCAGGGTCAGGTCCTCTGGAATTAGAAGTGTAAGAGATTCATTTGGGAGAAATGCCTGTGAAGAACAAAAGGAAGAAGGAGAGTCTTCAGACCTCAATTTAGGTCTAATACCTATGCAAGGAGAGAGGGAAGAAAGGAGTATTGGGTAAGAAGAGCCTCAGACTGTAATGCAATTCTTTTTTTTTTTTTTTTTAAGATTTTTTTTTTTTATTTGAGAGAGAGAGAGAGTGTGCACGAGATGCGGAGGGACAGAGGGAGAGCATTGCAAGCAGACTCCCTTGCTGAGCACGGAACCTGTGGGGCTAGATCACTGACCTGAGCTGAAATCAAGAGTCAGATGCTTAACTGACTGAGCCACCCAGGCACCCCAGACTGTAGTGCAATTCTAAGAAAATCTCAGCCAGGCCAATGGAGAGCTCCAAAGCCTGCCCATTAGAAGAGTCTCATTTTATTTTATTTTTTAAAGATTTTATTTATTTATCTGAGAAAGAGAGCACGAGCAGGGGGAGGGGCAAAGAGAGAGGGAGAAGCTGGCTCCCCAAAGAACAGGGAACCCGACTTGGGCCCAATCCCAGGACCCTGGACCACGACCCGAGCTGAAGGCAGACCCCCAACCGAGCCACCCAGGTGCCCCAAGAGTCTCATTTTAGATAGAACTGGCCCAACTCTAGTACCTCCATCATGCTCAG
The DNA here is from genome assembly GCF_002201575.2 of Neomonachus schauinslandi. NCBI lineage: Eukaryota > Metazoa > Chordata > Mammalia > Carnivora > Phocidae > Neomonachus > Neomonachus schauinslandi. Next base: position 104,274,257 of record NC_058411.1, read on the forward strand.
TCATTGGAACAGTCCAGAAGAATCATGGTCTCAGTGTGAACATTGTAGTAGATCTTGGAGGTGTGGCAGCTGGAGACTCTCAGCCAACTACACTTCTCAAAACAGGCTCTCTCTGGAAGGGACATGTGAGCAGTGTTCCTCTGTAGCTGCCAGAGGTATGGTGTGAAGACTCAAGAACAGACTCATCTATATATGTGAAACTCATTTATAATAAATTAGGCATTTCAAATCAGTGAGAAAAGATGGACAGTTCAAATAATGTTGAAACAACTGGCTATCCTTTTGGAAAGAATTAATTTAGGTCCCTATGTCACATCATCCTCAATATAAATAAAATCTGGATGGAGAAAAAAGTTATAAAACATTTGAAGAAAAAATATTTGAATAATCTTGGTGTGGAGAAGCCTTCTTATGCAACACCCAGAAGCCATAAAAAAATGAGAGAGATTTTATTAAATAAAACTTTAAAACTAACATATGGAAAAAAGCATCATTAATAAAATTAAAAATCAGGGGTGCCTAAGTGGCTTGGGTCACGATTTCAGGGTTCTGGGATCAAGCCCCTTGTCCGGCTCTCTGCTCAGCAGGGAGTCTACTTCTCCTTCTCACTCTCCCTGTGCATTCTCTCTCTCTCTCTCTCTCTCTCAATATTTGAGATACTCAAATAGTATATAGTATATAAAATATTGCAGAGTAGCTGGGGAAGTGAATATTTGGCTTTCCAGCTTCTAGGGCAAGTGGGCAAGGAAGAAATGGCTTAGGAACAGGTTTTAATTTAGTGAACCTTCAATATTTGCCATATCCCGGGTTAAGAGAAGAGGAATGGTTACCAACTATAGTATATTCTTGCTAAGAAAAACTGTAGCAAATTAATTAAAACTGTATGGACTGATGTGGAAAGATTTTTCAAAATGAAAAACAGTACACAAACCTGACCTTATATACATTAAAAGAAAATGTAGGGCGCCTGGGTGGCTCAGTTGGTTGAGCGACTGCCTTCAGCTCAGGTCATGATCCTGGAGTCCTTGGATCGAGTCCCATATCGGGCTCCCCGCTCAGCGGGGAGTCTGCTTCTCCCTCTGACCCGCCCCCCTCTCATGTGCTCTCTCTCTCTCATTCTTTCTCTCTCAAATAAATAAATAAAATCTTTAAAAAAATAAAAAAAATAAAAGAAAATGTAGCAGTTATCTCTGGGGTTGGAGGAGAAAATGAAGTGGAGGAGGCCCTTAAAGATTTACTCCCTATTTTGGGGGTGCCTGGCTGGCTCAGTTGGCAGAGCATGTGACTCTTGATTCTGGGGTTGTAAATTTGAGCCCCAGGTTAGGTACAGAGATTACTTAAAAATAGAATCCTTAAAAAAAAAAGACTGAGTCTATATTTCTGTATTATTTAAGTCATTTACATTAAATTCCTATATTTCTTGAGAGATTAAAAAAGACACATCAAGCAATTACTACCCCTCCTCCAAAAAAAACAAGTACATAAAACCCTCGCTTCTTTGTCCATGAATTCCATTTATCATTTTTTTTTTTTCCTGTAATAGCCTTTGATTTTTCTTTCTCCTTTATTCCCACGGTGGTACTCCATTTCTATTAGTTTGTACTGGTTAATTGCAATTAACGGATACTCACACTTCCAGTCTTTCTTTACCCCAATCCTGCAGTCCACAGGCACCTTACTTTTTCTTTTTTTTTTAAATGACTTTTTTTTTTTTTTTAAGATTTTATTTATTTTTTGACAGAGAGAGACACACACAAGCAGGGGGAGTGGGAGAGGGAGAAGCAGGCTTCCTGCGGAGCAAGGAGCCCGATGTGGGACTCAATCCCAGGACCCTGGGATCATGACCTGAGCCGAAGGCAGACGCTTAATGACTGAGCCACCCAGGCACCCCACCTTACTTTTTCTAAGACCAGGCTGACTTCAACATCCTTCTGTCCAAAATCTTTTATGGATCCCTCAAAGAGTTCAGAGGGATGCTAACAGGTGTTCCATGGGAAAAGAGTTCTGTGGTCTGGTGAATCTGGGAAATGCTGTGATTAACACAGTTAAAAAAAGATTTCTTCAGAGTGAAATATCTAGACTTCAAAATGCCAGTGTCCTAAGGAAACTTCTAGAGCAGAGGAGACTATAATTCTTCTCAATTTATTTGGCCATGCAATTCTTCTTCTGAGTAATACTATTGACCTTCTCAGGACACACCTTGAGAAACAATGGCTTAAAGGGGAAAAGTTCATAATAACTCTTCTGGCATTAATGGCCTTACTGAACATGTTTTTTTATCATCCAATTTCCTCCACCGGTCAAAATGAGTTTCCTTCCTTGCTTCTTCCTTCAGGGGTCAGTCCTAGTTCCTCCCTCTCCAGGGAGTTCTTCCTAATTATCTCAGTCTCTCTGAAGTGTGACACTTAGCACCAGAGCTCTCATTAATTACAACTTCAGAACTCCCTAGTTAGTGATATCCCCCTTTTCCTGGGCCCATTTGTTTACTCACCTGAGGAAAGCTAGGACTGTGTCTTATCACCTGTCGTACATACAGTATTTAGCTGCTTGAGAATACTGTGCGTCTCCCCCAATGTGGATAATACCTTGGCACAAGGCAATATCTAGGCCTTAGATAAACCGTCTATTACTTATACCATCACAGAAAGCACTGAAAATGGCACTATTAGTTTCCTATTGCGGTTTTAACAAATTACCACAAACTTGGTGACTTAAAACACAAATGTATTAGTTTATAGTTCTCTAGGTCAGAATTCTGCATGGTGGTCTCACGGGGCTAAAATCAAGATGTCTGCAGGGCTGTATTCCTTCTGGGGGCCATAGGGAAGAATCCATTTCCTTGCCTTTTCTTGTCTTCTAGAAGCCTCTGCATTTCTAGGCTCCTGGCCCCCTTCCTCCATCTTCAAAGCCATAAGGGCTAAGTGGAGCTCTTCTCACATCACATCACTGCCTCTGGTTTCCACGTTTAAGGATCCCTGTGACAAATTAGGCTCACCTGGAGAATCTAGGTTATCTCCCTATTTTAGTCAGATGATTTAAAACTTTAATTCCATCTGTAACCTTAATTCCTCTTTGCCACTTAATTTAACATATTCACAGTTCCCAGGGATTGGGAAGTGGGCATCTTCAGGGAGTCATTATCCTGCTCACCACAGGCACCCTTGCCCAAAAGTCTAAACTGAGGGTTTGCTTATAGGTGGTAAGGGGGTATGGCAGCAAATGGTAAAAACATTTTGTAATAATAGAACTCTTTTCAAATACAGGGAGGCCCTGCTGTGTGATCTTTGGCAAGTCACTTTTGTCTTAGTATCCACAGTTCCGCTAAAATGAAAATTGCCATTCTTTGCTCTGCTTGTTAAATGAAATAATTATGTAAACGGGTTTAGTTTAGAGGATGACAAATAAGGCTCAAGAAGTTCTTGATGAATCTTGATGAGGAGGGTGGGCGAAGTTCTCTGAGTGACATCTGGAGATAGTTTGAGAGATTTCCAAAGAAAAGGAGCGAAAAGCGCCTGCCCTTGAATGAATTTGGAGGTTGAAAATTCTAGCAAAAGGAATCAAGTTACATCGAAGCTTTTGACGCTAGCGTTGAGGCAGAGGCCCAGGTTAAAAAAAAAAAGGGGCGAAGTGAAGAGTCTCTTAGGAGACACCCAGGTGACAGTGACTACAGAACCGAAGGGTCTTCGTAGGCAAAGACTATGTTTTGAGAAATTCGGTCCCCACTTCGTTTAAGGCCATATATACCGTAGTTGTACTACAATAACTTAGTGAATAAGTAAATGAATTAAAAATCTGTTGAGGAAAAACGAGAGACTGCAGGTTCCACCGAGATTTGAACTCGGATCGCTGGATTCAGAGTCCAGAGTGCTAACCATTACACCATGGAACCGCCACAAGAGCAGAGCCGCCTTCGGCTCTCTAATTCTTAGAGAACCCCGCCCCCATCCACAAACCTACCACTCACAGGCGGGACTGACGCGCTTCCCAGCATCCCGCTACCCGCACGTCGGCGCGAGGAATGAGGGAGAGGCCATTGAGAGGGTGGCAAGCGGCAGCTAGGAGCCTGGAGCCCCGAGCTGTTTCCCCCCTGAGCTTCTTGGAGGGGGGCAGAATTTGAAGACGGACGCGACGCTCCCGCGCACCGCCCTCCCTAGGCTCAGGGGCGGAGCACCGCCTCCCGGAAGTACTTCCCTTAGGGGCTGGGGCTTGCCGGAAGTGTCGTAGGAGCAGGGAGGGGTTCTTTACCCGGTCGGGCAGCTGAAGCTCGGCTCTCGGGTTACCCCTGCAGCGACGCCCCCTGGTCCCACCGATACCACTGCTGCTCCCGCCCCTTCGCTCCTCGGCCGCGCAATGGGCACCCGCGACGACGAGTATGACTATCTCTTCAAAGGTGAGGCCGTGGGCTCTCCCACTTTCCTCACCGAGTCCCGGTTCGGGGGCCCGGGACACTCCCGGGGGACCCGCGTGCGGGCTGCCCCTGCACTGAAGTCGGCCTTCCTCAGCCCTTTCCTCTCTGGGCGATCTGTCCTGCGGTCTCCCAGCTCAGTCCTTCTCCCCTCAGTTGGGGAGTCCTCCCCACACGCCGGGCTCTTAGCGACCTCCCCATAGGCCTTCGCTATCCTCAGCGCCCCTCACCCTGTGTCCTTCTCACGGCGGCTGCTTCCTCCCAAATGGTCTTCGTTTCCCGGGTTCGATGGCCCCTTGAAAGGGGCCGCCCCTCCCACCATCTATCTTTTCGGGTTTGGCGCCCCTCCCCCTCAGTATACACCCTTCTTGGCTCGCCCCCCTACCAGAGCCTCTTGACCGGCCCTTACCCTCGCTCACCTTTCCTTCGGCGCAGACTCCCACTACAGGTCTTTTTCTTATCTGCCCCCCTTTTCCCCTCGAGCGAGCCTCTCCTCTGCGTTTCCTCACGGCCCCTCCCCTCGGACGGACGCCTCTCGAGCCGTCTTCCATTCCCCGGGCCAGGCCCTGGTTAAAATCTGAGCGGGCCAGGGGTCCCCACCCCACCGCCCCACAGGTCTCGGGGTCAGTAACCTTCTCGCACTGTCCCCGGGATTGGTAGCTCTTTCCCTGTCTTTCCTCCCCAAATAATTTAGAGCTCTCCCATGTCTCCTGTGCGACCCCGAGGGCGGGGGGTAAGGCAAGAGGGATTGTCCATCACCCACGCGCGCACTTGTCGCAGTGACCCGGCAGACTGTTGTGACTTCTAATCTAGGCTTTTTTCCTCCTACCCTCCCTACCGAGCGACAGCCAGCCGGGATAACTCTAGACTGCTAGCGACAAGAGGTTGCGGATGGGTGGTGGCTGTTATCCTTGCCAGACCTGAAGGCCCAGTTCCTGAGCAGGAAAGGTTGTGCGCTGCACAAATACTAGCCTGCTTTATCACTAAGGACTGGTTGCTTCCTGCTGCAACAGTGGGAGGATCCAGCCTTTTGGTGTTTTTAGAACAGGAAGGGAAGAGTCCTAGTTAGCCACATACCTTTCCCAAAAGGTGGGGGCTAGGGGGAAGTTGTGTGCTCTTTGGTGAAATTTAATATTATTATGAGATAGGGAAACATGTAGTGCCCTTGGACAAAACATATTGGACGGTGGGGAATGGACAGAAAGAATTGCCTATTGGTTAGTCGGGAGAGAATCCCAATAGTTGTTGGTTTTTTTAATCAACAAAAATAAGGGGTACAGTTTTCAATGGGAAAGAGTACGGTAAATGCTTTTTTGTTGTTAAGTGAATGGCTCTTACTCAGATGCTCTTTCTCAGCTCCTGAATTAGGGCAGCCATCAGTAGTATGCTGAACAAAGATCATTACCAGGGAGGAAGAAGCCATTGCTATTAAAGCTTTACAGTGGAGGGTGGAGTTTAAAAAGAGTGTTAAGCATGGTAATTGTTTCTGACCTTGTCATTGGGTGCTAAGAATGATTGACTAAAGGAAGCAGGAAACATTGCTTTACCAATACTTTGCAAATCTTATCACCTCACTCCTCTTGGCCAGAATATTCTGTTACATAGGGTGAGTACATTCAGTGTTCACCCTCACTCCCCTATAGTAGAAAATGATTTACAGAGAAGAGTACTTAATGCATTTTATAAATACAAAAAGGAGATGTGGGTTCGTTAGCATACTGTTTGCTGAAGGCATCTGAGGTCATGTGAAATTACTTAGGCGAGACCCTAGAGATTAGTGTTTAGTCATTAAAAGATTTATTTTTTAAAATAAAGTACAAGGCAATAGGCAGCTAGCTACCTTTGAAGTGATTAATTTAGAACAAGATAGACTAACAACTGAAGAGTATTTCTCCTGTTTGGTTTGGAGCTTGACTGTTTATAGAAACGATTTATTTTTTTCACTAAGAATATTAATTATCCTGGATTGGTTTAAGGGATTTTAACTTTGGGATTAGACATCCTGCTAACAATGATTGAGAGCACAGGGCTTTGGAATCACACAGGCCTGGATTCAAATTGTGACTCAAGGTCTTAAACTTGCTTTGTGACCTCTGAGCCTCCCAATTCCTTGTCTATAAAAGGGAAATAATACCTATCTCTCAGAACTCTTAACCAGAACTCTTAACCAGAATTAAATGAGACTCGTTTTGAGGATTGAGTAAGTGATAATAATATGAAGAAAGTTATTGTGGTTCTTGTCAGCTTTTTGAGCCTTTAATCTTTATAAGAGCATTTAAGTATTACGGAAGAAACTTAAAAGTAGGAACTTTTAAAGTATTTTATGTTTCCATGTGTTATGGTTTCATTTTGTTGTACATTTTGCTGTTTAAGATAGGGTGTTTAAAAAATTCTGCTGAGAAGAATTTCCACTTTTTAAAAGCTCTAACAGGATATGAGTCACTTTTTTTTTTAACTTTAGTGCTGATTGTTTAGCCAATTTCTTATTTATACAATTATATTTTAAAGCAAAGCAACAATTTTAAAGTGGTTTCATTCTACAGAGGTTTATTCACCGAGTTGAGGTAGACCTTTCTACTTGTAAGATTGCTTACCAGGCACACTTAATACTTGAGGGAATTGGAAGTTAGTTTGTAACTCTTAACAGTTCAAAATGAAGGGATATTTTGATTAGTACAGGATGGAGCGGTCCAGATGGGAATGTAATGTGGGGAGAGAGCAGGACAGTTACTCTACGTTATGTATTTGTTCTTGAACATTAATCTTTAGTTAATTTCAGCAGGAGACTTGGTTGCAGGGTGGGGAGGTTATTTTTTTAAACTTGACTTTTTATTTATTTTTATTTTATTTCTTTTTAAGATTTTATTTATTTACTTGAAACAGAGAGAGAGAGTGAGAGCACGAGCAGGAACACAAGAAGGGGGAGTGGGAGAGGGAGAAGCAGGCTTCCCGCAGAGCAGGGAGCCCGATGCAATGCAGGGCTCCATCCCAGGACCCTGGGATCATGACCTGAGCCAAAGGCAGATGCTTAACGACTGAGCCACCCAGGCGCCCCTAAACTTGACTTTTTATTTAAACGCTTTATTTAATTCTACAATTATGTATATACAATGTGGTTATGGCCCTGTGGGACACATAAGTGAAGTAAGCATCAATCATAGTTGCTATTGGTGTTGTGGACACCAATTCAGGGTCAACATTTTTTGAAAATAATCTGGATACATAGTCTACATCATTTTCTTTTCAATCTGTCTGAAGGTCAGTAGTAATTAACCATCAGCTGATTGTCAATGGAAAAGACCTTAGGAACTTTGCTGTCTTGCATCTTGGTAGTTTTTCTTTCACAACTTTTGGTTGAGCAACTCACATTCTGCTGAATCTGGAAAAACTTGTCCAGGCTAAAAGCCTATTGACAGAATGCATTTTATTTTCAAGACTTTTGGTGAGGTAGGACTATGAATATAGCTGAAAAGAGTTGAAGACTCTCCCAAGTTTATTTATAAAAATCAATGTGAAAATTATCAGTTATCCTTTCAGGTGATAACTTTTAGATCTGATGTACTGTGATTGATTTGTTGAATTAAATTTTAGTCCAGTACATTAGTTTGCAAGAGAGTGTATAAAACTAAATGTGGTTGAAGAGGTGGAACTTCTTATTAAATAATGGATAATTTATATGTATATTCTGCTTTTATGGCATTTAGCCTAATATTTGATATATAATGAACCAAATTTAATATTAGGTATTAGAATGGTAGTTACAATTCAGCAGGTGAGGTTAACCAAGTGGTAATAAATATCATTAGGTTATTTTAGAAATACTGTAGATGTTTGATATATAGATGCTGTTACTTATGTTTATATTATACATACTCCCCCTCCCCTCGTATACTATATAGATGGATATACTTATAAAATGTTTAAAGTGGGAAGTACTTTTAACCTAAGGTACTAGTTAAGGAAAACACTGGAAAGTCACTGCAAATTCCTTTCTTGAAATATAGGATATGATCATATAGTTTGTCACATTTTTAAAGATCAATTATATATTGTCATCTTAATGAGAGATACTATTTTAATTAGAAATTGAGTCCATGAACTTTTTTTGTTGTTGTTTACTTTTTCAGTCATAGCCAGTAAATTCTCTTATGTTGCTTAGGTAATTTAATCTATTCTGGTTTGTTTATTTTTTAGTGACCTTAAATGTAACCCATCTTGGTTTGATTTCTCATTTGGTAACTCAATAGAACCAACTTTCCTTATTGTGTCATTTCTCAGCATCTTCTTGGCAGCACAATTCTTACAGAACCAGTATCTTCTGGTGTCATTCAAGATCTAATCCTTTAACAAGTTGTTAGTCTTTTAATTCTGGCCACTCTGTCCATGTCTAGTTGAGATAATTATTTTATACTGTATAAAGCATTCATGAGTCTTGAATTATTTTCAGATAAGGGTGCTATTTTTTATAATGTTAAAATTAATTGGTTACATGGAGGGAAAAATGCCTTTGCTATCTTTATGCTGAGGTGGGGAGATAATGAGCATAATCATTAGTTAACATGGAGGTAAAAGGGAAAAACCAAAACTTGGAAGTGGTAGAGTTTCTGTGGGAGGGAGAAGATGTTCTTTGAGTGTGTTACTTATTTAATTTTCCAGAGGCATTGTCATTGTAGATGTCTTGCTTTTTGGTTTTAAACTGACTGGCTCCTGAATTACTGATTGATATCTGAGTGTCTATGAACTAGACATGTTTTAACTTTTTGGTTTTTCCCTTCTTCCCTATTCCTCCCCTCAAGTGAGGCTTTTATACCTCATTGCTAGTGTGGGTTTAGAAATGATTCTCAAAGGGTTTCCTCAGCAGAACATCAGGCCTCTTGCACTAAGAGGCAACAGTGTGTGTATCCTATTAATAGGGTAGACTATCACTGAAACTGGGATTTGACCTCACTGCCAGAAATGTGCTCCTTGGAAACTAACATAACCAACCATCCTATCAAACTGAAAGTGCATTGTTTTTGTATGTTACTTTGATGACCTTATCATCTTTTCCGGTATCCAAGTTAAAGCATTTGCTATAATATCTGTGTTTGTCACAATACCTTTGACATCTCTAAATGACTATATAGCTAGAAATAACTGCTGTTTGTGCTGCATGGAGTTACTGCCACCTAGATGATTTCTTGCTGAATCAGCTAATAGAGGAAGTCAGAAGATATGCATTTGATAATGTACTCCATCCAAGACTGTCCAGAGGCCAGCTTATATCCGCTCTTGTGGCAAGGAAGGAATGCATAATAGACTCTCTTTGCCCTCTGAGCAGAGTGCAGTGAGCTCTTAGAGTTTTTACCTCCCTCTCCCCAACCACCAAATCCCAGTCTCTTTAATAAGGCATGGTCTTACTCCTTAGTGTTGTTCTCACATGTTTGATTTTCTAGTCCTGGTGCCTAAATCAGTTAGCTAGTAAGAAAAACAGTAGTCAACAGTAGAAATAAGTATATTTCCTGAAATGCTGATAGCACTTTTTTTCCTTCGTAAAAATTTTTTAGCTCATGTTCTCTAAACCTGTGAACTCATTTGTTCTTTAAATTCAGATAGAAATGCTTTAGAACAAGTTAACTGCCTAATTTTCCCAATGTTTATGAAATTCTTAAGTATAACATTGCCTTGCGTGAAAAAAAATCCTCATGTATTTAGTTAGTAATAAACTGCCTCCTATAGTAATCACAGGAAATAAATTCATCTAAACCAAACTTGTTTTTTTTTTAAAGATTTTATTTATTTGTTTGACAGAGACAGAGACAGCGAGAGCAGGAACACAAGCAGGGGGAGTGGGAGAGGGAGAAGCAGGCTTCCTGCTGAGCTGGGAGCCCGATGTGGGACTCGATCCCAGGACCCTGGGATCATGACCTGAGCCGAAGGCAGTCGCTTAACCAACAGCCACCCAGGCGCCCCAAACTTGTTTTTAAAAAATTCTTAAGTCATAAGAGAAAGTATGTGCCCTCCTTGCTTTGGCCTTTACTCAGAGTAAGTCAAGAATTATTAGCTTCCTGGGGTCCCTGTTAAACTTAATTGGGGTGTCTGTTTTTGTAGGGGTCTCTATAGCTTCCTGCCCATCTGATAAATGCAACTATGAAAAGGTCATTCTAGTTTCTGTGATCTGGGTGGCAACGTTTATAAACCTGATGCCTCATATGGTAAATGTGCTTCATTTTGCCAAGGTGTGAGTCCTGAGGTCACACCCAGTCTTTGATGAAACTAAGAAGAACGTTTTCACTCTTTCTCTCCTTTCTACTCACTAACATCCTTTATTACTTTCATGTATGATGCTCTTTTTTTTTTTTTAAAGATTTTATTTATTTATTTGAGACAGAGAGAATGAGAGAGAGAGAGAAACAGCATGAGAGGGGAGAAGGTCAGAGGGAGACGCAGGCTCCCTGCTGAGCAGGGAGCCCGATGCGGGACTCGATCCAGGGACTCCAGGATCATGACCTGAGCCGAAAGCAGTCGCTTAACCAACTGAGCCACCCAGGCGCCCCATGTATGATACTCTTTAATCACAAATTGTTTATTTGGGGCCCCATGTATGATACTCTTTAATCACAAATTGTTTATTTGGGGCGCCTGGGTGGCTCAGTTGGTTAAGCGACTGCCTTCGGCTCAGGTCATGATCCTGGAGTCCTGGGATCGAGTCCCACATCAGGCTCCCAGCTCAGCGGCGAGCCTGCTTCTCCCTCTGACCTTCTCCCCTCTCATGCTGTTTCTCTCTCTCTCGCTTTCTAATACATAAATAAATAAAATCTTAAAAAAAAAAAACAAAAAAACAAATTGTTTATTTGGTGTAGGATTTATCTTTCATGTTATTACCTTCTATGGTAGTAAGGTTGGTATAGCATTGATGGTAATTAATCAGTGCCTAGTGGACCTGTAGTTAAAATTTCATGTGTAAGACAGGATACTTACTGTATTTGTGCTAAGCAGATGATGTGTGGAAGTTGTTATGTAGGTAGACACAGTTTAAAAAGAATAAATTGGTTTTATCAATTGGTAACAGGTTAAGAACATGGGCTCTTCACCCTCCCCTACCCCCATCCCTTTTAAAAAATCAGATGCTCCTTTTTGCTTTAAAACATGGTGGTAATTCTGAATGTGTCTGCCTCATTCATCTGACATTAAGTGCTTTGTCTTTTTTTCAGTTGTCCTTATTGGAGATTCTGGTGTTGGAAAGAGTAATCTCTTATCTCGATTTACTCGAAATGAGTTTAATCTCGAAAGTAAGAGCACCATTGGAGTAGAGTTTGCAACCAGAAGCATCCAGGTTGATGGGAAAACAATAAAGGCACAGATATGGGACACGGCAGGGCAGGAGCGATACCGAGCTATAACATCAGCGTAAGTCTCATAGTCTTTAAGTTCTGAGAAATAGACTGCCATCAACTGAATTAGCTGATTTTTGGTATTGGAAAAGGTACTTTTTTTTTCCTTGTAAGAATTCCAGTATTAGGATTTTGAAATGTATTTTTAAATGTGCTTTTAAAAATACAGAATCCATATATTTAGTTCTTCCTGGTGTTCCCTTCCATCTTATGGTTGTTTTCTAATAGTTAAATACCTGTTTCTGTTTTCAGATACTATCGTGGAGCTGTAGGTGCCTTATTGGTGTATGACATTGCTAAACATCTCACATATGAAAATGTAGAACGATGGCTGAAAGAACTGAGAGATCACGCTGATAGTAACATTGTTATCATGCTTGTGGGCAATAAGAGTGATTTGCGTCATCTCAGGGCAGTTCCTACGGATGAAGCAAGAGCTTTTGCAGGTTAGTATGAATTTCATGATATTACAGTGATTCGGTATTTCTTACTGTTATGTCATGCAGTTTTGATACTTTTCCAATGACTGTAATCGCTTACAGTAGTTTCAGAAAGGTAAACATGAATGCTCAGCAAGGATTGTTGTTCTGAAAGTTTGTGGTGACTTTCTCTTTTGCTTAACTTTGAGTCATTAAAACACTGTAGTTTTTGCTGCTAAAAGTTGAATATAATCCTTTCCCTGGAAGGGGGTAGATGATATCTATCAGTTTATTCTGTGCTTCTTGTCTCTTTCTCTATTGTGTCTGTGTTCTACCAAGGCTGCTCTTTGTGGGTCTGAAAAGCAGTGGCCCAGGGAGTGTCAACAACCCACAGGGAATGCGGCTTCTTAGGATTTAGAACTTTTTTGCTTTAGTAGAGGATCTGCCTATCTCTTCTGTTCTGGTTGGGGTAGCCTACCAGAAGGCAGCATTGTGTATTCTTGGCTAATGAAAGTTGTGACTCTGTACTAGTTATTATGCTGTGAATAAAGGTTTTTATAATAGTTTTTTAGTTTTCCAGGCAAGAAGCTTTATTTCAAAAAATACGGTTATAGAATTCTAAGTGAATAACACCTACCTATCCATGTTTATATCTTAACTCTGTGGGTTGATGGGGGAGAAGGACAGTAATGGATGGAAATAACTGAGTATTTGATAAGTTTACTACATTTTGAGTAATGTCGTTCATTGCCATTCATTGGTAGTATATAGATGTAATAAGTATTTTTTAATTAAGGAGCCAATGAAAATTTCTCACTGTTCTTTTTAATCTGCTAAAGTGTAAGTAGAATGGTGCCCTTACTGCTCAGGAAGTTGGGGAGGCCTTAATTTTTAGAAAGTTTTTTATATTCCTTTTGAAGGCTTGAATGTATTACATCTCTTGTTGACTAGACTGAAGTTTTTATCTCCCTCCCCCCCCCAGAAAAGAATGGTTTGTCATTCATTGAGACTTCCGCTCTAGACTCTACAAATGTAGAAGCTGCTTTTCAGACAATTCTGACAGGTAAGACTTGAATTTTTAGATTATACTAGTGGGAATTAGAAGTTTTAGGAATGTAATTTAGACAAATTAGGAAACTAAACGATACATCACAGTGAGAATCCCTGTCATTTGAGAGCTGCTGTAGCAAGAGCTGTTTAAAGTACAAAATTAGTTAACAACCCTTGCTTGCTGAACTTTAATCATTCTCACTTACCTGGTTTATATTGGGAAAAGTACTTTGAAAATATTTTGTTCACTTCTATTATTACTTCAGTCCAGGTATTCCATACTTTGTGGTCACAAGCACAAAATAATGCTTAAAGGCACTTTCATAAGATAAATATTGAAATCCTGGCTATGGAAAGACATAAATGCCCTTTGAAATTTCAGTAAAGAAAAGACTTGCTGTGTTCTGATATATTATAGAAGCAGCTAGGGAAAAACATATTTTTAAAAATTTAAATGAAAAAACAAAAAGTAAAATTCTCCTGTGATATATTGTAGAAGAAGCATGGTGTCACCTATGGAGAAAATCAGCAAGTGATTGCATATGGCAAAGTTTAAATAAGTAGTGGGAAAAGAACAAAGTTCATGCTGTTTTAAAATGTAGGTGTGCAGATCAGGTCAGCTTCGAATTACAAGAAGACATTGTATTTGTGTTGACAGACCTTTACTCTGACTTTATTAGAATGACCAATTTACCAGCAAGTTTAATCATAATCCTCTAGTAAATAGTTTGATAGGTTGTTTTAAAGTACTGTAAAATTATATATTATTTTTAAGAACTCTCAATATAGAGTATAGGATTACTATATAGCATAGTCTAATGTGGTGTTCTAACAAGTCTATGGAGAAATGGTTAAATGAGTTTCCAATTTTAATGTAACAATATTTTAACATATTCTTTGTATACAGCACTTGTATTAGAGGTGAACAGATTCTAACTTTAATTTTTATTTTTTTTATTTTTTTAAGATTTTATTTATTTATTTGAGAGAGAGAGTGAGAGAGCGAGCACAAGAGGGGGGGAGCGGGAGAGGGAGAAGCAGACTCCCCGCCGAGCAGGGAGCCCGATGCGGGGCTCATTCCGGGGACTCCAGGATCATGACCTGAGCCGAAGGCAGTCGCCCAACCAACTGAGCCACCCAGGCGCCCCTAATTTTTATTTTTAAAACATTTTTAAGTTATTTTTTTGTAGAGAGCGAGCCCAAGGTGGGGGGGCAGAGGGAGAGGGAGAAAGAGAATCTTAAGCAGGCTCCACAACAGACTCTTAACTGAGCACAAAGACGCCCCAGTTTTTTTATTTCTAATTTTTCCAAGTTTTTATTTAATTCCAGTTAGTTAACATACAGTGTAATATTAGTTTCAGGTGTAGAATTTAGTGATTCACAGATTTTAACTTCTAAATGTCTTATTTTATACTGGAAATAGGTAGGGAATAAAGCCTAGAATTTAAGAGCACGGACTTGGAAGCCTGACTTAGGTTTTAGTTTTAGTCCTGGCTCCTTCACTTTCCATTGGCTCTGTAATCTTATGCAAATTACTTAACCTTTCTAGGCCTTAAATTCTTTATCTGTAAAATTTAAATATGTTCTAGGGAGTTCTGTTTTTTTGTTTTGAGAGAAGAGGGCTTTTATTTATAAATACATTGTAATATGATTTGACTTGACTGTTGTGTTATAACTTAAAGGCTTTTGTCTCTGTAATCCACAGAAAAGAATTGCCTGTCATTTGAGACATCTACTCTAGACTCCAAAAATGAGTACATGAGTTCATACATGTAAAATCCTTAGCTATCCCTGGTACAGAGTGGACATTTGATGAATTAGTAGCTAAATAGCAGTTAAAGCACAAAAAAAACTTGATTAAACATAAACTAGATATTGGTGATTCTCATACAATTGGTATAATAAACAATAGTTTATTAGAATTCTTTTCTGTTACCAGAAAAATAGTAACTAACAACTGGTGCTAAGGTTGCATCAGTCTTTGGAACACAGTAGCTTTCCTTTAGAATCTTCTCTGTGTCAAGTTTCATTACAGACTGTTGCAAGCAAGATTTGATTAAATATTGCAGTGTATCTGCAAATCCTACTTCTTTTCTTACAATCACTTGTGCAGATTCTATTGAATCAATATGTAGAGTACTAAATTTAGACCTAGGAGTTGTAGGTTTTTACTAGCACTTTGCTCCCACTCCCTGTGTAACTAGTTACTGAACCTCCCTGGTCCTCAGAGTCACAGTGCCTTAAATAATGAGTGAGTTAAGTCATCTTGAGGGTCTGTGAGTCTCTCAAGGCCTCTGAAAACGTCATTTGAAAAAGTTTTTTAGTCAGTCCTTGTTGTTGAGATATTTTTTATGTCCCATCAGATCTCCTCTGCATTGTAGCCGATTCTGATCAGTTTCTAGACTATTCTGATATTAAGATGAGACCATCTGCAGTTAACTATTTTAAGTATCATTTTGTAACATTGAACTTGATGATCTGCTCAAACATGAGCTAACTAATCAATAAGTATGATATATACTTCAAATTGAACTGTTTTGTCCTTAAAGATAACATTTAGGGGTGCCTGGGTGGCTCAGTCAGTTAAGCGTCTGCCTTTGGCTCAGGTCATGATCCCAGGGTTCTGAGATCGAGCCCCACATCAGGCTCCCTGCTCGGTGGGGAGCCTGCTTCTTCCTCTCCCTCTGCCATGCCCCCTGCTTGTGCTCTTTGGCTCTCTCTCTCTGTCAAATAAAATCTTAAAAGATGAAGGTTTGGCTATTTTTCTTAAAATTCACTCTAGATTTAACATTTGTTACTGCTTAATTAATGTTGCTTAAAAGCAAACAAGACTAGCTTCACTTACTACCATTTTTCTTTTCTATATTCACTATTTTCTCAGCTTCCTCCATAAATCTCAATGTTGTTCTGTGGGATTAGAAATCATTGCATATGGCAGTAGACCTCTCTGTTCTTCTGCATGTGCTGGGATGTTTGTTCTAAACTTCTCTTTATGCCAGTAGGAGTATTAGTACTTGGAGGAGTGAGGCACCTGGGTGGCACAGTTGGTTGAGTGTCCAACTCTTGGTTTCTGCTTGAGTCGTGATCTTGGGGTGGTAGGATCTAACACCTCATCAGACTCTGTGATCAGTGCAGAGTCTGCTTGGATTTCTCTCCCCCTTTCCCTCTGCCCCACCCCCGCTAAAATAAATAAATCTTTTTTTTTTTTTTTTTAAAGGAAAAAGAAATGGGGAGGACAAAAAACCCGGAAAAGACAACAGTAATCTCATTAGGTTTAATTCTACCTTGAATGTTAACAGCATTAAGGGAGCATTTACATTGTATTTTGATGTTGCTGGAAGAAAAAAGTTCTTTCATTTTTAAGGTGGAAAATTATGTTAGAAAATTTATCTATATTATTACTCCAAAGTTAATTGTGTTGCTTGTTTTAGAATAGACCTGTGGCATTTTTGACATCCGTGAATTTGATACTAACTCCATGACAGTTTTGCTGGTGATATTTTTTTAGAGGTAGTTATCTAGTACTTGAGTGAGTCTGCGAGATTGCCCAGCCTTTGCGTTGCTGTGCAGTTTTGTTTTCTTTCATCCTCAAGTTTGTTAAGGGATGTTTTTAATCTATACTTTCCATACTCTTATTATTTTTTCTTCTAACTTTGGTTTTTGACCATTTCAGAGTTAAAGTTGCAATAATAGTACAAAGAATTTGTAAATACCATTCACCATAATCCCCAAATGTTGATATTTTACCGTATCTGCTTTATTCTTTTTTCTTCCTTTTGCTATATACTAATTTTTTTCTTGCACCATTTCAGAGTGGCAGACATGTTGCCTCTTGCAACTAACTACTTTTCAATGCATATTTCTTAAAAACAAGGATGTTCTCTTTCATAACCATAGTGCAGTTAGCAAAAATCAAGAGTTAGATTGTAGTCCATATCAGTGTTTAGCTACAGACCTTGTGCAGATTTTGCCAGTTGTTTGAATTATGTCCTTATTAGCAAAAGAAATTCTGAGATCACATCACACATTGCATTCAGCTCTCCTATCTCTTTCATCTCCTTTAATCTGGAACAGATCCTTAGTCTTTCGTTTATTGACATCTTTTGAAGGGTACAGGTCATTTATTTTGTAGTGTCCCTCAGTTTGGGTTTGTCTCATGTTTCCTCATAATTAAATTCAGATTATTGCAGTTTCAGCAAGAATACCACAAAAGTGATCTCCTGTATCCCATCAGGAGGTCGTGATACTGGTTTGTTGTATCTGATGATGTATACTGATGATGCTAACTCTGATCACTCGGTTAAAGTGGTACCTGCAAGGTTTCTCCACATAATTAATAAGCCCAAGTCATCTTTTTAGTTATGAAGACTGAATTGTTAATTTTATGGTTAGAGTAGTGAGAATCATTTAATTAGGTGTAGGATTTTTTTTTTTTTTTTTTTTAATGTAGGCTCCATGCCTAGCGTAGAGCTCATTGTGGGGCTTAGACTCATGACCCTGAGATCAAGACCTGAGCTGATGAAATCAGGAGTCTAACCCTTAACCAACTGAGCCACCCACGTGCCGCCCCTGGGTGTAGTATTTTATTTTTGTTCTTGGCATGTGGCAGTGTTTTCAAGTATGTGTCAGTATATCAGATCAGAACATTTTTTTTTATGTTTAAGAAACTTAATGGTGAGCAGTGGGTTTGAAGAAGACCTAACAAATCCTGACCTAGGCTGTAGTGGAATAACTCAGGCTTTTGCTATTTCCACAATTTTTGAGAGCCCAAAGAATTTTAGCTCTTTTGTTCCCCAATTTGGAACAATTGCATTTAACTTCCTTAGAGTGTACTTTGCAATTTGCTTCATACTTTCATTAGAGTAGAAATAGGCATATGTCTTTTTAATTTAACTTTACTAGGTTGTATTTAAAGCTATCTTTTTTTTTTAAAGATTTATTTATTTGACAGAGAGAGACACAGCGAGAGAGGGAACACAAGCAGGGGGAGTGGGAGAGGGAGAAGCAGGCCTCCCGCCGAGCAGGGAGCCCGATGTGGGGCTCGATCCCAGGACTCTGAGATCATGACCTGAGCTGAAGGCAGACGCTTAACAACTGAGCCACCCAGGCGCCCCTTAAAACTATCTTCTATTAATATTTTAACTTTCTATTTAGATTTATAAGAGATTCTAACATAGGAACGATACAGCAGAGTTCTTTTTCTTTTTAACCTTGCCTAGCCTTTGGACATCTTGAAAAGGGGCTGTACAGGAATTGTATCACATACATTTGGTTCTAAAGGAGAACGTGCCCTTGAAAGAAGAAAATATTTGCATCTGGTTTAGCACATTACTAGTCTTGTTTCCCTTCCCCCACTTAAATAACCTCTAATCAGATACCAGCTAGAAGGTACCTGCTTCCTATTTTCTTATCAAAGTTTTTTTTTTGTTTTAGTGACATGCCCAGCCACAGGAGATGTTAAATAAACTACTTGAGTAGCCTCTTAGTGCTCATTCTGCTTGAAAGAAAATTTTTCTTTTACTTTTTTGATGAACACTTTCCTATTTTCTTTATTGCTTTGGCATTTTCATTAGCGGATATCTTTTTGGTGACTGGAACAAATGTAACAGTAATCCATTTCTACAAAACAGTGTGCAGTCCTTGCAGACCAGTTATACAATAACTGCTCAAATTTCTTGCTTTGTAATGAGATCTCTTTAATAATTCACTTTCTGTTCTCTGAGAACTCTGCCTTTTCTTCTCTTAACAGTATTTGCTTTTCATGTAAGAGCCTGCAAAATACTTTTTGTTTTGGTTTCTCTAACTTGAATCTTCAACTTGTAAAGAAGTTAAAATTTGTAGAGGGTCACATATAATCATTTGTACTTAAAGAAGAGCCATCCAGTTTGGGACTAGAGAGAACATTAAAGAATGAATAGTAGAGTTTTACATTAAGTTGATACTGTCTTTATTCCTTAGCCACTAGCCTGATTGAATGAGTGTCTTTTCCTTTACCCTTGACACACTTCCCCAATTCCATCTCTGCAATGAAAAGAATCTAAATGTAGACTACATATCCTTTTTTTTAATTCAGTCAGTAGGCTTTTTTGTTTTTCCCTTGATACTTCTTCAGCTTTGAGAAGTACTGTCAGCCTCCTCAAACAAATTTTAGCCACCCCCCACCCCAAAAAAAGTAGGAAAATGTACATTATAGCTGTCAGTGTTCTTGCTAGTTTACACATTCAATTGATTACAGGTTGCTGTTTTTCAACTTTAGGGAAATTAGTTCTTAATTTGGAGAAAATGTATTCATTTAACACATTTCTTTTTCTTTAACTTTTTGTAATGTAAAGTTTCCAGCATACCAAAAGTAGGACAGTATCCTGAACTCCCGTGTAGTCACCAGCAACCATCAGTTCATGACCAGTGTTCTGTTCCACCTATTCCCTTCCTTATTTTTTTGAAACACATCCCAGATATTACATCATTTCATTGGTAAACATTTCATGATGTGTAGCTAAAAGATTAGGGCATAAACCCAAAACAAGAAAACTACTAAAAATTGGCAGTAATGTCTTATCTATTATCCAAACAGTATTAAAATTTTCTGTCTCAATTTTTTTTTAACAGTTCAAATTAGAATCCAATCCAAATGATGTTACTACATTGCAGTTGGTTGACATGTTCTTTGAGCATTTTGAAAATAGAATTCTGCTTTCTCTTTTTTTACCCTATAACTTTATATTTTTAAAATTTTCAAGTATTATAGAAATTTTATATCCTTCATATAGAATCATCACTTTACGACATTTGACCTATTTCTACATGTGTGTATATACTTTTTTTCCCTTTTGCTCAGTCTTCAGAAAATAAATTGTAGACATTGTGGCACTTTACAAGTAAATACTGAAGCATTTTAGCTCCTAAGTACAAGGCATTCTGTATAATCACAATACCATATATCATGTTTAAGAAATTGATGTTTATATGGTATTAGCTAATGTGCAGTTCATATTCCTATTTCTCCAAGTGTACTAATAATTCTTTATAGATTTGGTTTTTACATTTTAAATGTCAGTTCAGCCAAAGGTCACACATTGATAGAATTGTTTTATATCTGGGGTATTATTAAATAGAGTAGCTGTTGGGCACAAGTTGTTATTGAATGCTTGAAATATGGCTAGTGGACTGAGGAATTGGATTTTAAATTTAATTTAAATATGTCACTACTGTATTGGACACTACAGCTGTAGAATATTTACCTCCATCTTTTAAATGTATTTTTATAACAATAAATTTTTTGAAGACTCTTGGCTAGTTTTTTTGTAGAATGTCCCTCAATTTGGATTTATCTAGTTGTTTTCTTAGGATAAATTCATTTTAAACATTTTTGGCAGGAATACATAGGTATTCATCATAGGAATACAGTGTGTCTTTCATAGTACATCATAATAGGAGGCACATCATGTCAATTTGTCCCATTTTTAGAATTCTCTTACCTTTTGAGGGTTTTTTTTTTTTTTTTTGAGGGAGAACTGGGAGAATAAAGATAAATAAGATACATTTTCTGTTTGTAAGGAGTTTATAATTGAGTCAGAGGGAAACCTTTTTAGGCAGTGAAATATAAGACCAAATAAAATGAGTTAAGTAAAGATACTTGGTGTAGAGGAATTTAATAACATTTATTGGACCAACTAGTTACTTATCACACCCCTACTATAAGCCATATGCTGGAGAAAAAGAACTGAATAAGGTAGACACAGTGCTTGTCTTTACAGAGTTTAATGTTTAGTGGAAGAGGTAGACAACAGTTTCTGTTTTTTGGTTTTTTACAGTTAGTTTTGATGAGTGTCATAAAATCTTAAGTTCCTGGTTAATAATTATTTAATTACAATTTAGCTTTAGTTCAGGAGGCATTGATAAACGTTATCTTTCCCTCCTTTTTCAAGAGTCCTTTGGGATTTTGGAATATTTATGAAGTTGTGTTCTTCCCTACACAGCCAGGAAAAATACTAATGTATCTCATAGTGCAGATTTCTTTTTATTTTTCTGTGGTACAGTATCAATGTATGTAGGGTTTTTTGACAGGGGTGGACTGAAAATACTCTCACGGTTTAATTTTTATTTATTTTTTCTCATGGTTTAATTTAGATCTAATCCCATAAACTCTGTACTCTCTTTAAACCAATTTATTTAACTGGTGAACCTTTCCCTCTGAAATGGAAAACCTTTTTTTCTCTTCTTACCATTACCCTATTCAGTGGCTATTTGAAAATAAAACTTTACATTTATACATTCTTTTTTTTTTTAAAGATTTTGTTCATTTGACAGAGACACAGCAAGAGAGGGAACACAAGCAGGGAGAGTGGGAGGGGGAGAAGCAGGCTTCCCGTGGAGCGGGGAGCCCCCAGCCTGCTTCTCCCCCTCCCAGAACCCTGGGATCATGACCTGAGCTGAAGGCAGACGCTTAACGACTGAGCCACCCAGGCGCCCCTACATTTATACATTCTTTGTCCAAGTTTATTTGCAGTCTTTTTCTGCAAATGTATTTTCTACTTCTGTGTACTACTATATCAACTACTAATGAGTCTATTCACAGTGAGTATTGCTGGTTTTTTTTTTCCCCCAGAGATATACCGCATTGTTTCCCAGAAGCAAATGTCAGACAGACGTGAAAATGACATGTCTCCAAGCAACAATGTGGTTCCTATTCATGTTCCACCAACCACTGAAAACAAGCCAAAGGTGCAGTGCTGTCAGAACATTTAAGGCGTTTCTCTTCTCCCCTAGAAGGCTGTGTATAGTCCATTTCCCAGGTCTGAGATTTAAATATATTTGTAATTCTTGTGGTCACTTTGTGTTTTATTACTTCCTCATACTTACGAATTTTTCCATGTCTTAAGTCTTTTGATTTTAGCTTTATAAAATCATCCACTTGCCCCGAATGACTGCAGCTTTTTTCCATGCTATGGCTTCACTAGCCTTAGTTTAATAAACTGAATGTTTGGATTCCTCAGTTACTGTTTACTTTTCATCATGGAAGCCTGTCACTGTAGGACATACTAGAACTTGATCACTTGAAGCTCAGACCTATTGGTCTTGATCAAATCAAACTAAGAAGACTTTAGAAGAAATAAGCTATCATTTTGCCACAGAGCAGCTTATAATGAGCAGCTTACAATTCATACACTCTTCTCTCAATGCAGTGTATATTTCCACAAATCTAAGAATTGCCCTATAAACATAGCAGGATTTTGAGAGCTTGAAAATTTTCCATTATTCTGGAAGTCAGTTTCTAAAATGCCTTAATAAGGTTAAGTAGTTTAGTAAATTTTGTCTTTTTAATTTTTGTAAGCATCAAAGTTGATTAGAGAGGGGGACACTTTTTTCTGAATAAGAATTATCTTAATAAACAAAAGACTGTTTATGGTTTCAGTAGCAGTGTGGTTATGGAGCCATATGTTAAACAATGCTGCCTGGCAGGCTGGGAACTTGAGAGACCGGTGGAATTCCATCTGAGATGCCTCTGTTGCAATGATCAGGCAGCCCAGATCACTGAACTCATCTAATTTCCCAGCAGTAGATTATGTGGCATTTTATTGCTCAGGCAATAACTGGTTTAATGCTGTTAGTATCAAATTGTGAAGTGTTAATTTTGTCTTAAAACCTTCCAGTAAATGAAATGCAACCTAGTTTTATCACCTTATCTATCAGCAGGCATGGATAATTATTTTAACTATGCTGATTTTTGAGTTTTGCAGTATATTATGGAATACAGTCCAGTTAAATATCTGGTTTCAGTATGTCTAAGGAATATAGTGAGAGGTTAATTCCTGCTCAAGTGGTACCACTTAAAGGCATGTATTCTAGTACGTAGTACCTTGAGTTTAAATAGAATGCATTTAGGCATTATACAAACCTGAACTACTTTTTCCCCACTACATTATTGAAGTCAGTGGAGCAACTCGTTTCCCATTTAGAAATGTGCACACTAATACTGAGTTTTACTTTGTTGTGGATAATATTAAGCACTTACTCTGCAGTGTTCTGAAAGTTGTGTCACTGAATTGATACTATTCAGGATGGTGGAATATCCCCCAAGTACAAAAATACATGTGTTTGGGCTTGCATAGATTACTATGTTTCATAGTTAATCTGTCTTTTGCGGTGCTCATGACGTGTGGGGCACATGACATGTGGGGCACACGGAAGGCATTGCTGTGGTCAGTCTTTTGGTTTTCTTCTGTAGCCATTTATTATTTTAGAGTATTGGTTGGTTATGAAGATACTATTATCTATTTGTAAATCGCTACTTTGTATTTTATGCATGCTCTGTAACTTGATTTATTTTTATCTTTATTTTATTTTTTAGTTATTGATTTGGAATATATTCACATTCTAATAAACAGTTATAGGGGGACTATTCTTTATGTTGTCAGATTACATTTTTCCTTTGAGTGCTTTGGATGCAGCCATGGAATATTTGATTCTGATGAGTAAGAGCATAGGTCCTTGCATTACAGAGTAAACACTAAATTGGAGGCATCATTGTGTGAATTCAGCTTTGATTTTAGACATACGTTTCAGTTATGCTTTTCTTGGAAAAAGTATCCAAAAACATTAAAGGAAGTAATCTTTGTACTTTCATATATAACAGTGTCACCAGACCCGGGAAGGGGCATTTACTCGAAATTGGTAGTAAATCTTTCACAAAATTATTTAAAAGAAGGAAACTCTAGGTGGTGAATTGAAAATGAGTAACTTTGAATTTTTATCAAGTATAGACTTAATGTTGCTGTGGCATGGTTGGATCTTGGGAGAATTCCAAGAACCCTTTAAGTAGTAGTAGAAAATGTCTTTGATTGCATCTTAACAGTGTCTTCATTCTGAATAGTATCTCAGGAGACAAACTGTCTCAAGTAAGAAACATTATGTTTTAAAATATGACAATGTAGGGTTCAAGGTAGTTTAGAAGTGTTTTGCTGCTTGACCCTGCTTTTCAGTCATTTTAACTTTGAATTTTTTTTTAACCTATTCTGAAAAGCCAGTTAGCCATCTTGACTTGATTTAAACATGTCATTGGTCTCAAGTGCTATCTATGATTTTTTTTAATAATAGTAGTTACAACTCAGTAGGGGTAAGTTATCATTAGCCATTGCATTGTGTATGCTAAATTCTAATTCTAAGAAGGGGTGCTAGCTGGTGACTTAGGCCAGCGGTCTTTTAAGTTCTGAAGGGTTCTGCAGAAAAGTTAGATGTCTGAGTTTAGATTGTCCATCAGAGCTTGTCCTATTTATTTTATCAGTGGGAAAATGAATATTTTAATTTTGTCTTCAGTGACTTGTATTTACAAAATACAAATGCTCTCAATGGTTTGAATGTTGTCATAATTTCTTCCATCTACCTTGAAGAGAAAAAAACAGTTTAGGCCGTTTTGGCCAGTACCAGAAGCAGAATAATTCAAAGCCTGGGTTGATATTAAGAACTTATTCCAGCCTGTTAGGTTTCAATTTATGGAGTTTTGTTTGTTTTTGTTTTTTAAACACAGGAAGAAAATAGAGATTGGTTATTTGATGTCTCACAAACATTTTAAGCCTGAAGAAAATTCGAAACAAATTACGAATTTTGTATAAGGATTGTGCATGGCATGTATTCCCTGTGTGGGGAGAAAAAAAAACAAAGACCATGAAAGGATCCTCTTCTATCACATGCTTTAATGGGATAGCATAATAGGCTAGTGCTAAAAAGAGGAGGGCTGATTTTTGTTACCTTGGTTGGGTTGGTGCTGGTACCACACGCTTGCTGGGATTTGACAGGTCACTTTTTCCACTCACCTAAAGGATATGCTAAATAAACTGAAGTTGTCATTGGAATGTTTTAAAGAATGGTTGTATTTCCCCAAACTATAGGAGGCCAAGGGTAACAATAAAGTTATATAAAATGTCATTACAGCTTCTGTAAAGGAGATCATAGGCTGAGATCATTTTAATTGAAGCATCCATTTCATTGAAAATTGAATGGAGGATAGAGAAAGAATATCTGAAAGGACATTGATAACTAGGCATATATTAGAAAGTATCCTGAACTATTTGAGTTAGATTGAAAGTGGCAGGTATAATAGAAGAGTGGATTGGGTGACAAAGACTTGGATTCTAGTCACAGATCTTTTAGTCATTTTCTCTGCGCCTCACCTTCTTCCAGTTAGGGGAATGGGTTAGATTATTTCTGGGGTTCATTCCAGCTCCAATTTGGCAATTCTATGAATGAACTCTTCAGGGACTAGAGCCAAATTATTACACATTTGAACTCAAGTTTAATAGATAAGTAAAAATCACTTTGCAAAATGTTTTTGGTCTTACAACTTGATTAAAATGTTACTATTTCCATGTTAACCTCATTCCATAAGATGAAAGATTTTAGAACATTTGCAAAATGACTGTCATTTTCAACAATATGCATCGAAGTATCATGTGCTTCGGAGGGGAGGAGCACTTGAGGGGCTGCTATGTCAACTGTAAATTGAGAACTGCTTGTTTTGGCTTTTATTGTTAAAATTCTGCTGGCTTTTAATATATACTTTTAAAATATATTCATGTCTGGGTGAGAGAACTTTTAAAAATATCTTGTGTTTAATTTTTTACTATTATCTCTTACAGGCATCTGTAAGAAGGTAGAGCAGTCTATAGAGCTAGCTATCCGAGAGAATCAGTGATTAAATCCAAGTGTATAGGTTTCTGTGGCAAAATACACACGATATAAATGGCATTATTTGGCTGTTAGTTTACTAGTCTGATCATTTGAAATCAGTTATTTAACATCATTATCGGTAGGTCCCAGCACAGATGTCCTATATATTTGCTGTTAACTACTATATGTTACCAGTACCAGTGATGGTAGTGAAAATTAGTAGCCAGTAGGATTCCTTTTCTCTGTTTGAGTCCGTGGAACTTAACTTGCCTGTTACTCCCATCCCAATGAGTAAGTGTATTGTTTTCAGATTCATTTCCCTTGACAACTTCCAGTCTCAGGGTACCATTTTCTCAGATCTTTCTAGGGAAGTGACAGATCCTTTTCTTTAAGAAGTTGCTGACCATTGTATTAGTCTCTGTGCCAAAGCATTTCATCATAGGGCCCTAAGAATATTATAGAAGGTCATGCCTGAAATGGGACAGTCTGGAAAGCCCCAGGAAGCAATACTATTTCTGCAGACTGTCTTTGATATGAAACCAACAGTGCAGGATCTGTTAGGATCATCAGTTACTGGTTTTGGTTTACATTTAAGTGGATTCCTAAATAACAGGATTTTTAAGATTTCCAGTCCCTGTGCTTTCTCCTCTCCAAGGCTCTGGAGGGCCATCTGCTGGGCTAGACAATGGCTTGGGAGGTAGAAGCTAGAATTGAGGAGGGAATCTGACAACCCATCGCTACAAACTAGGGCTTCCGCCTTCTATGGGTTTAGATTGGAGTCCGAGTCTTTCTAGCTCTGCAAGTCAGGGAAGAAAATGTATAATCAGTACCCTACTAATCACTATGGACCTGCATTTATCTCTGCCCTTTTGTAATTGCTAAATTGTAAGATCCATAAGCGTGGGAATGTTCATTCTTCATATTTACATTCCTAATACCTATCCCCCCTGCTATTCCATGTCAGAACAATAAAGAAGGGATCTAAAAGAGTGAGGGGGCTAATCCTAGGATTCATTCTAGTTTAGCTTGGGGAGCTATAGTCTGAGAACTACCATTCAGACTAAAAAATACTTCAATTAAAAGTTATATAAAATGATTATATAAATGCTATATAATAATTATACAGAAGTACAAATGACAGTGTAATGAATCCCTATGTATCCATCCATCCCTTCTGAGAAAGAGTCTGTCTCCTGTTGTCACATACTGATGAAATGGGCCTCTTCTGCCTGCCTTCTGGTTAAATGAATGGCTCATAGAATGTATCATTCTTGAATCTTCTGTGTTGAGTGCATAACCTGCAGCCTTTGGTTATCCTTTATGGTATTGGGTAGTAATCTGAGCCTCATGAGTCATAATCTAATACCACTATTCTCAGTAAACACCTTTTTTAGCCTTACAACTCTTGATCATGTTTTGTTTTTCACTGAGATGTCACCCTCCAGCCCTTGAGAATTGCGTTAGTAAGATAATTTCAGAATGAGTCTTAGTCTCTAACAAAAATGTATTATTCTTGGTTAAACATTGGGAATAACTTGAGTGTCATGTAAGCTTTGTGAACTGACAAGTTGAAAGGCTTAGGTTGACTTAAATAGGATTATGTACAAACTTAGAAAGTATGAAGGAAAAATTTTAAACTTAACACTTTTGAAAGCATCCAGTAAACTATTTTTTTAGCATCCATGTTTTACTATAAAATTAATCCTGCTGCTTCTTTACCAGTGAGGTCACAAGGTTATGTTTTAAAAGGTCCTAAAACATACACCCACAGTAACGTACTGGGTGATAACTTCTAGTGGAAAGCTATTCATTGCACTTAATGCAAATTAGGTGGCCCATCACTTGCTTTTATTCCATTCCATAGAAGTACCTTTGTGCCTCTGGAGCTGAGCACAGGCTGTAATAGTTGCCTTTGAGTTTAAATCTTTGTGAAAGCAGAGAAATTCTCTATTTGAACATTTGATGTGTATGAGATTTTTCAGTAATTTTTAGACATGAATATGTTGATCCCATTCATTAAAGGAAGAGACTCTTGTTATAAATATGATAGAACTTGTTCACTTTATTTTCAAGTATCTATTGGGATAATTTTCACTTCTGGCTGCCTAAAGTGACCACACAAAATGTAGTTTAGTCTACCTTTTAAACCTAAGTTGTAGATTATAGACACATTTTCAATGTGCAACACAACAGGAGGCATTCTTGTTAAATTAGTTTGAGAAATTCCTTTTATTTTGTACAAGGTACAGTCCCTTTGCACAGTGAACAAATATATTACAAATCTGGGTTATTTAAAAAAGTATTGCCATTTCATAGTCTCACTTATGCTATTGTACAATAATAGTGTTTTCTTTATTCATTTGAATTGAATGCAAATTACTTTGAGTGAAAACTGGTTTCTGTAAAATAAACAGATCTTTCCAAGTTGCCAACAAAATGCACAGTGCACATATTTAGGTTGACCATGAACCTATGTGTGACAGTGCTAGACAGAAGTTCCTAACAGTTGCTCTGTAAGATTGAAATGTCTTTTACCAGTAACTCTTAGATCTGTGAAGGCAGCTGTTGTCACCAGAGATGAATCACACCCTCTGCCTTTCCCTTCTCTGTATTGCCTAATTTGAATTGTATTACATTTCTTTAACAGTCATAGAATGCTAGAGCCAGAGGGTTGTTAGAGCTTCTTCCCTCTCTCTCCTTCTCCCCTTTTTAATATGTGAGGAAGAAAGGAGCCCAGAGAGGGCAAGTAACACTCAAATCTCTTAACCCCATGTTTTAGCAGTTCCATCATGCTCCCTCTTGCTGAATTTTGCCCATAAGATAGTTGGCAAACAAGAGGCGACACTTGAAACTGGCATGATGCTGCTTGTTTGCAGTGTGCCAGGCAGCAGTTACTGTACATGCAGGGTAGGGGAAGAAGATAAAGCCTGGGATGGAGATGAAGTTTCTCCTGGCTGATCTGACTTCGCCATGCTTCTTGATCCTTGCTTTACAAAGATAATTGAGCACTTGCTGCCGTGAAATACTGAGGTAAGTCTCTTATCTCTATTTCTTTCTACATCTGTATGAGAAATATTTATTTGGGTCTACAAAGGAATTTTCTATTATTTATATTTCATAAGGCTTTTGTGGAAAGGAAATTTGCTATTGCTGATCACTTGCTCCCATGCACACATGCAGCATTCATGTAAGTATTCTATGTTTTCCCCTAACAATAAAATTTGCTTAAGCCGTGAGTGAAGTGAGGGAGGGGGATTTACTTATTTTCTTGCTTTTGCTGGTCATTGCCCCAACTAATGGGTTCCATGGCAGACTTCCAGGTTGTATCAAGGGCTTCAGGACTCCCACACTTCCTGTAGCTGCTATTCCATCTCTGCGGTCATTTAGTTCCTCTTCTGTTTACCTTTTTGGAAGTATTTTTTACTGTCTGGCTGTTACCAGAGAATGGAGTGGTATAGGGGTGGCCATTAGTTTCCTCGGTTTGCCCTTCTGGTCTTTAATTCTTGTGAGGAGGTCCTCTTTTTTAGGGCTTGGGAGTTGGCTCCAGTTTGACTCAAACTGAGCCCCAGTTTACCTGGTTAGTAGTGGAAGGTACAGACACGTCTAAATACTGGGATCTGAAGCATTAGCTCATTGTAATATGTTTTTGGCCATTTCAGTAGGTGGTGGTTTTAAGGTAGAAGTACTTCATATCCTTACTTTCTGTTTACTGTAAAGTTTTACATCATGTTACAGCAGCTGATTACAGTCCATTCGTTTCATTTAGTTTCATCAAAAAGCATCATGTAATTTAAGCAGCTTATTAAACTTGCTATATCCACTTTTATCTAATTTCTTCTACACTTTTAGGTTCTATACTACATCAAGCTCAAGATTTATGAAGAAATGCATGAAAGCAAGTACTCTTCTGAGTCAAGGGATGCCAATCAAATAAATTCGGGAGGCCTTTAGGGATACTTCGTTCTTACCAGTCTGTGACTGCTTGCTAAAAGGCATCATCTCAGAGTTCTGTTTCACATGGAATGACTCAGGTGTTGGATGGATTGAGGAGCTATGACCAGGCTAGGAATGACTTGGCAATGTTCTCAAACTTTGAATCAGCAAGATTTGGTAAAGCTGGCCTAGAAATCATTATAGACTGAAAGAGGCTGCTGCGCTTTGAAAACTCCTACTACCACGAAGGGCAGAAGAGGGAAAGTTAATTTGTATTTATTAAAGTCTTATTTTTAAAAAATTGAAGTTGTCAGTATTAGACTGTATACTATAATCTTGGCTGTTGTGATTTGACAGGTCAGACATAGATGTACAAGTACTTTAGGATTAATAACAGATTAGCACAGTTTGTGTCTGTGTGCTATTTATCTTAGGTAATAAAACAGATGTTGAGGGTAACAGCAATCAAAAGCACATACATTTCAGGATCTTGAATCCTTTCCCCTCCCCAGTTCCCTTTTCCCCCAGGAAGGTTTGTGAAACCTATGCTATATGCTTTCTAAGCATCACGTTTCAAAGAATTATGTATCTCAATACATATATTTAGCTGATGTTGATGAGTAGCTGGATCTTAAGTGTTTTAAAAGATCATGTAATCCTGGGCATTTGGGGTTGGGTGTAGGTAAGTGATAGGATTTGCCTTTGTAAACAGACCGTTTGAACAATTACCCCAGTCCCACTTGGAAGCTCTTCTTTAGTTCCAGGTGAAAGTAATGACTAACACGCAGCTGGAGTCAGTCTGTATCATTATTTCAAGTCAAGGGATTGTCTTCTTTCAGAGTCAGAATATTCAGCAGAGCACATTGCAAGAGAGAGGCTTCTCTCTCTTAAGACTGCTTGTCCTGGGAGGGCCCCTTGGCAGGGCTTTGTCTTACTGGGAGGAGGTCATAATGACCAGGAATATGGCTGTTCCTAGGTAGGTCGTATGGATTCTGGATATAGCTGGAGTTATGACCGAGGCCTTCTTGGACCATAATGATTGTGGGCTCTAAGGAATATAGTGAAAAATGAGTTCAGAGAACAGATTAGCTTTTGTTGCCTTGTTGAGAGGAATAGAGTTTATTTAACTTGCTAGGGAGAGAAGCCAGGGATTTATAAATCTGTGATAAATATATGAGGGTTAGGATTGAGGCTTGCTCATGAAATGGAAAACCTAAGTGAGTGTACTATTAGAATCCCAAGCTCTGGTCAAAACCAAGAGGTTTGGAATATCCTAGAGGTAGGGATCTTATCAGTAAGCCCAGGGACATAGGTGAAACTGGGAGAAGGTCGAAGACGGTGATTTAGAAACTTGCAAATGTCTGTTCTGATTAAATCAGTTGAAGTGTGTATACCCACTGATTTTCCACCCCCAGCATTTCTGCTTCATAGTAGTCCTAGTATTTTTTAAAAGCAGAGTTGACATGAGAATTTGATTTCCTGCATGAGAGAGGAGGGTAATCCTGGGAAAGACCATTCACCTTGGATTCCTTAAAAAGCAACAAAAGAAGGGTGTGTTTTCAAGACAGGGTGAGTGGAGAGGGCTTGTTTTTATTTCAGATGCTGCACTATTGCCCTGATTTCACTAAGTTACTTATTTGAGACACCTACCAACTTCATATATATTTTTATTAGATGTCGACAAGGATGGCATATCTGTGTACGGAGACCCCCTGTGCATAGGCGACTTCATTTCTATATAGCTGCTTTCTGGAAGCTTGCAGGTGAGAATGGGTGGGTCCTTAATTGTGGCGTAAGGGTTTTCACTGCTATTCAAGGAACAAGTGCTAGAACTGCACACGGATTCTTTCATGTAATCTGTAAGGCAAGAGAGATTTCTTAGGACATGCAAGGACACAGACTTAATTTCAATACCAGAAACAGATTGCAGTTTATGTGCCGTCAGGATCCTGGATCTGTAAAAGCCTATAATAATCCAAGATTCCCTTCTTAAATATGTTGAAGCATGCTTTCCTAGGTAGGCAGAGTTCTTTTCATAAAGTAACTTACGTTTTTGGAGGGATAGGGACATTCTTGTTCTTAGTAGTCAGGTTCAGAACCAGAAGGGGATTAATTCAGGATACTCATAGTGTGCTTTCACATCTATTATGTAATTTTTCAAAATCCTGCAAAGATAGTTGATACTTTGCATTTTATAGGATGAAGGCCCAGAGAGATGAAGTGACTTGGCTAATGTCCTATAAGCTCATAAATGACAGTGCCCAGGCTTGAATGCATGCCTTGGGACTCCTTGGCCTGTGTTTGTTCTGTGATATCATTCTTCCTCTGAATTCTTTTTGATGAGTAAGAAATTTAGATTCAAAAGAAGTAGGTGTGTTTTGCCACAGGTGTCAGCAACTTGGCAACCTTTAGGCAGCAAATTTGGCGGCATCCCTGCTCTTGAGAAGCTTGTGATCAAAGGTGGGGCAGACTGAAGTGTAATTGAGGTGTAAAAAGCACCTGGGTCTCAGGCTGGCCTTTGAAAAGTTCCTGTTTTCTAATAAGCCTTCCAATGTATCCTCTGGGGTCACTTACCCCAGTACTTATGAATGCTAACTGAAACCAATTTTAGCAGTATCTTTTTCTGATACTAGGAGAACTCATGCTTCTTTTCCTGCTGCCTCTCAGGTGCATCTTCCCCAAGACTTCAGGGTATATTGGGGTACAAAAGAATGCAGACTAGTCTCCAAATACGAGGCAAAGTAACTGTAGCTCACTGGAGGAAGAAAGTGTTTTCTTTGGAACTGGGAGTCACAGAAGGGAAGAGGAGCCCCTCCTTCAGCCTCTATGCCATTTTCTCGTTTTGGGAAGATCACTGGTTCTTATAGATCATTCCAAGTGAGGCAAGACTTGCCTGAAAAAAGCACTAGATTCTCTGTAATCTGGCCAACTCTGACCCTCATTCTTCTGTGACGATCTGCCAGCCAGGGGGTCTAGAAATAAGCATGGAATTGTAGGGGCTTGACAGTAATGAGTGGTCTTCAGAGGTCTAAATTTCTCTTAAGTGGTAGCAGATGGTGAAATTTCTATATTTCTCAGCTCTAAATTTCTCTAAGTGGTAGCAGATGGTGAAATTCTTGGACAGTCTTCCACTAGAACCATCACATGCTCTCTGCCTCCTTGTGTCACATGCTTGTGAGATTAATGGAAATGTAAAAAAAAATAATAATAAAGGGATCATTGTAACTCAAGGGGTGACTAGGTCCTGGGAGAGCAGAACACTCCATGTGGCTGAAAGTTGAGTTGTGTGTCACCACTAGCAATGTTTTCTTCCATAACAGGTGACTGGTTGGGAGGGGATTTACTTAGAATTCTGAGTATAGGGTTACTGATGTTTGTTTCAGCAGGTAACATTTCTTCAATCTTGTACAAAAGTACATTTCCCCATTAGTTCATTCAGGTGTTCCTAATACCTGCGATGTAGCTAGAGCAATAATTAATTCTCTCCTTCCCTTTTACTGCTTATGAGGAAACCGTCACTTGGCATAAGTGACCTCCCCAGGTCACACTGCTGTCAGTAGCAGAGTGCGATCCACAACCAGGCTCAGAGCCTTTTCCATCTCATCCTGGCCCACAGGTAGAGAGAGATGTTGGCCTTGGTCCCATCTGAGATTGTGGTCTCTTTTCTAGCCTAGAACCCTAGAGAGGGGTAGGAGAAAACATTCTTGCTGGACAGTGAGCAGGCCCAGCTGCTAGTGAGGCTCTCATGAGGAAAGGGGGATGTGGGTCCTGGGCCACAGTCTGCCCAGAGCCACATGAAGTTGCTTCTAGTGAGTACTTTGTTTCTTAGTACAAGGGGCTGGGGGTGTGTCCAGGAACCCCAGCATGGTCCATCGGTCCCACTTTGGGTTCTCTGAACTTAGCAGCCAAAGAGTAAGGCAGTATGACTCGGAGCTGCTGGTTTGGAAGCTGAGGACTAGAATGGCTTAACAGAAGGGCTATCATCTGAGTGAAAAGTCCTCTAACACCCTCCTCTCCTCCTCACCCAGGCACATCCTTTTACTTTGATTGGCGGCTACCTTAGTTGCATGTTTTCTAAAACTTGAGGAATAGTGATAGAAAATGTAGCCCTTATGCTAGTATCTTCACTCTGGTTAGGTCATTTGAAACTAGTTCATTTGTGAAGAGGGCTGGGCAGGACGCACTATGATTACTGCTTTAGAAAGGAGGATACTGAAGCTTATAAAGTTCGCCTAATGTTAGTAAATAGTTAGGGCTCAACCCATAATCTCCGGTATCCAGTCATGATGTTTTCCACTTGAATCTTACTACCCCTCCTCCTGTTCTAGATCTCTAAATGCAAACTACAGCTGCAACAGTTTCACCTCACCTTCAGCAAGGAATACCTTCTATCAGTGGGGCCAAGCCCAGCTGACAGAGAAAGGCCAAGCTCTAAGCTTTTCGTGGCTAATCCCATGATTGATTCAGTCACGGCAGTGGCAGTCTTGAAGCTGTGGCTCAAAGCCTAACAGAGCCTCAGTCAGCCAGTAGTATCCCTCTTCTCATTTCCACCAGAAAAGTCAAGGCTGCCTTTAAGTTTGGGGGTATGCAGCAGTCTCCCCACCCCCACCAATCCACAGCGATACTTTGCAAGACCCCCAGTGGATGCCTGAAACCACAGATAATACTGAACCCTCTATTTATTTTTTCTTATGCATATATGCGTACATAACCTATGCTAAAGTTTATAAGTTAATCACACTGAGATGAACCACAGTAACTAATAGAACAATTATAACCGTATAATGTAATAGATGTTATATGAATGGGGTCTCTCAAAATATTTTATTGTACTAGACTCACCCTTCTTGTGATGATGTGAGATGGTAAAATGAGGTGAATGACCTAGGTAGGCATTGTGACAGGCCACTATTGACCTTGATCATGTGACGGGGGGGGGGGGGCGAGTAACTGAAACTGAGGAAAGAAACTGCAGATAAGAGGACTACTGCAAATAGTTTGCTGTGCAGCAGGGGATGCACCTAAGTGAATAAAAGAGAAGTTGGGGTTGGGGGAGGGGATTCCTTTCAAGGGGAAGCTGTACCTTCCTTATATAAAGGGGCCAGAGGGAAAGAAAGGCTGGAAAAGTGTATGTGTGGGTTGAGGTGGTCGGAAAGGGGTGTTGGATTATAGATAATCTGGATTCTATTTCTGGGAACTGAAGGGAGGAAAGGGCAAGGCTTACTGGAAAATTTACACTTCAGAAATATTCTTCTCTGCTGCTGAGTCATCTACCTGCCTGCCCTCAGGGAGGGTGGGGTAAGGGGAAGAGCAACCAGTCTCTCTAAAACATTTCCTCATCCTTTTACAGCCCCACCCTACCCAGCCAGTCCCTGCACTTCAGGGCATTTTGCAAAGAAAGGGGAAGCGTCAACGAAGGCTACCTAAGCTTTGGAGAGTTACTCCTCCAAGGCCTGTAATTAGCATCAGGACTGAAGGCTTAGCTTTATAATGCCTTGGTGTTTGTTCTCACGTAGTTCCTACCTCTTCCAAATCACACAGAGTCCTATACCCTCAAATGCAGAAGGGGCCTTGGAAATGAGCCTAAACACCTTCATTTTATAAAAGCAGCAGCAAATCCAGAGAGGGGAAATGACTATCCAAGGCCACTCTGTGAGTGGGATTGGAATTTATCTAGGCTTTTAGGTTCACACGAGCATCTAGGTAAAGTCAGTATTTAACTCTTGGGGAAAACCCAGGCACTGAACATCTGTTTCTTCTCAGCCTACTACTATTATTAGAAAGCCACACTGCCTTTTCTCTTCCTGGGCGCTAAGTTAGCACTCTTTTCCTTGAGACACAAGGGTATGGGGAGAAGAAAAGGGAGATTTCACGGTCAGAAGGAGAACCACACTGGCTAAAAAAAGTTTTCAGGATGTCACTGGACTCCTCACTACCTTGGAATCCAAAGTTACGGCAAGGAGACAACGTGGAGGCTGGATTAGCAAGGAGCATACAGGTAGCTTCCCTGTGGCAGCAACAGTGGGATTCAGGATTTCAGGATCATAAAGGTGATGGAGCGTGCTAGGGAGGATTTCTTCTGTAGCACTTTGAAATGCCTGACAGACAAGGAATTAAACATAGGCAGTTTGTTACAGTATCATTGTGTTGAGGGGGAGATGGATAGGTGTTTAGAGGTAAAATGGGGTTAGCATAGCAAGCAATGTGTGGTGTGTCGTGTAACTTCAGGATGACAGTGAGCGGAGGTCTAAAGTAAGAAGGGCAAGAAGGAGCACTGGCTGAATTAGAGAGGCCTTAGAGATGGTGCTAGTACAACCTCATCGTTCTAACGGAGGCAGAAAAACCAAACGCAGAAAATAACAGTGTGACCTAGTCCTAGTCAGTGCCACACAGTAAGAACTAGGACTAGAATCCAAAACTTCCAGGCCAGGGTCTTGAGACCACTGAGTTCAGAGAACACTCAGACTCTTCACTCTTAATGGTTCTTATTTGGTTTGGCCCAGTAGTTTTAGGAAATAATTTCATTCCTGGTACAGACTAGTTTATTAAATGTTTATTAGGGAGTTCAGTTAGTGGGGTTTATTCCATGTCTTTGATAAATATTTCTGTAAAGTTCCAAACCGTGACATTTCATTTTCCTCTTCTTGAATTCTCTTGTTCTGATGTGTTGGTTCCCAGCACCTGTTGGCATATTTACCTGGGCAGCCGCCTTTTCTCTAAAGGATGATTATAGCCAGAGTGGTGAAACAAAATCTGGCTGCAAAATCTGGCCTTCCCTGCACTCAGGCTCAGATACATGATCCCACAAAACAGGAATGAATGACGCTGAGGCAGAGACACTGCCCTTCTTAGCTTTGTCATATATACATTTATGGTTTCGAGTCTGAAAGCAGTTACCCTAATCACAATGCACAGGACAACAAAGTGCACAGGAAAGTTGTGTGCTCATTAATTGAGCTGTTTGGGCCTGTCTGAGCTTATTCATTCTTGAGTCATGCATATTTTCGGAGCTAGAAAGTCTCTTACTTTCTGCCCAGTCCCCACACCTCTTTGAGAA
This sequence comes from Neomonachus schauinslandi, assembly GCF_002201575.2. NCBI lineage: Eukaryota > Metazoa > Chordata > Mammalia > Carnivora > Phocidae > Neomonachus > Neomonachus schauinslandi. The sequence continues at coordinate 104,311,160 of NC_058411.1, forward strand.
AGAAACTGAGGTCTCAGGTCACAGTGATAAAACAGTAAAGCTTTTAGCTTCACTACTGTAATGGTGCTTGCCTCCATGTGGATGGTTTGAGTCAATACGCAGAAAATGGCCAGAATTGATGCTCCCAAGGGAGTAGTGAACTTCGGCTGACCAGAAGCCGAGGGGTGACCTCCTGTTTTCACATTGTTCTCTTGGGCTGTATACATCCTAATGTGTTCATGGAGACTTGCCCTTCCTGCTCTCTTGCTCAGAACAACCCACCCCTAGCTCACCCCACTTTTAATAACCACTCCACCAAGGGCTATAGATGACTAGCTCTCCTTGGTTAGGAAATGGTTGTGTCACAGGTATAACTAAGGCTAAGTCTGAAAGACAGAACAGTAATCCAGGAAATCTGGGTCAGTCTAGACCTGAGACCTAAGAATGCCCTGAAGTAGTTATTACAAATGCAGATTCCAGGACCCCACTCTAGATACACTGCTTCAGAGTCTTGGGAAGATGGGGTGTGGACCTCTGTATGTTTAACAGGCTTTCCAGGTGATTCTGGTGCACAGCTAGATCTATGATAGCCATTGGGATCTTTGCTGTCCGTCATCTCTTTCAGTGTGGCTGAGACTCCTAAATAGACCTCAGAGACAAAAGGACAGCCCTGTTACATTAGTACAATTTTTTATAATATGCAAAAACACTTCCCATCTCTGATTTTTATTGAATACTCAGGATAACCTTATTAGACACTAGGATAGGCATTAGACCATAGGATAGGCATAATTATCCCAACCTTGCAGATGAGGAAACTAGGCCTTAGAGAGCTCCCAGTCTAAGGGCACGGTTAATACTTGACAGAGTAATAGGTGGCTTTGGGACTATGTCACTTATTTCACACATTCTCTTATTTAAACGTAAGGCCTAAGCCCAGGGCAGGACCTGACCTTCATCTTTGGTTTCACACTCAGACTTCTTAGAAGGATGATCCAACTTGCTGTTTTGGGATGTGCTTGGGATTAGTCCTGACCTCCCCACTCTCAGGGGCAGAGATCTCGAGGGTGGAGTGCCATACAGTATTAACACTAGGTATTAATTTTCATTCCTTGTGCCCCAGAAAGCCAGCAGGTGCAGGGTGGCAATCCTCGCCAGCATGACGACAGGAGGCCTCTGGGGCAGGTAGATTGACTTTATTTCAGAATTTATAATCAATTTAACTCATACTAATTGGTTAGATAATGACATTCTCCCATTTCTGAAGACATTTAGTTGGCATCTATAAAAAACCCCACAAGCGCTTGCTAAGCAGGTGCAACTTAAATCGAAATATAAATTCATTATTATGATGATTGCTCCTCCTGAGCAGAGCTACCCAGCAGCCCCAGGTCCTGTGGTCTTTTTACTTTTGAGGGGAATGAGGGAAGAGATGTGCGCAGTGTCTCTCTGGTAGAATTCCTGGTCATTTCACATTTGTACTCTTTATCTTGCTAAGCCCTTTCTAATGGGACGTCAGGATTGGATACTCTACCTTTGAAGCCTTTGTCCATAATGTATGTGTTCTGACGTCTATCCATTCCACAAGCACCTGCATTAAAATAGAATAAAGAGAAAAATGGGGTGAGTGATGTTTACTTAGACTGCATGTGTTTTTGCTTTATTTTTTCTTGCCTTTTTTTCCCTTCCTTACCCATAAAATTAGTTCTTTAGTGCTAGAGGATTATTCTGGGTTTAATCTACTCTAAATCATTTTGACGATGCAGGAATTCTTACAGGGCTCAGAAGCATTAGTGGTGAGCTACAGCGCCCCCTGGCATATGCAGCACTCCTCCTCTTTAACCTTGTTTAACTCTGAGGGGTATGTCTTCATGAGGTGATCACAGGCAGTTCTGATGCCACCTGCAGTCAACTATAGGTGAAGTCCCAAGCTCCAGAAGTACAGGATAAGGAACGAATCAAAGCCAGTTCTTAGCTTGGGGAAGGGGGGTGTATGACATTCCAAATCCCAGTTCTGTTGGATCTTGGAATAGGGTTGAAGACCGTTTCTTACCTCTCAGCTCTGGTCCTACCTCCTCTCCTGGATCTGAAGCTCGACAGAGGGGAGCCAGGAAGGGAGGTGGACCAGTGGCTGAGATTCTTGATTAGTGATCTTTCCAGGATGTAGTCACTCCCATTCATAGTCTGCTCTCTTAGTTACCCATTTTGGGGAGTGGACCATTTGTACATAATTGAGACTTGTCTTTGAAAAGTATTACCAGTGTTTTTAATCTGAAGGATTCTTCTCTGTTTTGGCTGTCACAGTTTATCCGGCTCCTAAAATGCATGGTCCTTAGCCATAGCCAGAGGCAGGACATAAAACTTCAGGGACCAAGCTCAGGTTCTTTGCTGCTGGTGATATCAGAAAAGAAGCTGTCTGGCATTTTTAGGTTGAGACTGTAATGACTCTGGCTCAGAGTCCTTTTTTTTTTTTTTTTTTCAGCTTTTTACTGAGGACACACTACCAGGCAAGGCATGCAGCAAGTAATTACTAAAATACAATGTGACTCCACTTGACTCTCCCCTGTTTGAGACACTGAAGGCCAACCCACTGCTGTTTAGATACATCCCCATACCATACCTCCTCCACAGAGTTCCTAAGTTGAATCTGTAGGAATCTATTCTTACCTGCCTGCCTTCCCCACATTACTGAGTGATACGGCAGAACCAGTCCAAGTTTTCCTCTAGTTTGCTATTCTTCTAAAAGGCCTATAGGTAACCTGTGCCCTTCAGAAAAATGATTAACAATTTGTTCCTGGCATCTGTTCAGCCCTTTACACTAGACCAGGGCTTCCTTCACCCTCCCTGAGGGAGGGAGGCTAGGCTGTTAACTTTTCCTTTTTTTAGAACAGGAAACCGAGGGCGCCTGGGTGGCTCAGTTGGTTAAGTGACTGCCTTCGGCTCAGGTCATGATCCTGGAGTCCCGGGATCAAGTCCCACATCGGGCTCCCTGCTCGGCAGGGAGTCTGCTTCTCCCTCTGACCCTCCCCCCTCTCATCCTCTCTCTCTCTCTCTCATTCTCTCTCTCAAATAAATAAAATCTTTAAAAAAAAACAAAAAAAAACAGGAAACCGAGACCCAAAGAGGGGCAGTGACTTGTCCGACACCACATGAACTAGAAGCTAGATCTCCCCAAGTATTCTCTTCCATTGGCCACCAGCCTGCCTTAGTGTAAGCCACAGGATGATAGCATGTGGTGGCTCTGGCTACACTGTAGAGTGTACATCTAGAAAGCAGGGAGAAATCTGGGCTGAGCCCGGAGCATGCTCCCTTGGGGAAAGAGATACAGCATGGTGGTAGTGTGTGGGGGGGGAGGGGGGCAGGGGGTTGGGAAGGTTGAGGGTTGTATTTGGTGGGGTTATTGAAAGACCTAGACATGGCCCAGGGAGCCCGCAGCCACGAGCGCAGCCTCCTAGGTACAGACTCAGGGTCTTTGCAGCCCACAGCTGCTCAGTGGGCAGATACATTCAGAACCTTCATGCTTCTTAGTGCTACTGCACGCAGGGACCTGCAGGGGTTGGCAGAGCTGCATTCCTTGAGCTCTAGAAACTAGCTAGAGCCCAAGGGTTATCCAGTATACTCAGGCCCTGCCTTAGAGAGGCCACTTGTTAGGGAGGCTACATCTCTGTTGATTCATTATGCTTACTCCTATGGCACCTATTTCTGTAACTCCAGATCCTCCCACAGCAGGATTGACTTTGCAAGTCTCCTTTTTTCTTCTTTCCCAAGCCACTAGCTTGAGCCTAATACAGAGCAGAGTGGATGTCGATTGACACATCCTACCCCAACCTCTCCGGATCCCGGCTTGACAACCCTACCCTATGATCTGGGAGAGCTTGATCTGAGCCACTGGTGGGTCTGGAGTCTCTCTCTGGGAGACACTGGGCTTGTCATCCACACCCACAGGGCCCAGAGAACCCCAAAGGTGTCCCCATCCTTAAGTCATTTCTCAGTGGTTTAGGGTTGTATTCTGTGGCCTATAGGGAGTACAATTATGCTGTGTCTCCTTCACCTAATACCAGTTACAGTTTGTCCACATCCACTGACCACGATGGGAGCAGAAAGGGTGATGGGGGATGAATCCAGGCAAGCTTCCTTTAGATAGGGGATTGGGCTTGTGGACTAACCATGTTGGGACAGAGGAGGGTCCTTTCAGGGAGCGTTCTGGAACCATGGGGGTGAGTCAAAGAGCAGGAAGGGGTAGGTCTGGTCTGGTATGAGAGCCTTGGGAGCCTAGCAGGTAGAGGGTAGGGCTGGGGGTCTAACCTGGTGAGTGTGGCTCAGCGGGGCGGCTGAGGTGTCTAAGTTCAATGTAGAAGTCCTCGGGCGGGTACCTGGCCTCCAGGGCACTGATCTGGAAATGGGAGTCTAGTGAGAGGAATGACAGGAGCCATTATTCCCAGGGCCCTGGTATGGCAGGGTGGGGAGTATGGAGGGGATCAGGGTAGGGCAGGCTGGAAGGAATCAGGGCCCCGATGTGTAGTATCCAAAGGGGCAAGGGCTAGGAGGATCTGTTAGAGTTGAAGCCATCTGCCTTTCTCCCTCACCTCCTCCCACCCCCCTCCTCCCCCCAATAGGAACTGGTGCCCACTAGGGCAGTGGGACAGAGGAAAGAAGCCCTTGGAAAGGAGTACCTTGGCAGGGCCTGGCTCAGGCAAGGGTCCCTTTCCCAGATGGTGAATAAATCTTTTGCCCGCATCAGGAACCCCCCCATCCAGGTCCTAGCTGTCTCCTTTGTGGTCCCTGGTCATAGCCACCCTCTCCCCTAATAGAAATGAAGGGTGTCCTGGGCTTCATTTGCTTATGAGAACTGAAACATGGGCTTGGGTTTCCCAAAACCCCTTCTTCCTGGGGGAACCCATGCTCAGGATTCATCTACTAATCTTCTCCCTTGGAGCTAGGACAGGGACCCTTTCAATGTGGAAAAAGGAGAACAGGTGGGACATGATGACAGGGGACCAGACTCAAACCACTACTGACCTAACACGTTCACAAAGCTGTAGGGGGTCCAGCCTGTTGTGTCTCTGTCAAGGGACTTGTTACTGAGCTGTTTGGAGAGTAGGAGAGTAAGTTAATCCCTCTGCTTCCGAGGTGCCCCTGCCCAGCCTTGTGCACCAATCCCTGTGATGATCCTGACCCACCTACATCTTAGATTGTTGAGGGAAAGGAAGAGCTAGGTGTACTGCAGCATGACTCGAGATCAGTGGGAGCGGAATCTACCCCATTCTTAGCTGTCTGGCTGAAGTTGAAGGGTTCCCAGCCCTTGGGACCAAGTAGGGCAGGGCTGCCCAAGAGCCAAGAAGTGGCCTGAGCCTAGCTGGCTGGCTCTGATGGGAAGTAGGTCAGCTAGGTGGGACTGAGCTGTAGGGGAACAGGCTCTCGCCCTGTCTCAGATGCAACATGAGGCCATCTCCAGCACAAAGGGAGGTGTTAAGGTGGTCTGCCACATCATTGTCACCTCTGCTACCTGACCTGGCCTGTGTGTGAGTCTCCCTTTTGTGAGCAAGGGAAAGCCTTGTCCTTGGCATTGTTTGCTTCTAACCTGTTGCAGCCTCGATAATGTGGCTCTAGTTAATCAAGAGCCTCATACTAGGAAAATCCAGATTCCCTTCCCTCAGCTTTCAGCTCCTCAGATAAGCCTACAGCTGAAGCTGGGAATGAGAGCCTGAGCTGAGGAGATACACAGGAAGAGGGGCCAAAGCTATAGGGCTTAGGGCCACAGACTGCATAGGGGCCTCAAGGCACGCTGCATACAGCACTCCCATTTCGAAAGCTGAGGCTGAGAACAAGTGGAAGAAAGTGGCCTTGGGGTTCTGGCTTGAGAGTGGTTGCCCGTGTTATTGTTAGGGGGTTCAAGCTGCATTGCCACCAGGCCTGTGGACTAGTGGACATTTCTGTGGGCCAGACAGGGAGAAAGGATTCCCAGAGCTCTAGGGCAGAGGCTTGGAATATGAAAACTGCTTCTGTCCGTGTTCCTGACACAGGAAGGATGTTACAGGAGGCCAGGAGCCCTGGGATTGCCCGCCTCATGGTCCTGCTGTGCATATGCATGTGTACATGCCTAGGTGTCAGGAGGTGTGCAGCATGAGCCTGTCAGACCTCTTGGTCCTTGAGGCTGTTTACATTTCTGAACCTCCTGTTGTCTCCAGTATGGGTCCTGGCACACCATGGGGTGGGCTCCCTACACCGTGTGCTGAAACATCCTTGCCCAAGGGCCTGTGATTGTAAGAGGAGGCCTTGCCATCAGCCAGGGTTATGCTGGGAGCTGTGAAGGGAGAACCCTGTCCAGGGTGGTGCACACCTGTCCTTGAAGGCCTGAAGCGTTCGTTGTCAATGAGAACATTGCCTATAGCTGATGTTTGGGTTTCCTGTCCCTTGTGGTGGTTCTGATTGCAAAATACGGTTGCGGGTATGTAGCGATAATGTGTATGCCAGATATAAGGGCATCTGGTGGTACCTGAGTACCAGTGGTTATTCTCTAAGGTGCTGGTTGCATGCATGGTGTTGGAAATGCACTGTAGTGATTGGTCATAGATGGTGGTGTGTTTTGATGACATACGTTATATGACAAAAGTGGCTACCTGGTTATATGTGATAAGAAGGCTCCATGAGATGATCACATGATTTGGTACCAATTCCTTACACACAGGTGTGGGGGTATATATCCTATTGAATGATGCTGTAGGTTGGTTACATGTGATGTCTGCTGCTTACGTGGTACTTGTTGGTTCCATGTAACCTGCTGGCTTCCTGTTAAATGCTTCAGAGTGTTTACATGTCCCATGGGTCACGGGGTTGTGTTTAATGTACTGGCAGTTGGATCTACATGGACCCTCAATGTGGGATGTGGTTCCTTCCTGGGCAGAGGTGAGGGCTCACTGGGAGGACGGTGGGTAGGGGCTGGGGAGTCAGGGGCCCGGTACCTTGGTGGGGCTGTTCCTGTCCAGAGTGCTGGCCTGGCTGGTGGCAGGCCCCCCGCACGCCAGTGCGTGGTAGCTGGAATTGGAAAAGCACTGTGCATGGCTGCTACTTTGAGACAAATCTGGGAAGAGAACAAGGTGCCATACCATCATACCCCTGTCCCTGGCATGAGACACCCCAATATTAACATTCGGGCTGGGCAGCCTTGCGAGTGCTCTGCAAAGAGAGACACTTAAGTCCCCCATCCCCCAAGCTTTCTGGTATCCACTACCCCCACAGAAATCTGTAGAGCCTAATTTGCCTCTTCCTTCATGCTGTCTGCCCCCCTCCCCCTGCAGGATACAAGTTAGGCTTGCCAGTGTAGAGGGTGGCACCCAGCAGCTAGAGCATGGATGAGGAGTGTTGGCTTTGACAGCCTCATATGTCCCTGAGCTGCTCCGTAGGGCTGTGCTGCCCTCCCTTGCCTCCCTCCAGAGATCTATCCCAGGAGTGAGGCCATAAAGAGAATCCCTCTCCTCTCAGCCCCAGTCTTGCCCTCTTGTGGATTCTGGGACCCCTCCACAGTGTAGGGGAATTCCAGTGGAGTGGTATGGGAAAACCAGCCAGACTTATTATAGTCATAGAAGAAAATCCCCAAATCAACTCTGTGGGCTTGGGATTTCATCAGGGGATATTTGCTTTGGCTGAAACCCAGGGAGGCAAGCAGGCCAGGAGCTCTCTGAAGGCAAGGTCTGCACCTGGACCACCCCTGTCTACCCTGTATCACCTAGCATGGAGTGGGCACATGGTGGGCAGTAGTACTTAGCAAGAATGGGCTGATGTGATCTTGGTTTTCTGAGTCCAAGATGCTGGAGGCTGCATGGAGCCAGCTAGAGAAAGTGATCATCCTTGTGCCTACCCAGACAGGCCCAGCGTCCTGTGGCCTAGGACTATGGGCAATTTCAGAGCATTTTGACCTCTTCTGTTTAACTAAATATGAAGCCCAAAGCTTCATTTCTAAGGCAGCAGTCCAGGGTTCAGTAGAGAGGAAGGATCTGGCCTAACAGCCCCACCTCCACCCCATTCAGACTCTAGATAGAATGCCCATTGGAGATAATTACCACATTTGTGGATATACTGGGTCATTGCCCAAACTTTCAACTCTCCCCCCCACCCCAAGTCGGGCACCATCCCCTTCCACTGTATTAATAGGGCCCTCTTAACTCTGGAAACTAGGAGGAAGGATTGCTCTGAGGCCTTCCCCAAGGAAGCAAAGATGGAACAGGGCTTGGAAACAGCCCCAGGGCCAGTTTCTTGGGGTGGCTCAGGCATTGGGCTGGGAAGAGTTTCCCCTGGAGAGTTTCTAGGAAAGTTACTGTTTAGTGTGGGTGTTCCTGTGGCCAAAGCCTGGTGGGAAGGATGGGAAGGAAGCTCTGGGGAAATGGAAGGAGACTCCTAATCATAGCTGCTCAGAACTAGGCATCTGGGAAATGACATACTCATAAAACCCCTCTACCTTTCCCAAGTAGGCTTCTGCTCCCCACCCCCATTGTCTCTCCAGGAGAGAGTGAGCATCCAGCCCCAGCAGGCAATCCTGCAAGCCTGACCGCCCACCTTCAGCAGTAAACCCAGGTGTCCCCAGGGATATCATGTGGCTCTTCCTGGGTTGTGTGTGTGTGTGGAGGGGTAGGAGAGGGGATGCTGGGGGCATAGCCCTTACCTGAGAGCGAGTAGTCTGTGCTGGTTATCCTCATGGCAGGTGTATAGGAGACACGGGGAGCCAGGTCACGGCCTTTCTCTTTCTGTCGCCGCCGGCGCCAAGCAAACAGGCCCAGCAGCACCACAATGAGGAACAACAGGAGGACGATGCCTGTGACAGCACCCACAGAGTGCCGCTCTGCACCCAGCGCTGGGCTGATCTTGGTGTAGGGATTCAGCTCCTCCATCATGAGGGCAGCTGTGGATGGAGGGAGGACCTGAGTCTGGGGCAGGCCTGCTTGCTCTTCAGATCCTGGCCCAGGGCCTAGACTCCCTCACTTTAGGAGACCTGGTTCTGGTCTTTGGCCCTATTCTTCAATCCCTGTGTGATCCTATCCCTCACTGTGCCTGTTTCTTCGACTGCCTACAGGGGATGGAGCTCCAAGGTTATGAGAAAGAACAAATGTGATCGTGGATGGCAAATAAAATAACAACGAATGTTTACTGAGTACTTTGTTCTAAAAAGTGAGTTCCAGATATTCACTCATTTGATCTTCCCAGCAGCCATTTAATACAGGGACTATGTAATTATTTCCCTTTCACAGATGAAGAAAGTCATCACAAGGCTAGATAACTTACCCAAGATCATATAACAGGTAATTGGTAAAGTCAGGTTCCTCGGGAGTTGGAAAAAATTGGACTCAGCCCATCTCCTTGCTTACCAGCTGTGTGACTCCCCAAGTTCTCAGTTTGTTCGTTTGTAACATGGGGACAATAATTCCACCCTCCGCAGGGAACTGTGAGCATCATATGACAGACTGGCAATGAAAGTGTGCCTTTGTGCCCAGGAATACTGTCCACAAAACCCCTCTTGATGATATATGTGTGGGCTAACTCCATGCTGACGCTAAGCCCATCGTGGAGGTCATCCTGCTGCCTGGCACCATCTAGACCTGTCCTTGGCTATCATCAGCAACTGGCCATATGGAGCTAGCCAACATCCTCGGGGGAAATAATGTGCTGCATTATCCTTCTTCATGCTATATCATCAGAATGCAATGGAAATGTCTTTTGGCCCCCTTTCTGTTACGTGGGTAAATTGAAAGCCCATTCTCATTCCCCATCTTCTAGACCAAACAACAATAATAATCAATCCCTTACTTGTTTGCAGCACTTCACAAAGGGTTTTTATGTATACAAAATCATTTATTGAGTGCTTGCTTATGCGCCAGGACTGTGCCAAGTCCTCTACTCGTATTGTCTCAACTTGGTCCTCACAACTGTACTATGGGGTGTCCTCTGACTGTAGAGCTGGAGCCAGGGTTGAGCCCCTTTGGGCTCCTCGGCCCTCAAAAGAACCTTGTCTTGTGCTGGAAGACCAGGATTAATCTCTTCCCACTTTGCATGTGGAATAATAAGCTCAGTACAATGAAATGACCTGCCCAGGACATCTAGCAGAACCAGAACTGGGCCTATCTTCGACTGTCCATTGGCCTTCTCACATGGACTAGCTTGTGGTTACCCTTGTTTGGCGCACAGGAAACCTGCCAAGGATGAGCATGGGGAAGCCATGACTGAGAGGCTCCTGCTCCGACTGCCTCTAGTACACAGTACCTGGAGCCTCTGCCTGCCCCTCTGCAACACACCCCTTTGCTCTCCTTCCAGAAGTGAATAAAAGGGAAGTCACAAACTGTCCTTATAAAACCCAGTTCCCATTGGAATCTCCCTAGGCCCTTTCCAGAGCCCGCTGCCTAGGGACTCCACCTGTGTATTACCTTGGTCACACCGGATTCCTTTGAATCCAGAGCTGCAATAACAGGTGCCAGTGACGTGGTCACAGGTGGCATTGTTCATGCATTCGCACAGCTGCTGACACCCATAGCCAAAGGTTCCTGGGGCACATCCTGTGTAGCATGAAGAAGACACGCAATAGACAGTGAGACACACCCATGGCCAGCTATGATTAGCCAGTTCTGACTCCCAGAGTAAAACCTATTTCCCTGTGGCTCCCATTGTGGTTTGGTTTGATGCTTGGGGATGGACAGAGCACCTCAGCCCTTCCACTTCCTCCTCACTTGACACATGTATGCAGCATCTTCCACGGGCCAGGCCCTGAGCTGGATGCCACTGAGGCTTCAAAGAAGCATTAGAGAAGATCTGACTGCCTTTATTCCCTCAGTACCCCCTCAGGCGTCTGTTCTGCTCTCAGCAGCCCCCCATTCCTCCCCCAACCCCCAACTGGAGGAAGAAACCAACATCGATGTAGGCATGACCCTCTTGAGCCTTTTTTCTTGGAAGCCGCTCCAAAAATCCAGGGAACAGGAGGTGCAGAGCCCTGAATGAGTGGACTGTGAAGGCGGATGTGAAAGCGGAGGCGTCCCCGGCCAGAGGCTGATGCCCGGCACTAACATCCAGGGTCAGGGGTTGGGACAGCTTACTCTGCTCACAGTGTCGCCCGGTGAAGCCCGTGCGGCAGGTGCACTTGCCGCTGATGTGGTCACAGCTGGCGCCGTTCTGACACTGGCACACGCGCCCACAGTCCTTCCCGTAAAACGCTGCAGGGCAGCCTGGAGAAACAGGGTGGGGACAACTGCAGCGGTACAGCAGGGACCAAACTGTCATCTGCTGCCTCTCCTGAGCACACGGTGAGGAGCAGTGAGACCTCACCTCAGCTGTGTCTGCACTCTGGACGCTCAGGCCGACGGGGTAGGGGTGGCTGTGAGGGATCCTTCTTAGCATGAGAGGCCAGGCTGGGGTCTGCCTGCCGTGTAGCCACAGGCTGTTCCTCCTGTCCAGGGGCTCAGGTCTTGGTGATTGCTGGAGCACCTTACAGCCCTGACTTTCCAGGACACGGGGCTCTTCAACCCCCTGAATCCACCCAGGTTTCCCACTCCTTGGGTGGGGTGGGGGCAGCTCCAGACCCTCGGGCCCCGCCTCCTCCCTCCCTCCACCGGCCTGGACGATGCCCAAGGCAGCCAGCAGGCCGCAGCATGAGATTCTGAATGGCGGGTAGGCCGGGAGGCAGGACTTACGCTGCGTGCAGAAGAGTCCAGTCCAGCCAGGGGTGCAGTGGCAGGCTCCATCCTCAGCGCTGCAGCTGCCCCCATTGTGGCAGCTACATGTGTGGAAGCAGGCGGGGCCCCAGAACCCTGGTGGGCAAGCTGGGGGTGGGTGGGATGCACAGGGTGAGGGCAAGGCAGAATGAAGCAGACAGAAAGGGAGAGAGAGGAAGGGGGATGGCACATCAGCCGAGATGCCATGATACACCCAGCTGGTATTTTCTGGCTTTCCTGACACACTTCCCAGAATTCCTCCACTCACCTCTTGGCCCACTTATCCAGGATTCCCATGAAGCCCAAATTCTCTGCCCACTGTCCCAGCTCTGAGGGCTCCTGAACTTCCCTTCTTGGGGGACTGGCTGTGATTTGGAGTGTGTGGGTGGGTGTGGTAAACTAAACATTGCAGTTTACAGTGTGAACACTATGTGTTAACTTCCCCATGACGATGGGGACTTTCCCAGGATAGGGACTCCCCTCTTTCGGCTGCTGAGCTCCCTGAGGATGACACTTGTGTCTCCTCCACCAGAATGGAAATTCCCTCAGGCCAGGCCATCTAACTGGGACCTCCCTAGGGGTACTGTCCCTGTCTCACCCATCAGACAAGGCGCTCCACGGGGCAGAGGTTAAGCCTCCATCCTTAGATTATGTGGTCTCTGGGTACACCTTACAAGGCTGGGCACACCTTACAAGAACAGCCTCTACAATGCCTTGTCCAGGCTTATGTGCCCAGGACATCATTCACATGGGTCACTCAGGGGACACCCTCACCCCTCTGAGGTGACTGCTCTGCTCTCACCTCACTTCCCCACTTCCAAACCCCAGCATGCTAGTCCCTGCCCCTTCTTCCTCCCCAACCAAACTTAGGGGCTACTCCTTGCTCAGGTGCTCATGGAGTATTAATATTCGGTGGGGTAACAATGGTACTCCCAACAATGTCAGTACCTTTCATACTAACAGTTAATAATGCCAATGATCAACCCTAATAACTCATCACGTTAGCTATGGGACTCTAACTGGGACTCAGGTGGACAGTCTTGTCTGTGGAAGGAGATTTCAGGCCTGGGAGGTGGAGGCACCAGGGGCAAAAAAAGAGGTTCTGGGCAAGGAGGAGGGTGTGTTTTGGGGCCTGGCTCCTGGTGGGGGGCATTCCTTGGGCAGCTGCTTACCCTGTGAGCAGTCCTTGCCAATCCATCCAGGGAAGCACTGGCAGGAGCCATCGATGGGGCTGCAGGTCCCATTGTTGGCACAGGAGCAGAGCTGGGCACAGTCCTGCCCAAAGTGCCCTCCAGCACACACTGTGGGCACAGGACAGCCTGGCACCTGCCCTCCCACCTGTTCTCCTCAGACCCCCACCCACAGCTGCTGCGCCCCTGGAAGTTCCCAGGCCACAGCTCTGACGGCCCCGGGCTCCCAGATCTCGGTGGGAACTGCCCACCTCCACAGCCCCATCACCCTTCTCCAATTGAATTCCCTTCTTGTGTCCACAGCTGCATTCCTCTGGAGGCTCAATTAATGATCCCCTTTGAAGGCACAGACTGAGGCCCAGAGGGGTAGAGTCGCTTGGGCCTCACAGATGGAAGCGGGTGAGGCTGGGAATCCCACCTCCGCCCTCCATCCAGTGCTCCCCACACTGCTCCGCAGCCTTCTGCTGTCCGTTACCACGTTCTTGCCAGCATCACTGATCCCATAGGCATGAGGGTGGACAATGTTTGTAGCTGGAAGGAGAGGGACGAGGGCAGGGGAGCAGGTCGGCCTGCAGTTAGACTGTTGGACGACTGTCTCTGCCCACCCGTTTCCTCTGTCTCTCCAAATCCCACCTGTTCCTCAAGCCTTAGCTCAGCCTCCGGACAGCCCTCCTGGGCTCACAAGGTGCTGTCTTCCACTGAGCCCCTGTGGTATTTCATTTTGAGTCACTTGTAGGGTTGTTGTTCTCACCCCCTACCCCCCGGAGGAGTCACCCCTTGGTCCCTAAAGGAAGGGCTGGTTTCCTCAACCAGGCTACAAGTGGCTGTAGCACTAGGTCTGAGTGTTCGTTGAGCACCTACCTCTCATTTCCCCTGCAGTTCATCCTCCATCTGCTTCCTACAACTTAAGCTCTCTAAAGCTTAGCTCTCTTCATGGCACTTCTGTGCCCTGCTCGAACATCCTCAGTGGCTCCTACTGCCCCACAATAAAATCTGGATCCTAAAGAGCAACACTTAAGCTACTTCACCTGGTGACTACCCCTCTCTCCCAAGACGCATAAGCCACTGGTCCACACACCACTTTCTAATAACACCCCATGTTATTAGAACTTAGCTCCAGCTGTTCCCTTCCAGAGCTTCCCTGACCCTCCTGTCCAGCTGTGGAAATCTTACCTTGCCTATAAGACTCATTTTATTTTTATTTTATTATTATTATTTTTAAGTAGGCTCCACGCCCAGCATCAAGCCCAAGGCAGGGCTTGAACTCACAGACTCTGAGATCAAGACTTGAGCTGAGATCAATAATCAGATGTTTAACCAACTGAGCCACCCAGGCGCTCTTAAGACTCATTTTAAATGCTACCTTCCCCGTAATCCCCCTGTAGTAGGCTGCTAGCCCTTCAATCATCCAGTCTTTTCTTCCTTGGAAGTAGAATCTGGAGTTTTAGCTGGGCTTATGGCCACCTGCAATAAAGACTTGATTTCTGAGGCTCCTGCTCAGCTGGGTATGGCCATGTGACTACACTCTGGTAAGTGGAAATGCATGTCTTTGTCCATTCCTCGTCCTTGTTGAAGGATAATGTGGATTATGGATAAGAACTGTGGATAAGGTGGCTGGAGTTTAAGCAGCTACCTTCCATCAGAGGTGGAGGCCATGTGCCGAGGATGGCTGAACAACAGGACAGAAGGAGGCTGGCTCCTGACCTCTTTGTAAGCTACCTTGCCATTCTCCAGTGGTCTACTTCTGGATCGTTTCTTGCTTTCTGTTTAAGGGAAATAACGTTTGTCAGTTTCAAGCCAGTTATTCGGGGGTTTTATGTCACTTAAAACAACTTAATCCTGACTCGCCCATCATCTCTGTTCTGGGCAGCTATTTCCCTGTTTGAACTTCCAGACTCTGTTAGTTTCTTCCCTGGTCTTCTGTTACTGTGACTTGTGAGCCGATTTCAGGCCAGGCCTGAGTTCTGCCCATGTCTTTGTTCTCCACGAGGCCTGGAAAAAGCAGGCATGATGGCTGAACGTATGGGAGTAAACTGGCTCCCCTTCAACTCTCAAGTTCTGCTGGGGAAGGATGAGCTCTGAATGTCCCCCTCTAGACTGCAGGCTGTGTGAGGGCAGGGCACGCGGCTCTCTTGTTCCCTGTTGTGTCCGAGTGCCCAGCACAGTGCCTGACACACACCAAACACTCAGGAAGTATTCCAAAATAGGCCCCAGGAGCAGTGACCTTCCAGTGGGTTCTGCTGGGATCACTGACTCCTGTCCCTTTGAGCTCTTCTCAGTTCAACCTTCTCCCTTTAAAGCCCAGTTGTAGCCAGCCCTCCATCCTCAAAGAAGGCTTCATTGCATTCCTGTTATGGGGGAGGAATTCCTTGAACCCCCCGAGGCCCTCAGTTGGGTGAGCCACATGGAGGATCATGGGAAGGTATTGATTCTTGAAGCAAAGCAATGTACCCAGGACCAGTTCTCTTAAGCCTTGGGCTCGCACCCTCTCCTTTATGCCACACTGCCTCCCCTTGCCAGCCCTTCCCCAACAAGATGGTCAGATTGTGGGCAGTTGGAGCCTAGGATCTGTGTCCACCCTATGCCTTTCCTGGGCATGATCAGTGGTTGGGACAGATCATGAAGGCAGCATGGCACACCAGGGTCTCCAGTCTAAAGCCTTGGGTTTGGGTCTTAATTTTATGTATTCCACAAAAACTTCTATGGCACTTATATGCACTGGACACTGTTCCAGGTGCTTCACAAATAGTAGTTCAGTCAACCTCGTAATACTGTCAATGTTAGATATTTTCATTATTACTCCCTATTATTAACTTAAGGAAACTGAGGGACCGAGAGGTTAAGTAATTTGCCCAAGGTCACACAGTTCGGAAGGTCTGCCACTTACTGGCTAAGCACCTTTGAGCAGACTGCATGACCCCTCTGCGTCCTGTTTCCTCATCTTTGAAATGGCCTCAGGCCGTGGTTGACAGCTGTGGGGTGGCAGATGGCTGATAGTGGGGCCCTGTGCTTCCCCTGGCAAAAACCTTAGCTCCTACCAGGGCGGCTGACACACACCTAGCCACCTGCAGCTCAGGTCCCAGCTTCAGCTTCCAGAACAGCAGGTTGCCCAGCCTCCTCTTCCCCACCTCTGCGAGGTGCTTGATTTGGGGAGCCCATTCTCCAGTCCTGGCCCCGTATGGGGAGTGGGGTGAGCTGCTCCACCTACATACTCCCCAAACCAGCTCTGAGCTTCTCTAACAAGACAGTCTTATCTTTGAAGTCTTTCTCACCCACACAAGGCTGACAAATTCACCTACAGAGCTGCTAATGTGATCAGTCTAATACATTAATTGGTCAACTTCTTAGCTGAATCAAGAGTGAGGCAAAAAGAGGGGCGGTGGAGAAGGGGGCTGGTGAAAAGAAAACATCTGGTTATATTTAATCTATGTTTAATGATTCTGCATAAGCAGTGTCTGTAATTTGTAACTCGCTGGAAAGCCGGTCATTAGAAAGTGTCAGTTCAATTTTTTACAAGGTTTGAGACTTAACCAGGGCAGTTGCCATTAATAGCAAGCTCTATTAGATCTATGTGTGGAAAATACTCATTAGGCCAGCGGGCGATAAATCAGACATCGCAGGATCCGAGACTTACTCCTCGGGCTGCTTAGATCCTAATTTAGACCCAGCCTATCTGTATTGACGGCTGGGCTCCAATGTTTAATAAGTAAACCTCGACGTGTCAGGTTATGATTAAACTGTCCTGGGAGGGCTGCAAGCAAATGAAACTGTCACATATGCTTCCCTGGGGCCCAAACTTCTCATGACCTCAAAGCATCAGGGAGTGAACTTTCCACTCATACATATTAACGGCCCATACACTTACAAAGCCAGCCCAGCTCAGTGGTGATTATTCATCACAAGATTCTGTTCCCCTGGGAGGTAGTGAGCTCTCAGTGGAAGCATTTAAACACAGGCCAGATGAGATTCTTGCACAGATGACCTTGAATTTGCTTTTAGCTCTAAGTTTACCTTAGTCTAAGATCTCTTTGCTCCTTACAGGAGAGAGTGCAAATTCTGTAACCCTGTGTTCTAAGCTGTCCTGAGGGCCCCAGACTCCCTTCCCAGTTCCCTCTGCCATCCCCACCCGGCCCCCCGCATCCTTCAGCCGCTCTCTACTGCTGGACAGTCAGGTGTCCACACCCAAGCTGTCTGCTCTACCCACAATGCCTTTCTGCCTTCTCTGCCTCTTAGCTGAGGCCTTACTGAAGGCCTGCAACAGCACGGAGCCGCCCCCCCGCCCAAATCTACACCGCCTTGGCCTAACTGAGCCAGTGATGGCAATAAGCAGCAGTATTTGCTGGAGCCAGCTTCTACCTTCACACTGGTTGTTAAATATTCAGGAATTTTGTGACCCGTGTCAAACCCCTGGTACCACGGAATCAGCCATGGTGGAGACATTCAGATCATGGAACTTGCTTGCAAATGTTACAAAGCAAGGCTTTTCCCCCACAGAGAGCCAGTTTAGCAGCACACCAATGCAAATGAGCTTTGTCTCCCTTTCCGAGTCCTGTTGAGTGGTGGAGGTTGGCTGGAGTTGGCGTTGCGAAGGATTCAGCCGCTGAGACAGGAAAGTGTGCCATGAGGGATCAGCGATGTTGGCCTGAGTGTGGCGGGGAGAAGGCCTGGGAAGCTGCCATCTCCAGCTCCTGCCAGAACTGTCCCCTCTGAGTTCCCACGTCATCCTCTGCCTTTACCACTTGGCACTCGGCATAAGCCATTTGGGGACACTTCTTATGCAGAACTCACCTACGCTAATTTCATTTTTCATCAGCTTTGGAGTTGGAATTTCTCGGCTCTGCCACTTCCTAGCTGTGAGACCAAGGAGAAGCCATTTAACCTCTCTGAGCCTGTTCCTTTAACTGCATAATAGCTTCGTCTCACGCCTGGTGGTGACCAATTCTCAGAAGGGTAGGCCCGAGCCCTGATGAGGCAGGGAGCTGCCTCCACGGAGTATGATGAGAATCCCCCAGCCCGTCCTTCCAGCCACTTCCTTCCCAGGATGCCTCACCTCCCTGGCCCCCACTTGCCCTGGAGACACTACCTTGGTTGCAGAGGGCTCCGGAGAATCCTGGGAGGCACTCACAGATGCCGCTGATGTGGTGGCATGGCCCACCGCTGTGCACGCAGAGGGGACACGGCTGGGCGCAGCCGTGGCCATAGAACCCGGGGGGGCAGACTGGGGATGAAGTGGAGATGGTGGTCAGCAGCCTCAGGGGCCCCAGTCAGCTTGGCTACCTGTCCTGCCGCACATGGGGATGAAGGGAGGCTTCTCAAGAGTATGGGGAGAGCTGTCCCCACCCTGCACCTTTGAGGGCCCGTCCCTTTCTGCAGAGAGAAGCTGTGGTCTGGTCCGGTTTCCACTGAGGAGCCAGGCTGGGCCCTGAACTTAGGGATGGAAAAGCCAGCGCAGGGAGAGAGGGGACTAGAAGGGAGGGGTTTGATGGGGGCTGACACTGACTTGTTCCGGCCCTGACTTATTCCAACAGGGAAGGGGTGGGGAAGGTGAGCCATCTGTGGGGTGGGGGGGCTCAGCCTTACTTCTCTGGCATAAGGTTCCTCGGAAGCCAGGGGCACACTCGCAGCTCCCATCCTCTGGGGAGCAGGACCCGCCGTTCTCGCAGCTGCAGGAGACGGAGCAGTTGGGACCCCAGCGACCAGGCGGACACATGCTGTCACAGCGGATGCCTGTGGGCCAGAGGTAAATTTGGGTCAGAGGTAAGAGGACTGAAGTCAGAGGGAAGTATGATGGGAAGGGGCCCTCTGCAGAATGAAGGGGTGGAGGTGAGCACAGTGCATCTGGGAATGTAGACGAAAACTCCAGTCCAGGCTTGGCTGGTCAGGGAGGGCTTCCAGGAAGAGGTGATGCCCAAAGTGAGTCAGTCCTAAGGGGCATGGAGGAATTTACGAGGTAAAGGAAACTCTGTGCAAAAATTAGGAGGCAGGAGAGAGAATCACGCCTTAAAAGAAAACAGCAGAGTGTGGCTGAGCCACAAAGGACAAAATGAGGTATGGCAAGAGATGAGATTGCGGGACCAAGAAGGAACCAGGTCATGAAGGGCCACCTTCCTTTTTGACATCTTCGCTGGTATCCAATGTTAGGCTTCACAGAAACCAACTGTGGGGCAAGGGAATGCTATAATGGGGCCGGCTGCAGCAGCTGGGAGTGAGCCACATGCCCACCCATGTTAGCCCAGTAGCCACTGGTCCTTTGGGTCCCAGCCAACCTAGGGTGCAGGTCCAGACGGTGGGTGGGGTCTCTTCAGATTCTTTTGACCACGGCCCTCAGCACAACGTGGATTTTATTTATTTATTTGACAGAGAGACACTGAGAGAGGGAACACAAGCAGAGGGGGAGGGAGAGGCAGAGGGAGAAACAGGCTTCCCGCTGACCAGGAAGCCCGATGTGGGGCTCAATCCCAGGACCCCGGGATCATGACCTGAGCCGAAGGCAGACGCTTAATGACTGAGCCACCCAGGCGCCCCTGCAACGTGGATTTTAGATCTTAAGTGCACATACGTGTATGACAGAAACCAACACTTTGCAAAATGACATTTTACTGTCACTGGAGGTGATGCACTCTGATGTCTTCTCTGCACTGCTTTGTACTCTATTAAGAAAGAGGAAGAAGGCCTACATACTCTTTTTGAGATGAGATAGAGCGAATATGTACTGAGGTGATTACAGCCCGAAGGCTAAGAAGGAATTTCGAAAGGCCTGAGGCTGGAGGCCCCAGCTCTGGGGCAGAAATGCTTCCAGTCTGACATGCATTAGGCGAACGGAAGGCGTGGGCCCAGGAAACTGGCTTGGCTTTGGAAGGCGAACATCAGAGGCTCAGAGAAGAGCAGAATTAGTTTAAAAATCATGTCTGCCTTGTTACAGGGACAGGGATTATGGGAAAGAGACAGAAAGAGGGAGGAAGACTCTCAGGCCCGGCGGAGAGAGCCAGCCAGAGCAGCAGCAGGAGAGTAGTGGGACCAATCTGGAGGCAGGCTGGAATTGTACAGCCCACCCGAGCCGGTGGGAAAGGGAGGAGAGGGCTGAGCAGCCAGAGAGAGCAGAGAGCGAGGGGCTGCAACAGGGCTTTGCTCGCCCTCCAGCTCCCGTCTAGTCTAGTGCCCACATTCCCTCCCTGGCCTCCCTCCCTGTGACATCTCAATTTGGCAGCAGGGCGAGGGCTTTCGATGCCACTCTCTGAGAAATGGGGCCTCTTTGTGGAGGGAGGGAATCTGGCTGGCACGCTTCACCCCTTGATGGAGGTCTCGCCCGATGCAGTTTCGGGTGCTCAAGGGGCTAACACCTGGACAAACCCTGTGCACGGACCCAACGGGAGCCTGGGGAAGCTAGAACCACGAGGCTGCTCAAAGCTTTGGATACAGCTTCAAGTCTCCCCTTCTCTGGGAACATAGGAGCTGTGACCAAGGAATTCTTCTGTGAGAAAGCCAGGATCAGACTGCGGGCCGAGGGACTCTGCTGTTCCCAGGAGGCACCCTGCCACCTGACAGGGACCTCTGATCCCATCTGTGCCCCACGTGCTCACATAGTCTGACCAAGGCACACAGGTCACACTGCTCTTTCCTCAATCCGCTGCAGACCCTGCTGTGATTAATGAAACCCAATGCATGCAAAAGCCCCCTTGAATTCATGGCAGCTCTTTGCTATCGAGTGTTCTCCCAATCAACAGATATTTAAAACTACAGCTACTCTCGTGTGGGACCCTCAAAATGTTTTCATGTCCCAAAAGGGTTCTCTTTCTTGGGGATTGAGAACCATGGCTGCGAGGTGATCATGTAGATGGCAGGTGGTGGCAAGGGTTCACTGTTTTTAGGATCTGGCAATTATTATATTCTAGGCCTGGTTCTGTGGGAGTGGGGCCCCTGTTGGAGGTTTTCATATGTCCTAAGAACTCCCTGGAACTTAAGACACTCCCTGAGTGGGGAGAAGGGTCCAGGGTTTCCCCCTGCATGGAGAGCCCCGGTTCTACTGGAGCGGTCAAAGGGGCTGCCCCTTGGCCTGTGGGAGGGTCTTCCAAGCACAGCTTCTGAAGAGACATAGCTTCACCAGTTATCTTATCTAGGCCCTGTTTTCCCTAGTTAAATAGGGATAATAATCCCCCTCAGAGGGCCTTCCCTGTCTTATCCCTAGGGAATCTCCCTGCTTTATTTTTCAGGACTCCCTACACATCCATGTTGATGGGTAAAGCTAGGCTAAGAATCCATGTATCATGACCTCAAGTCCATGCCACGAGGCCAGCAACTCAGCAGCCTACATCCTTCAGGGTCTGCTTAGGGTCCTCCTTCTCCAGGAAGCCTTCCCAGATGTCTGCCCAGGGATTCAAGCATCTATTGGGTAGTCAGTGGCATACCGCTTTGTCCCTGCCTATTATTTGAATGTTTCATACATAAGTCTTGTGTCCCCTGCCAGCAATCTGAAGGCAGGGAACATGGCTTATTGACACTTCTGACCCTCCTTATTTGGTGCTCCTAGTGGACAGGATGCCATCTTGGTTATCTTTGCTTCTCTGGTGCCCAGCATGGTGTCTGGCACATAATGGGTGTCCAGGGACCATTGCTATTACTGAATTTTGCTATTTAATGCTGGGCCTTCGCTAAGCAGAAGGTCCCCGTCCCCCTCTCTACCATATCCTCCGAGAATGCAGATTAAGCACCTGTGCTCACGATGTATTAGCCTCTGTCTGATTTCTTACTGGTATGTCCCTAGCCTTTAGAATGAAGCCTGCACATACTAGGTGTTCAATAATTGGTTTGCTTGAACTGTAGGGAACAGAGAACTGAGGCCCAGAGGAGAGAAGGGAAATAAATGTGCATGCATAAGGAGCAAGAAGAAGTGAAAGAGAAAGAACAGTCAAGAGAAGTAGAACACCAAGAACCTGCTGGATATACATGGTAGTTGCCAACTAAGGACTTGGTGATTGCTTGAGTCAATAAATGCTAATTGAGCGAACAGATGGCTCCTTTTTACGATGCAATTCCATGTCCCCATCCTATTGGCACTAATGCCCCGAGACCTTGGACATCTCCTTTCCTCATCTGTAGTCTGAGGAGGTTAGAGTAGATCACCTTGGAGGTTCCTTCGCTTCAAGGGGAAAAACTCATATATGGTTATAGCCCAGCTTCTTTCAATTTACTTCAACAGACATTTACTAAACACCTGCTATGCACAGGGCAAAGTGAATGAAACATGATGGCACCTGTCAAAATCTGTGGTTTGTGTGGGCAAGGGGAGAAGACCTGCACATATTTAGGGCAGAGCAAAGCCACCGTTGAGCCAAGGCATGAGCAATATGCCAGGAGCTGGGAAGTCAGGGACAGACTTCTCGGGGCAGGGGTGGGTGGGGAGGGTTCACCAAGTGGGAGTCCAGGTCCTATGCCTGCATCCCCTCCTTTCCCCTCCTTGGTCCCCTTTTCCATTACAAACCTCAGGACATCAGTCACTCCTTTGAAATGACTTCAGGACCATATTTGGGAAAATTAGCTTTATATGAGAACAGCAGAGGCCTTGTTGAAAAGTTGTCCATCAAAGACAGAATTTTTAAGCACCAGCTAGCATTAAAATCTTATCACCGGCTCACTTGAAATTAAGGCCATGAAAAATTAAAGCGGATTTCCACTTGGCTCCAGCTAGGAATCTGGGGGGCCAGTGACTAGGGCATGAGCCTTACTCTGTACCATGAGGCTGGGCAGGGGAGCCAGGTCAGAGATGCTACCGAGGAAGCAATATGCCTGGGCTTTCTGTTGCTCAGACACTTTCTGGTTGTGGAAAACAGAGGCTGCTCAGCAACCCGGTGTGAACGATTATCTGAAAACCCACACTGCCAGGAACACCTGTATCTCTCGCTCTGCCCACCACCTTGGGACTGCATGCATTCACCCAGCACAGCATTATTAAGCACTTCCTGTATTCATGGGCTACATTTATTGAGCACAGCGCCATGCCCTGTTAGCACTTGCAGGTATTAACTCATTTAAACTTCAAAATGACCCTGTAATTGCGAGGATTATAATTATCTGCATTTTATGGATGGAGAATTCGGGCCCTGAGAGGTTAAAGGACTCGCCCAAGGTCACAAACCCAGGCAGTCTGGTTCCAGCTCTGTGTTCTTAACCACCATGTCATCTCTCAGTGGGTGGCAGGCAGTGGACACAGGGGTGAGCAAGGCCCTGCCCCCAGAGAGCTGATGGTCTAGTTGAGGAGGCAGATAATAAAAAAATACTCGAATGACTGTTCAGTGACAATGGAGGTAAGTATGGCAAAAAGAAGAGTGTAGGATATTATGAGAATTCATAAGAGGGACTCTTACATAGTCTTGGCTGGGTGGTAACGGGGAAGGGCATCATCAGGTGCAGAGAAAAGGAAAGAGCAATGCATGTGGAGAGAAGGCACACACAAAGGCCTGGGGTCAGGAAGGTGGTCGGCCCAGGTGGCTGCAGTGTAGTGAATGATGGGAGGGGGTGAAAGGGAGGTGGCAGAGTTGGGCGGGGGCCAGGTCATAGGGACCCTGGGCCACTGTAAGGATTTTGGATTTTCTATAAGTGCCATGGGAAGCCACTGAGGCACTCTGAGCAGGAACTGATGTGAATGGAGCTGGGGTTTGAGAAGTTCACTCTGGCCACCATATGCAGAATGGATGCAGCTGGGCAACAGGGGAGGCCCAGAGACCAAGGAGGAGGCCAGGGCAGAGCCAGCTGAGAGACGGTGCTTGGAGGACCAGGATGGCGGCAGTGGGATGGATTCGCCTTCGCTAAGCAGAAGGTCCCCGTCCCCCTCTCTACCATATCCTCCGAGAATGCAGATTAAGCACCTGTGCTCACGATGTATTAGCCTCTGTCTGATTTCTTACTGGTATGTCCCTAGCCTTTAGAACGAAGCCTGCACATACTAGGTGTTCAGTAATTGGTTTGCTTGAACTGTAGGGAACAGAGAACTGAGGCCCAGAGGAGAGAAGGGAAATAAATGTGCATGCATAAGGAGCAAGAAGAAGTGAAAGAGAAAGAACAGTCAAGAGAAGTAGAACACCAAGAACCTGGTTTCCCAGGCCCTGGGGGCGGGGGGCGCTGTGCAGCGGGGGCAGCGGGTACCTGTCCATCCGGCGAGACAGCAGCAGTGGCCCGTGACAGGATCGCAGCCATCCGCGTGGCTGCAGTCACAGCGCTCACTGCAGTTCAGCCCAAATGTGCCGTCCTGTGGAGGGAAGGGGACAGAGAAACGATCAGACCTAGACTCCCAGAGCTTCACACACTTCTGTTGGGTTTTGATAACAAAAGTGAGCCTCTGCCCCACGGGGATGCAGAGAGACTGTGGCCGGAGTGGAGTGGGAGCACTTTTTATCACTGGTGAGCCACATAGCCATGAGGCCATGCCAAATAATTCTTTGACTACATTAACAGAAGTATGGGGTTTGGAAGGAGAGGGTGATGGTCTTGCCCTACTTTTTTTTTTTTTTTTAAGATTTTATTTATTTATTTGACAGAGAGAGAATACACAAGCACAAGCACAAGCAGGGGGAGTGGCAGGCAGAAGGAGAGGGAGAAGCAGGCTCCCCGCTGAGCAAGGAGCCCGATGTGGGGCTTGATCCCAAGACCTTGAGATCATGACCTGAGCCCAAGGCAGCCGCTTAACTGACTGAGCCACCCAGGCGCCCCGGTCTTGCCCTACTTCTTGATGGTTAAGCTCAAAGGGGTGTGGTTAGTGATTGTTAACTAAAATTGTAAATGAGAATGCACTCTGCAAATCATAATGCATTGATCACATGTGAAGAATGACCAATTTATTCTTTGTTTCTAGGGAAGACGGATGGTGGCAACTGACATCTGCTTGCGTGCTCATTAGGTATCAAGAGCCTTTTATCACTCATTTCTCTTAATCCTCACAGTAGATCTATGGGATGTTTCCATTATATTCACCATTTAACGATGAGAAATAGGGTCAGAAAGATGAAGTAACACGTTCAAGGTCACATAGTTAGGATGTGGCAAAGTCAGCATTTGAACCCAGGACTGCAGGCCTCGTTCAACAATATCATATATTGGTTGGTTTAACGTGTTTGTCTCTTAGACTAAGATCTGGTGATTCAGTCTGGGTGGCTATCACTGAATAGTGCTTGGTTTTGCCCTCTCATACCCTGATCATAACATTATCGAGGAACAGCCACTCTGAGGGATTGGTAAGGGCTGTCCTGTAGCACTGTGTTGGGAATGATTCTGAGGCTGCCTCTGGGCTCAGGTCAGTGTGCCAGGGTCGATTAATAACGTTGACCAAGCACGGCAAGGGGGCAGTGAGGCCAGGGTGCTACGCCTGCCAGATATTTGCCATTTTATAGATGCAAGACCACCGAGGCCAGTGATCTTCTCTGCACACCTCTGCGGGAGAGGGGGAGAGGGCTGCTGGGCACTCACTGGGCAGGGCAGTTCGCAGGTGTCTCCGAGCCAGCCGGCGGTGCACGAGCAGGAGCCATCTGCGGGGCTGCAGGCTGCCCCGTTGGCGCAGGCGCAGCTCTCGTTACAGTTCAGGCCCCACGTCCCGCTGGGACACGGCAGGGTGCAGTCCAGGCCTTGCCACCCTGAGAGCGGGGAAAGGGTCTGTCACCTCTCTGTCGGGGCCCGGCACAGCTGGCTTTCTGCCTACTCCCCCAGCTCTGTACCTGCCCCCCTAAACCACCGTTTCTCTGATCACCGGGGTAGAACACACATTCCACATGGAGTCGGCTCCGAAACACAGCAGGGCTGTTAGGAGACCTAGGGCCAGCCCGCAGGGCTCCTGCCTCCTGGCTCTCACTGCTCTTGCTGCAGGTGCATGATCCCACCTGGGACAGGATACCAGCTGAGACGGGGAGGTCTATCTCTGCCCGGGGTGGGATCAGGAGGCTTATTTTAGGGCCCTTTGTTCTTGGGACAGGCTGGTTTCCCTGTTCTGAGGCTGGTCATCGGCCTGTTTGCTCTCAGGTCCATTTCTCCCCTTCCCCGGCTCTGATCTGCATCACAGGAGGCTGGTCCCTGCAGCTGCATATCCCCGGCTTCCCCCTCAGCTGGCTCCCAGGTGGGCTTCACTACGGGAGACCTGGCCCATAGACTGGAGGTGGGGAGCAGGAGAGACGCCTTTGTTGGCCTTGGCAGGGCCTCTGATGGTGGTGCGGGCTGGGCCTCCCCATGTTCCACTGCTGCCACGCAGCCCCTCTATCCACACCCCAGCTCCCACCAGGTGGCCCTCACTCCCAAGCTCTGGAATGCCACTTCCTCCATCTGTCCCTCCCACCCTAGGAGTGGTGGCAGCTTTTCCCTCCCCACTTCTGATCTCTGGTTTGTGCACTTCCCCTCGTATGCTCCCCCAGCGATTCTAACACCATTGTAACTAATCCCCTCTATTACAATCCTCCTACTGAAGTCCCTGGCCTGGGTGTCCTTGGCTGGGACCTGATCTCTAAGCTCCCTGACCCTGCGTGTGGGTGGATGAGGCAGGGACAGCCCAGACTCCCTAGCCGGCAGCCCACCTGGGCGGTGTGTACATCTGAGGGGGATGGGAGCGGGCAAGGAGGCACATCACCTTCCTTGCAGGTGCAGGAGCCATCCACGGGGGAACAGATGCCATGGTTGGTACAGCTACAGACAGACGAGCAGTTGGGGCCATAGGTTCCTGCGGCACATGGAACCGCACAGACCTCTCCCTGGAAGAGGAGGAGGTGAATTTTGGATCGACGTTGTCCCACGCTGGGGGGCTAGGGGAGGCAGAATAATGCCCTCCCCTCCAGCCCCCACCAAAGATATCCATGTTCTAATCCCTGGAACCTGCGAATATGACACCTTACATGGCAAAGGGGACTCTGCAGATGTGATTAGGGACCTTGAGATGGGGAGAGTATTCTAGATAATGCAGGTGGACCCCATTTAATCACATGAGTCCTTAAAAGTGGAAGATGACTAAGCCGGTTGGGGAGAGATGCCGTCGGAAGTCCTCCACCAGCCTGTGTTGACCTTAAAGATGGCGGAAGGGGGAACACAGCCAAGGAAGGTAGTGGCCTGTGAAAGATAGGATCAACCCTCATTTTAGAGCCAGCAAGAACATGGGGACTTCGGTCCTACAACCCTGGGAACTGAATTCTGCCAACTTCTGGAGGGAGCAGGAAGTGCATTCTCCCCTGGAACCCCCAGAAAGGACCACAGCCTGCAGACCTTGACTTTAGTCTGATGAGACCCAAACCTGACCTACAGAACTGTAAGATAATAAATCTATGTTGCCTTAAGCTACTAAATGTGTGGTAGTTTGTCACAGCGGTGATAAGAAACTAATACAGTGATTGTCACCAGTCGGGGGAAGGGTCAGGCTTCCCGACTACAGCTCCAGGTGGGCAAAGCCCCCGCGGAACTGGACCCCTGAGTCTGTATTAGGTCCCGGCAGCACAGAATGCAACCCTTTGCCTCTCAATATTATTTGACTCTCACCAACGACCCCATGACACGGATAATAATGTACCTGAACCTCAGAGAAGTTAAATGTAGACAGT
Organism: Neomonachus schauinslandi; assembly: GCF_002201575.2. Classification (NCBI taxonomy): domain Eukaryota; kingdom Metazoa; phylum Chordata; class Mammalia; order Carnivora; family Phocidae; genus Neomonachus; species Neomonachus schauinslandi. Next base: position 104,338,577 of record NC_058411.1, read on the forward strand.
CATAGTTAATGTCTACTGAGCACTTTCTCAATATCAGGCGCATTTGTACATCATCACGTTTAATCCTCACAAGACTGGCCAGAGACTGTTGCCTCAGCATTATTCCCATTTTATGGATAAAGCAATCGTATGGAGAACTTAGGTAACTCGTCCCAGGTCAGGGTGCTAAGAACGGTTGATCTCTACTGGCACCCAGGCTGGTTGCTTAGCCATTCTGTCACCAGCTGTCATAAACTGGCTTGCCCAGAAAGCATTCTCCAAGATGGAGATTAGCGAGCTCTTGAGAATGGCCCCCGTGGGGGCAAGGGAGGCAGGACGGGACAGAGGGGGAACCTGCACCGAGGTGGCTTCTGCTGATCTGCCAGGAAGCTCTGAAGCTGCAGTGGCCCTTGGAATCGTCCAGCCAGCGGAAAGGGAGGGAGGACCTTTCTACCCCCCCCCCCCACCAAGCACTGGCTATCTACTGCCCCAGGGAAGGAGGCATGGTTTCGGATGAATTGGCCCCCTCTGACTGAGAGGGATGCAGCCAGGAGGCCCTGTTTCCTGAAGCCAGGGAAGGAGGGGTGCCTCAGGCCCAAAGGGTGAAGCTGAGGGGCACACTACGGCGTCCACTACAGCAGGTCTCCACGGGTAGGCGATTCGTTCCAGTGAAGGGTTCAGAGTAGGGGCAAGGGACAGGGCAGCGGGGACCAGGAATGGGGACGTCAGGGGCCTTGAGGGGTGGGAGCATTCAACTCACCAGAGAAGAGTGAGGTAACAGCAGTCCAGGTGGGAAGAGTATGACAAGAGTGCAGAGGAATGTGAGAGCTGAGAATGTTCTAAGGGTGGCTGGGGGAGGGGTTTGTGTAGGGAGAGGTGCGGGGGGATATTTAAAGGGGAGTTGGGAGCCTTAAATGCCAGGTAAGGGGGTTTGGCCTTTCTTCCGTGAGCCCCCCCCAGGATATGCCTTCCCCACCTCAGGAGCCCACTTTGGGGCTGTCTGCTCTGGGCACGTGGTCACTAGAAGTTGGAGCCCTTCACCAGAAGGCTCCATGGTTCCCACTCTATTCTCTGCCAGTCCCTGGCAGGCCCTGACCAGCTGGAGTCTGTAGCACTCCCATTACCCAGAAAACTAATTTTTCCAAGACTATAAATAGCCCCTAGGAATATATTTAAGTTCTGAGGGCCTTGGCCCGCTTGCAAATTGCATGCACAGCTTATAAGTTTCTCTGCATGAATTTACTTCCAGGGAGAGGGGTTTTTCTCCTGGCCTCCTCATTAGTGTCTCCAGCCCCAGTCCTCCCAGGGGGCCTCCAGGGGCCTCTGAGCCCAGCTGTGAGTCTGCTGATGGGGCTCAGAGAGGACTCTCCACCCTGGCCCTACTCCAGGGGGCAAGATGCAGAGTGCCCAGCTTGGAATATCTGCCCCCTAGAATACTACACCAGGGCACCATTTCCTCCCAGAGAAAGCCATGCAGGGGTATCGACAGCTTGAGGTCGCCAGGCTGAGAGGAATTTCTCCTTCCCAGAGAAGGCAATAGAGACTCAGTGACTTATCCAGGGCCCCGTGGGGTATTCGTGAGGAGAAAGGAGAAGGCAGGGAAGGAGGAGAAAGTATCAGATCTTCCTTCTGGAGAGGTGGCAGAGCCCTGTGGTTAGAGAATGGACTCTGGTGCCATCCTGCTTCCGCCACTTACTCACTGCACGACCTTGCACACTTAACCACTCTGGGACTCAGTTCCTCCATCTGTAAAATGTGAAAAATAATGTCCCTACCTCATATGATTGTTCAGTTATATCTCAAGTAGAGAGAACCGTGCCTGGCAGGTAGAAAGCGCTGCAAAAGCTGTTATTACTGCAAAGAAATATCGCTTATGGAAGGAATACACAAAGCTCTGCAAGGTTTTGGCAGAAGGCAGCTCTGGAGGAGGGATCCATCTCTCACTCAGTGAATCATGCTGGGCCCTGTGCGGTGGAGGAGGGCTGGTGCTCACAGGGGGGCAGGAATCCTAGCTTCGTGTCCCCAGGTTCACCTTCTGCTACCCCCTACAGGCTGGAGCCCTGGCCCCCCTCCTCAGGGCTGAAACAGGCACACACCAGGGGCATGGTCTTGCGGGGAACAGAATGACTGCCCGCTGAGGGGCTACTGTGTGCCAGGAGCTCCTCCAAACACTTTCCATTTGTTAGCTCCCAATACCAAAAAATCCAAATAGGGAATTGAGCTGTTTCTAAAGTGAAGGGATGTGAGCGTGCTACAGCTAACCCCCAGCACTCCCCTTCTTCCACCCTGCTGTCCTGACTCCTACCTGGTTCACACTCCTCAAGGAGCACAAGTACTAACAGGTGAACTCTTTGTCCGATTCCCTACTTCTGGCCACTGAGCTGAGTGTCAGGCCTGGTCTATAGCTGATTGGCTGTCTCTGATGATTGCCATTCACAGCAAGCCAATAATCAGCCTAACCTGTCAGATTTAGACTAACAGCTCTGCCCACATCCGGCCATCCCCTGGCCAAGGTGGAGTGATTCCCATGCTGCCCCAGGTACCTGCTCCCGACACACAGGCCATCCTCTCGTGCACACCTCCCCAGATTGGGGGACCACTAACAGGCTTTAATCACGATGGCCTGTGAGGCACTTGAGTCTACAGGGTCAGTATTTGTGTCTACATATGCTTAGCTAGTCAGTGTATACACCTAAGAGTGTGTGTGTGTGCACGTGCGTGCATGCGTGTGTGCTTACATGTGTGTCTGGGGGTATCTGTTTACCTGCCTGGGTGGATTTGGGTAGGAATTTGTGACTCCTTCCTCATCTCCCGCCCCCCGCCCCTTGCTGTGTTCCCTCCCCAGTCCTGCCCTCGTGGGAATGGGTGCATACACAGCCACCACCATCTGAGCACACTGGGGGGCCTGGTTGGCTCATGTGCCTGCCTCTGCCCTAGGCTGGGGGGCTCAGGGAGACAGGGATCTGGTTTTATTCATGTCTAGATTCTCAGGGCTTGAGACCCTGTTGGTTCATAATGGGCCCTCAATAAATGTTGTTGAACCGAAATGCAATGTTTGTGTGTACACGCGGGCTTCTCCTGTGGACAACCAGAAGGACTGGGCACTTTCCATGTGCTTTCTCTCTCCTGTCAGGCAATTCGACGAATGTTCGCTGCATGGGGCCAACTCTGAGCCAGCCCTGGTGGTGGGCTCCGGGGGCTCCCAGGATGCTGAGACTCTCCGCCCCGGCTCAGCTCCCAGGCAGCGTCCACACAGGCACACTCCTGCCTGCATCCAGATGTGTCCATCTATCTAGGCATAGAGTACAGGTATTCCGTAGTGTTGTGCAGATGGCTGAGGGGCCCTCGTGGGCCCAGGTTCTGTGGCTCCCATCACACACAGGGCATGGACTATTGTCTGGTCTAAGGCTTGGTCCTGTGCTACGGCATTGACTCTGGGCCTCTCTGGGGGCTCTTGTGAAAAGGGAAAGCCAGGCCAGATCCTGCCCCTCCCTGCCCAAACCCTGCCCGGCCAGGCTGAGGCTGAGAAGCCCAGCTGGAAAATTAATCTGTTGGCCTCCAGGGCATCCGCTCAGGGAGACAAGGCCCTCTGAGCTGAACAGGATGGTAGAGATGACCAAGCCCAGGGCCTTCAGGAAAAGGAGACTGTAAGCCAGAGGGCCAGGAGCTGAGACCCGTAGGCTAGTGCTCCTTAGGAGACCAGCTGAGGGACCACGTCCTGTCTGCTCCCCACCTCCCAGCCCTGGCCCAGACCAGCTCTGAATTCATGTCTGTTGATCTTTTCACACTCTGGGGGAAAAGAACAGGACAAGAGGCCAGGCTTGTGAGCACACATCAGAGGTGAAGTTGGGGAGTTTGCATTTGGCATCTCCCGTGCCTCTCATAGCTTAGCACTTGCACCCCCACTCCCTCAGCAAGGAGCACCCCCAGGCCCTGTACTGAGGCTGTCCCCCAAGATCCCTGTCCAGCACATCTCTCACTGCTGTGAAGACAGGGTTCTCTTCTGATGGACTTGTGTTCGTGCCGGGTAATATACAGGCCTTGGTTTCCTGTTCGATTATATGCGGTTTTTAAAATCAATCCGTCTCCCCGACTTTTCGCCGCCAAGGACCCTTGTGAGTATCCTCCCTCTACAAAGCCCTCTCAGTCTGAAAGACGCTGCTGATCCTCTGTGCTGGTGTCTAAAGCCAGTCACGTACTGAACAGGTGCAATTTGGCCAGTGACCACATGCCGTGTGACTCAGGTGGCAGCATCTTGTCCACCAACCATGACCTAGAAATTCCAATGATGTCACCTACAACCAATCAGAGCTTCTGAAGAACGCATGCTAACCTGAATTATCACATTGACTTAATTCTAATTAAAAGCAAAAGAAAAACCTTGGTGTTTTAGTTCGCTTCGTCACAGGTAAAGGAAGGCTGCCCGTGGGCTCTGTGAAATGTTCAAAACCTCTCTTGGCAACCTGCTGCAGCCTTCGCAAGGGTCTAGCTGGGAACCACTGGCTGGGTTGTCTCTAAGGGCCCTTCAGCTCTGACTCTCTGAACATCTTCTCGCCTGCAGTAGGGGTCTTAGCCCAAAGGAGGGAAGAATGGTAGGAATGGAGGCCCAGGGCTGGGGAGTCCCCCTGGGGCCCCACCAATCACACCAGCTAGGTGGCTGCCTCCTAATTCATGGCCTGGGCCTGACCAGATACCATTCATAACACTGGGAGGACAGCCCACGGTGCCAGAGCTGGAAGGACTTTGGGAATCACTTGGTCCAGCTGCCTTATTTTACATGTAAGGAAACTGAGGCCAAGAGAGGGGAAGTGACTTGCCCAAGGCCACACAGCCAAAGCCAGGCAGGGGAGGGGCCGTGGGACTTGAATCTCTTGGCTCCCATTTCGGACACAGGATCCTAACAGCTTGGATGGAGTGAAACTCTCAGAGAGCCTATGCTGCCCCTGCTCATGCTGACCGCACACTCACCACCAAAGCACACAGCGTCCCCAAGACATGGCCCTGACCTCGAGGAAGGGCTGCCTGCTGAGGCCCAGATGCTTTGAGCCTTTCTCAGCACTTGGAAGTTGGTGCCTGAGTATTCTTATATCCTTATCTATCCCCATCTCACCTCCACACAGCCCACATCCCGCAGCAGCCTGGGGAAGGGAGCCCTCCCACAGGGGCGGGTCCCTGAGGTTCCAGCTCCTGCTGGGGAGAAGCCTGCCAGTCCCGCTCAGCGTCTCCACTCTGTGAATGGAGGACGGATGTAAGCACCTCCTGCCATCCAAAGGCCTGTTAATTATAGATGCAGCGTTGGCTATTAACATCTTGAACTTGATTTGAAAGAGCTACTGCCAGAATGGAACCCCTGGAGCTGGTCCTGCTAAAGAGATGCAAATCTCCCCTACTCCTTCCACCTGCCTTCTTGCACAACATGGCAGCAGAGGCCCAGACCCCAGTGGGTAATGAGCTATATGTTCTATTAAAATTGTTTCAAATGCTGTTTATTGAATTTTCTCCCCTGCAATACGCTACTTTGTAGTTGGGCCCTGTTTGGGAAAATTAATCAGCAGCTGGGCTTCTTGTGTGGATCACCCATTTTCCTTGCAATGGGCCAGAGGTTAATGAGTATTTTTTGGAGTCGGAGGAGGAGGGGGATGGGAAGTGGTTGACCCTCCCTCTCACGAAAGAGGGAGGTAGTGTTAGTGCCGCAAGTTCGGCTCTGGGTCCCCGTTAAATACGTGGGTAGGAGACGGGGGGAACAGAGTGGAACTGGGTTCTCCAGATCCAGGCCGGGGTGGTGGGTATGCCCCTGCCAGCCTATGGGAGCTCAGCAGGGAGGACTCTGGGACAGCCAGCCGAGACCCACCTGGCTTCTTGCTGGAGAAGTACCAATGGCTTAGCTAAGAGAGGGCCCTGCACCTCGGGTCAGAATACATGGGTTTAAGGCTGAAGCACTAGCTCATGGTGACGTGGCCTCACGCATCCCATCCATTCAGTCCAGAGACCTTTGCTGGGGTTGCTCCTATTCCTTTCTCTCCTCTACTAACCCTGGAAGTTCAAGGCCACCAATGCAGGCTGATTTTGGTGTCCAACGTCATGTCGATGCCAGCAGCACCCATGTGGAGTATGCTTTGTTCCTTCCAAAGCCCCCTCCAGGCAGGTGTCCGCTCCTTGCCAAGCAGAGTACCCGGGCTGTGCTGCTGGTTCCCCCCTGCCCACCCTTCTCAGTCATCCCCACTTCCAGCTCCCAGGCTCAGGCAGTGGGAGTCCCACATAGGGAGGCTCACTTATGATTTTCTAGGGAGAAAGAATGACACATGGCCCACAAGGCAAAGAGAACAGCGTGGACCGAACGCCAACCGCAGAGGCCTCTCCAACACACAGCAAACCTCACTGGACCTAATTAGCGTGTCACTGATAAAGCAGCAACTGACAGTGGGTGCATGTTGGGGAAAAGAAACTCTGCATAAGGCATGAAGAGCAGAGGGTCAGAGAGACGAGAGGGAGAGAAGGGTGGAGTCCGCTTGTCACATCCATTCCCATCTCTGCCTCCCCATGCGGAGGCAGGTAACGCCCAGGGTCATTCTTTCTGGCTCCCAAGGGGGATGGGTGGAAAAGGGCTGAAGGTTAGGCCCGGAAGCCCTCTCTCTCTGTCTGTCCTAAATGAACCGGCTGTCAGTGACCTGAGGCTGCTCTGTACAGCTGTGCAGGCTAAGCACTGCACAACTCTAGCGGTGCCATTAACATGACAGTCATCGTAGTTTGTGTATACATGACATCAATTTCCTGGCAGATGACAGTAGAATGTCTCGAGAAAGGGATGCCTTTTTTTAATCTGCACAAATATGCTATCTAACTCTGACCCCTCAAGAGTCTTCTCTGGAGGAGCACAGACACCTTCTAATAGTTCCTAAACAGATACCAAGCTATTTCAGGGAGACCTGAGAGGCAGTGAGTGTGGTCAAGGAAGGACATTTGGGCTCAAGTGAAAGCCAGGCCTCTTACTGACCGCAAGACCGGGGGTCCTCCTGGAGACTCAGCTGCTGTCTTGGTAAAACAAAGTTTCCCTTCTGCTCTGCATTGCTGCCCTTGTCCCATCTGTAAGTCCGAGAGTCTCTTCTGGGCTCAGAGAAGGAATCACGGGCTAACGAGGGCTTACTGAGCACTGGTCAGAGGTCTTTGCATCTTGCCAGGTGACCCCCAGGAGGTCCCAGTGGCGTTCATGCATGCATAGTGGGCAGCCCCCGCAGAGGGGGAGCAGGTATGGACAGGACTCTGGTCCTCACCACTGTCCACAGCCCTGCACCCCTACAGACACGGTGGACGCATTGGCTTAGGACAGACTGCTTCCCTGGGGCTGCTCCCTTGGTACCAGCCTGTGCCTATTGCCCTCTGTCCCCTTCTGTTCTTCTAATAGCCTTGCAGGGAAGGAATTACCTTCCTAGAGAAAGAACCACTCTAGAAAGAGGCTAAACCGAGGCTGGAGGGCTCACCCTGCCCTAAGTCCACCGTGGGGACGGGCCCAACTGACTCCACAGACCAAGCTCTCCCCTCGGCCTGGCCACCTTGACGGCAGACAGGACAGCAAATGCTGGGGACCCAAATGACCTGAGCGCCTACTGTATACCACGCCCTGTACTAGGTGGCCTCCTACACGTTAGTTGTTAAACGTCTGTTGCTGGTGGAGGCAGAAATGGCTACCAGGGGCTTCCAGTGGGCAGTCTTAGGGAGCATTTGTGTCTTGTGTCGGGAGACTCCTAAAGCCTCAAAGCCTTTAAAACTTGAAGGAATAGGGGCTTGGTTGTTAACTGTCTGCCTTCGGCTGGGGTCCTGATCCTGGGGTCCTGGGATCGAGCCCCGTATCGGGCTCCCTGCTCAGTGGGGAGCCTGCTCCTCCCTCTCCCACTCCCCCTGCTTGTGTTCCCTCTCTCGCTCGCTGTCTCTCTCTCTCTGTCAAATGAACGGATAAAATCTTTAAAAAAAACCCAACTTGAAGGAATAAAGCTAAGACGGTGGAATAACAGGCCATGGGAGCGAGCGTGAGCCTGGGGCGTGTGCCAGCATCCATCAGATGACGCATATCCCCTGAAAGGGCGCTGGGTACAGTGGTGATGGCGTGTGACACTGCTGCTGGTGACCAGGCGTGCTGTCAGCCTCTCACACGTGGACGGCCTCAGCCCTCACCTCCTAGGACAGCTTCGCTCTCCCACTCCAGGCCTCATCCCCCTCCCCTGTCCCTCCCCCTGCTCCAGGGCCAGCTCCTGAGCTCCCGGAGGGACTGGGGGTGGGGGGGATCAGGGCCTCCACTGCAAGCCATCCGAGGACAGGACAAGGCTCCCCTGCAAAGTCTCTGGGCAAGCCCCGACAGCATATGGCCCCAGTCGCTCTGCATTAGGTTTCATGATTTCCTCAGTGGTTTTAAAAAGTGCCAGCAAAACACTGCCTCTTACCTGCCGGGAGAGCCTATTGTGGGGCATTAGGGCAGGTCTTCATGAGCTTAGAGGAGAGAGTTTGCAGAATCCGGAGTGGGGCAGGCGCACAAGATGAGACTAGCGCGGGAAGGCCACCTCCCTACTTCCAGATGTTCTGCAGGCTGTTTCTGGTGAGCCTGTGTGTGCGTGTGTGTGTGCACACACACGCGTGCACAGCACTGCTATACACTCGTGATGCATGTCATGTGAGCAGTACATGTGGGCCCCACATATACAAGAGGGACAAATGCTTTGCAGGTGGTGAAGAGCAGGTCAGGGATAGGATTTATGCCTATTGTCCCAGGGTCTTGATTTGAATGGTAGCTTATCGGGGCCCCCAGGTGTGGTCCATGCAGTGTGCGAGTCTGGTGTGTGTTCTGTCTCAGCAGTGTGACGGCTATGGGGTAAGCTTAGCATCTGCGTATCAGACATTTGGGCCGATTCTGGCCATAGAGCCCCAAGGGTGATTTGTACATGGGAGCTCTGAGTGTGGTGTGTATGGTACAGACATGCCGTATCCATGTGAAGGGGATTGGATATATGAGGGTTGCATACATGTGTATTGCAGGACCCAGATCCTCTGAGGTGGCGGCTGGGTGGTATGTGCCCTGGGCAGTGGCTTGCAGAGCCCGAGTCTCAATATAGTGACAGCAACAATGTCCCAAGTGGGAACCAGATTATGGGAGACAGAGGGTCCTACCGATGCCGATGGGGGGTGTTTACCAGGGTCCAAGCAAAGCGTGGCATATTCATGATTTAGGGGATGTTTCTAAACTACCCGTGCATTTATTCAATGAATAGTTACTGATCCCACTCTGTTCAGGAGACTGTGCCAGGTCTGGGAAGGCCCGGAGTGAGGAGGGAGGTGGGGGAGGGGGGGAAGGGCAGGGACACAGGGACAAATCAGACAGACCCGCTCCCAGCAGCTGTTGAGTAGAGAGGACAGAGACATCTACAGTGTGCCACCAGAGCAGACGTGCCACTGTACTATGGAGAGGTTACGTCCTCGTGGAAAGAAAGCAAGAAGTCTGCCTGAGAAGGGGCAACGGAGCTGAGCCCGATGCTGCATGGGCAGCGTTTGGCCAAGAGGGTAGAGAGCAAGGGCATTCAGAGAAGCGGTAGATGGAACGAAGGCCTGATGGCAGGGCCATGCATGGGTGAGTGGGCATCCAGGGTAAGGCAATTCTGTTAGGATTTGCTGGAGCACCGGGGCTGAGGGGCCAAGGTGGGACCGGAGCCTGGACGTCAGACCAGCCCACCCAGGAAGGCCTCGAGGGCCAGGCTTCACACTTTGCCCTAAAAGCAAAGGTGGGTCCGACAGTAGGTAAGGGACTCAAGGTTCCAGCCTATTTTAGGAACCCCCTTCCCCAAAGGCAGGAGTCTGGACCACTCTTTTCTGGGTGAGAGAGGCTGAGAACCCAGGCTCAGGCAAATTGAATCGCTTACTGATTGTGGAGTCAGTCATCAAAGAAAAAGTTCTAGAACTGACTGCAAAGAAAGAGAGGCCTTTCCTGGTGACCAGAAGCGGAGTGGAGATGGAAGAGGCTGCCCTGCTGCCCACACCATCCCCCTCGCATCCCCCAACTGCAGATTCTCTGCATCTTTCTAAAGCTGGTGCCCTATGGATTTTTCTGGCTCTCGGAGGTTTCTCAGCCAACTTCTCATAGAACGCTTCACTACACATAACGTGGGCCTGGAATGTGCTCCCCATAAGGCCCCGCGGCCTCAGGGGGGCAGGTTTGAAGGGAGGGTAGAGCAGATCTGGCCTCCCTGGAGGAAGGGACGGGGTGGTTTCCAGCCTGGGGCTGCAGGCCAGGGAAAAGAGGGGTGCGAGGCCTCAGAGGGAGATGGGCAGGAGGGGCGTGTCCTGGCAGCATCTGCCTGGGGTTGGCTCAGCACTGGGCTCGACAGTGGGCAAGGCCAAGATGCTCAAAGCTGTGTAAACCAGTCTGAGCCTGTCTCCTGGTGTATGAAATGGCAGCAGTGACATCTCACCCCACGGGGCTATGAGAACACACGAGGTGATGGCTAGGAGAGCATTTGGTCATGGCAGAACTGTGGCGCGGATGGGTGTCACGGTGGGGACCCGGTGCTCCATCCGCACCACCACCGGCAAGCTGACTCTCTGGACTACCTGATGGATGCCTGATTGCTCTCCAATTTGATGCTACTTTCAAATTTGGCTCTGGAGGCTGGAGCACCCCCGTGGCCCCGGTTAAGGTTTTACCCTGGTGGGGGGGGGGTTAGGGTGGCGGCAAGGATCCTCTAGGGTTTGTCCACAGAAGAGGCAGGGCACAGAGGTTCCAATAGGCTCCAGAATATGACTATTGCGTTTAGGTCCTGGCTCTGATACCTATAGAACCTTGGGCATTTTATTTTTTTAGTTTTAATGGGGTATAACGGACAAACTTGGGGCAAGTTATTAACCTATGTCTCAGTTTTCCCATCTGCAAAATGGGGATGATAGTAGGACTTTCCTCCAAGGGTAGTGGTGAAGATTAAATAAGTTGACCTATGTAATCTCCTTAGAACAGTGCCTGGCCCAGAGCAAGTGCCATAATGCTTTAGGCATTTTGACTATTACACACGGTCCATAAGAGTCCCAGCCACGGCAGATATAAGGAGAGATACTGAGATTTACCTGCGCTGGGCCACGTTCCTAGTGCTTGCCCTGTTTCCCCTCACCCAGTTGCGGAGCTTCAAAGTCGGGTTCCCCTGGCTCAAAGCCCACGCTCTCCCCACTGAGCCAAGCAGCCTCTACCTAAGAACCACGGGGAATAATTGGAGCTAGCATCTACTGAACACTTACTGTATGCTGAGTTCTCAGACAGTGATGTCCCCATCTCCCCACACAGGCTATGGAGGTCAAGGGCAGCACTGTTTTGTCACGCCCCTGCTCAGTGGCTCCCTCTGGCCGCTGAATTCAGCACAGGCCCCCACCCTGGCACACAGGGCCCCGCCTGCTCTGCTCCCACTCTCTCCCTCACATTCCCTCCATCCCTGCTCATCTGAGTAGTGTTTTTGGAAAGAACTTTTGAGGGGTTTTTTTTTTGCTTGTTTTTTTGGTTGTGTTTTGTGTGTGTGTGTGTGTATGTGTGCAATTACCCCCACTGTTAGTTTCCTATTAGCTAACCCCACCTTGAAGTAATTTATTTGTGACCTTTTTCTGCAACATCTTTCATTTTCCACACACAATCACATCTTCTGGCAGGAATCCCTTCCCCTCCCGGGGTGCATAATTACTCCCGCAGATGGGATTATTGATGGGATTATTGGTGCTAATGACTACGTGGGGAGATGGCTGGGGAGGGGCCAGGCTGGGTGGGGGTCTCGGAGCTGGAGGGCAGGGGTAGCAGGAGGGGAGTGGGTTCTTCCTTTATTCCAGACCTGCCAGCTTGGTGAGAGAGTCAGTCTGCGGGCCGGGGCCCTCTGCTCCTCCTCATGCCTCTGCGTGCACACTCCCTGGCCCTTCCTCCAGTCCTTCCCAGAAGTGCTTCCCTTCAGCTTGACATCGGCCCCTGGGAGACAGGGAACACCTGTCATCGAGGTGGGGTGACTTGGTCAAATAGCGAGGTGGCGGCAGAGCCAGGGCTGGAGCCCAGGTCGGCCTCCCCTCTGGCCTTCTCCTTCGTACTGACCTCCCCTCCCCGCACCGCCGTCCCGAGGCAAGCACGGCCTTGGAGCCGCAAGCCTTGGGTTCGAGGCCCAGCTTGATGTCCTCACAAGTCACGTCACCCTGGACAAGACTTGTAACTGCTCTGCACTTTGGTTTCGTCTGTGCCACAGAGCTAAGGATTCTCGCCCTGCTTTCCTCACAGGAGAGCCGTGAGACGAACCAGCCCAGGTGTGAGGCGGCTGGGTAAGCTGGGACAGGCCGCCCCAAAGCAAGGGAGGGAGACTGACGGTCCCAGCCTACCTCCCCTCAAAGACAAAGTGAGGGAGGGCACGAGGCTCCCACTGAGAAATGAGGTTGCCGGGAATGTCCCCTTTCCTCGGAAAAGGCCTGAGAGAGTCTCCAAGCTGCTTATTTCCCACAGATGCACAACCCTTTCCTTCCCCACAGTTTTTATTTGTGGCTCAAAGTGCAGGCTCTGGGTTCAGACAGCCACAGGCTCAGCTCCTGGTGACCACTTACCAACTAGGGAAGGTCACTTCACCTCTCTGAGCCTCGGTTTCCTCCTCTGCAAAGTGGGGATCCTGACAGCCCCCACCTACAAGGGTTGTTGTGAGGATTACGTAAAGTAACGAACGGACAAAGAGCAGGGGGTCTGCCACAATCACTTGGTGCTCCAAGGGTGGACCTTCACACCCCGCTCGTCAGCTTCCTCCAGACCTTTCAGGGCAGCTCCTTGACTGGTGGCCCGAGCCCACCCTCCAGAATCTGTGGGGTGGCGGGGCCCAAGAGCCAGCAGGGGCAGAAATCCCATCAGCACCAGAGACTTGGACAAAAAGAAAACTGGGGGAGCTCAAAGCATGGACGTCTCAACTACCACACCCTCTTCTGCTGCATGGAGAGTACTCTAGGTTCCAGGCCTGGACCAAAGCCCGAGCTCCAGAACCCAGTAACGAGGGCACTGATAAAGACATGAGGAGCATGGCAGGGAGAGGGTGGCGTGACATGGGAATGTTTATTTTTTGGAACAGAAGAGTCAGCAGTTTTCCTTAATAAAGCCACAAACCACGGGGTCCCAGAGGGGGGAGGCTGGACTCAGCCTTAGTGACATAAACCCAATTTTCCCTACTTTGCTCTGTGGACTAATTGCCAACATGATTTAATACTCTGGTGACTGTTCCCCCAACCCCATCCCTCTCTGCCCTGGGAAAAATCAGTAGATGTCTGCTCTGGGGACCGCAAACTCAGGAGAAGGAGGTGAAGGCAGAAAAGGCATGGGACTGGGAGTTAGGTCACCTGATTTCTGTCCCAGTTCTGCCAATGATTTGCTGTGTGACCAATTCTGTGCTCACACGGACCCTGAGGGGCAGGCACTATCAGCCCATTTTACAGATGGGAAACTGGGGCTCAAAGAGGCTGAGGACGTCACCTCAGTTCACACAGCTGAGGGACAGACTTGGGATTCCAATCCAGGCTTGTCTGACCCCAAAGTCCATGCCTTTGGCCTCTAGGGCACCATCCCTATACAACTCCATCAGGGACCTCAACAATCATTTAGTGAGCATTTGCAACATGTCAGCCTTTGTTCGAAACATTGTACATATTTATCTAATTCAATCCTAGGAACACTAGAACACAGAACCATTATTTACCCTGTTTTGTAGATGAACAACCAAGGCTTGAGAAGCATAAGTAACTCGGCCAAGGCTACCCGGCAGGCGAGGACGGAGCTGGGACAGGACCACCGGAGTGTGGCGTGGGCATGTGTTAATGTTTTTCGATCATTTCTGCTAGTTTGCACTACCTGTGTTCCCCTGTTCACACGGGCAGGGCAGCTGGAGGGTGAATTCCTCGTCTCCAGTGCAACAGCCTGGAAAATCTTTTATTATAATTAGGAAGCTAGTCAATGGCGGGAGGCGGGGTTGCGGCATGGAAAGCTTACGGCTAACAGCCTGCAGACCTCAGGTTTGATGAAGAACAAAACAATTAGAACAGGAACCACACACACATTCTACACATGTCACCTGGCGGTACTTCTCAGTCCACATTCTCTCCTGGCCCTGCAGCTGTCCTCTCTCCTGAGTTCTAGCTCAGGAGCTGCACAAAAGGCAGGCACGCATTTTGTCCAGCTCCGGAGTGGGGGCTGGGAGAGAGTGACGTCTTTAAAGGACACCAGAAACCTTGGAGGAAAATTCAGTCGCTGCTTCACTGATCTGGATTTTCATAACTCTCACCCCTGTCCTACCTGCCCCGGCCAGAGCAGCTGAGGTTTGTGACTGACCTCCCAACAGCACGGAGGAAAGGGAGAAAAATGTGGAAACGAGTTGTTCATTTGGGTGATGGAGCGCCCGCTCCCCTTGCCAGCATGCAGGGTTCAATAACAGCAGACAGGACTTCAAAAAATTGCAGCATAAATAGATGAGCCCTTTAAGGTAATAGAAATTCTGTCATCCAGGGGAGAAATATAGGGCCCAAATCCCCTGGGCAGGGACACCGGGCTCCTATCCCCGCCTCCCAGGCTCTCCGTACCAATTGTATCCAGAGCTGAAAGGTAGCATTTGTGCTGAGCAATGACCAGAGGGCCCCTTATCTCCCAGCCACACGGTTCCACGCAGGGAGGAGGTCTGGAAAATCCAGGCTCTGTAGCTCTGGTGACCTCACAGGCTGTTCGCTGTGGGTGCCAAGGTGGCAGCAATTAGTCCGAGAGCAGCAGAGGAGGCTTCATCAGGCTGGCCACCTAGGTGAGGCCTTAATTAAGGAAAGCTGGTCACTTCCCAACCAGGACAAGCAAAAAAAAAAAAAAAAAAAGGAAAGCTGGTCAGCAGAGGCATGTGGAGGAGCTGAAAAGCTGGCCTACTCCCTCCGCCCCCTCCCGTGATGAGAAAGTCTCTTCTCAGTTCTGTGGCTGCCCTTGGGAACCCAGGAGCCCCCGTCAACCCTGCTGCTCCCAGCTAGGAGGAAGTTTCAACTAACTCTACTCTCTTCCTCTTGCTTCCCTTTCTGCTTGTACCCCCAAAGAGGGTGTTTCCACCAGGACCAGTCCTTCTCTTTAGGTAGGAGACCCCTTGGAGTAAATAACAATAGCAGTGGCAGCATTGACAATAATAATAATGATGATAATAATAAGCTAACTCTTGCTGGAAGAGTATTAACATGCCAGGTATTCTAGTTATCTTATATGTACTAATTAATCAGCCCAGGAATCCAAAAGACTTTATTATTATTCCCTTTCATATGTGAGAAAACAGAGGCACAGAGAGGTAAAATACCTTGCCCAAGGTCACACAGCTAGTAAGCAGCAAAGCTGGTATTGGAAGGGAGGGTATCTGGCTCCAGAGTCTCTGAGTAACCACTACATAGTATTGCATAAGGTAGAAGCTCACACCATTTGCTTCCCCCCAAAAAACCCCCCAGAGATGATGTTGCAGGACAGCTTTTCTAGTCCCACTGCCGATACCTGTTTATCTGAACTGCAGAGAAGGCAACGGGTATTTTTAAGCTCCAGCCCTGCTGGCATGCCCCTCAGGAAGTGCCATGAATTTCCTTTCTATAAAGGTCATTTCTGAAAACTTCTGCTTTAAGGGCATTCATTGCTCTTCCCCCAAATTTCATTGATTTCAAAGCGAGTATATTGAGCAAGATGTTCATATGGAAGACATGGAGCGGGGGGGAGGCAGTTGGAAGAGTGGGTACAGGGTACACCTGCTATGGGCACGGAGGAGATGGAAGGCTTAATTCTGAAGACAGGGATATTCAGGGAAGGCTTCATGGAAGAGGCAGCCTTTGATCTCAGCCCTGAAAGGCTGAGAAGGATTTTCATAGACTAAGATAAGGACAGTGGGGAGGGCATTCTAGGAGGAGGGGAAAGCTTGAGAAAAGGCACAGGCAGAGGCCCCAAAGCAGATACTATGCTTGGGAAAAGGTGAGTTATGTGTGGCCACAGCACAGGTTTGCAGCAGGACCTAGCAGGAGATGAAGTTAGGGTGGACTAACTAGTTTTAAGGGCAGGTTACAAAGGACTGGGGTTTGAGTTTTGTTTGGTAGGTAATGAGAAGCCATGGAGAAGGACGATGTGATTCCAACTTCCAAGTGGGTGGACAGCTCCACTTAGTCCCTTCAACCACAATTCAGCTATTCCCTCCTCACTTCCTGGATTATCCTTCACGTGAACACACGTAGGACTCTGCTGGCCTGAGCTGCCTGCCATGTGACCCTCACTCTGTCTTTCCCCACCCCTGTTTCCCCTGGTGTTCTGACTGGGTGAGGACCCTAGGTTCTAATAGAACAAGAGCAACCTTGGAGAAGAGCCTTGTGGTGGCTGTCCGAGGTGCTGAATTTTAAGCCCTCCCATTTTAATGACTGGTTCCCATAACACCGTTCCTGTTGGGTAGAAAATATCATTCCCACTTTACAGATAAGAAATAGAAGTCCTAAACGTTAGCAGAACCAGAGCTAGGAACATGTTTTCTCACCTTCCAGTTCAGGGCTCTTTTGCCCCACCCAGCAGCCCCAATGCAATTCAGCAAATCATGCCTCAAGTGATTCCAATGCTGTTGCCAAGCTAACATGTAAAATGCCTAGACTTTATTCCTATCTCCAGCCCTATGTCCATTTCCCCAAACACTGACAGGTGTGTCTACCCCACAAGGCCTCCTGAGACTGACTATTCAGGGTGACCCACAGGTGCTTCGGTGGACCTGCTTGGACCCACAGCTGTGCATATTCATGACTCTGCTTGCTCCAACAGGAACCCCTGGGTGTAGCTCATCTTGACACTCTTCTTGACGGGAGGGGTGCTGGGCTTGCAAGAAGCATTGTTCCCCTACTACTCTCACAGTGTACCAATAATTACTACCATTTTACTGGGTGCTCACTGTGTTCCAGGCACTGAATGACAAACTTCCCATATGAAGCTTCTCAGTCTCATGGCAAAGTCTCCTCTTAACAAATGAGGAAACTCAGACTAAGGCGGGATGAGTGACTTGCCAGTAGGCAGAGTGGGGATTGGAAGGCAAGGATCTGAACTCAGATTTGTGTGGTTCCATGGTGACCTGTCAATCTAAGTCTATCATCTAACCTATGACAGTTCAGTGGCTTTGTGATCCAGGGCAAAGTCACTTGTCCTGTTTGAACTTCAGCTCCTCATTTTCAAATTGAGGAACATGAAAGTGCACCTCCACCAGGCTCTTGTGAGGGATAGAGATGAAGCATGCAGCAAGGACTCCTAAGTGTTTGCTACTAGTGTGAATATGATTATCGCAGAGCACAAGCTCTTTGAAGGCTGGATGGATGTCTTATTAGCCTTTCCATACTCCCAGCTGCCCCCCCAAGTCCTTGGCAGAGTAAATATCTAGTGCTCTGGGAAAGAAGGAGAAAGAGTGTGAGGGCCAGCACACCCAGAGTGCCAGGCGGGGCTTGCTCCTGCCCCATATTCTCATGGCCTCTGCAGGGGTTGGGGACCCCTGGCTGGAGCAGGCATGTCACTGGACTCCCAGGGGTGGTTCTGCACTACCTTATTAGCGCACCTCACATCTATGTTGAGTCTGAGGCCATTCCCAGCCCTCAAGACTCTGCTTTCCTAAAGCTAACCCCACATCCTCCCTAAGGAGCCCTTGGCAGGAAGGGCTCTGGTGGGAGGGGCCAGCTGAGGATGCGGCCTCACATCCATTACCATGTTGGATACTCACATCTGATAGCAGGCAGGACTGATGTCACTCCCATCTTACAGAGGAGGAAACTGAGGCCCAGCAAAGTGAGGCAACATGTTGCCTAGCGAGCCTAGGATTGAGGTCTCCAAACATTCAGAAAAGGGCTCTTTTAATTAGTCTCTAATTAATTGCTCATCCTAAAAATCTTTCAAGGAAAAGGGCAGCTGTATAAATTTATAGACTAACTATCAAATAAAGGCATTGCTAATTATTATTGACTGCAGGGCATTCTGGGGAGGGTCTCAGCCAAGTTGGCTCTGCTGATTGCCTCAATCCCTGACCCTGACCAGAGCTAGCTAATTGCAGGAAGTTGCATGCATTCAGAAGCTGGGGTAAAGGCAACAGTAACGAGTTCCCTCTTGGAGGCTGGTGCATGCAGGAATGAGTCAAACTGGATGAGAACAATTGACTGTTCTGTAATCACCTCCAGCAGCTCCTGCTCAACACCCAACAGGGCCCCAGAAGGGCCTTTCCAGGTATAATGAGGCTGGGCAGGAGGAGACGGATGAGAATTCACCGGGTCTCACCAGGGCAGTTTGGCTTACAATCTGTCTTAGCACCGAGCCCCAGGCAGGTGGGACCCCACAAAGAGATGATTCCTGCAAGTGCCAAGTCTCCCAAAGTTCAAGGGCAGGAAGTCATTTGCAACCCAGATGGGAGGAAGAGAAGCAGTGGGCTGGCCTCCAGACTGCAGGAGCCCTGGCCTGAGGGCAGTGGGCACACAGACAGTGGCCTCCCTAATCCTCAAAGGGTGCTAATTCTTCCTTCTATTGAGGAACAGTGACCAGGTAATTGGGGGTGAAGAAGGGGAACATGGGACTCTTGGCAGGCCCACATACGATGTATACAATCTCAATGAGCCCCCTCTCCCTTGACGAACACACACACACATACACACACACACACACTCTCTCTCTCTCTCTCTCTCTCTCTCTTCCTTGCTCCTACTTTCCTTTATTTTCCCCGTAAGGGTGTGTTTCCTGACATGGTCCATGGAGTCCACATAGTGGACCATCTTAGAAATCAGTGGGTTCATTTCCCCCTGCACACTTATCATTTACAGGTGAAGGAATTGGGGCCCTGAGAGAGAAAGCCACCTGCCCAAAGTCATAGTAGCCAAACTGGGATGAGGGTCAGAAGGCCCCACTAATGGTTCTGGTGGGGTCAGTTCAATTCTGCTTCCATCTCCTGATCACTTGGCTATGTGTGATTTTTAATCCCAAACAACTATTCTCTCCTACCCGAGCCCCAAACCTAAGGCACTCCATTTTTCTGTGGAAGTGATGGCCAAAAGTCACACCGATAAAGGTAAATTAGAAAGGAGACCTGCAGGAGGAACAGACTTCTTTCTCTTTCAAAGATGTCACTAGAATTCATTTTCATCCAATTTTACCTGCCCTGGGGAGGAGGAAATAGGTACTGAACAGAGTTTAGTTCTGTAGACCAGCGCAACCTGCCCACAAAAGGCCCCAGGCAAACCCACACTTCCACATCATGAGCAGGGCTTCCTTGTAGATCAGTGGATCTCCACCTTGGCAGCACACTGGCCTCAACTAGACCAAAAATATCAGTGTCTTGGGGCGGGGGGGGGGGGGGGCAGGTGTCAGTGTTTATAAAGCGCCACAGGTGATTCCAACGGACAGTCGAAGTTGAGCACCACCCCTTCTTACTCAGCGTGAGGCCACCAACCGGCAGCACCGACATCACCTAGAGCTTGTTAGAAAGGCAGACCCTCAGGCCCCACCCCTATGTACCAGATCAGAATCTGCAAGGTCAGAGGGCCTACCACTGATCCATACACTCACTAAAGTCTGAGAAGCACTGGGGTGAGCTACCTTCGATAGTCCATCTCTCCACCTGGCAGCAATTCTGCAAGGCAGGCATTCTATTCCGGAGGTGAGGAAACCCATCCTGAGAGAGGTTAACTCACTGGCCCAAGGTCACACAGTCAGTGATAGGACAGCCAGGATGTGACTGACCCCAGTCTGGTTCCAAAGACCATGGTTGGTACTGCACCAACCACTTCTTACAGCACAGTAAAATACATGGCCGCAGGGGAACCCCGAGTGCTTGGGTCCTCAGACCCACTGGGCACGCCCCGCCTTCGAACAGGATTCCACTTCCAGTGTCAAGTTCCCTAACCTCATAAAACCCAGCATAATTCATGAGAAAGCACAAGTAGTAAACATGTGGGGGAAAGGTTCACTCTCCCTAGTAATCAGAGAAATGCAAATTAGAACAACATCGAGGAGCCATTTTCTACCGATATAATTAGCAAAAAAAGAAAGAAAAAAGGATGTTAGCAAAGTTGTTTTGAAATAGGTACATTCATACATGGTTGGTGGCGGTATAGATTTATATAACCCTTGAGGAAAGTAATATGGCAACATCCATCAAAAGCCATAAATATATTATGCTCACTGACCCTGGGAATTCACCCTAAGGAAATAATTCAATAGGAGAGGAAAAGCTCTTTGTAGGAAGATGCTTATTGCAACATTTGCTGTGAACATTGGAGACAATATTCAGCAGAAAGGGGATGGCTGAGTAAACTGGGGGATACAGCAACTCCTGCAGTGGTATGCAGCTACTTAAAATGATAATTAAGAAGGCTGAGCAGCAAATGTGGGTGAAGGCAAGTAGAATGCAAAACTGTGTGTATACTGTGGTTATTATGATGTAAAAACCCCGTGTGCATTGGATTTAGACAGGGAGGAGCTGAGCGCTAAGTGCGAAGACAACTGGTATTGCAGGGGGAGGGGACAATGGGAAGACCCTCTCCTTCTATTACATCTACAGTTACAGAAACCAGAGGAACCGGCCCTTCGAGAACAGCCTGGAGGCTCTGTGGTCAGGAGCCCTGTCTCTGAGAGGGGGGCACAGAGACACTCCCATTCTTCATCCCTGGGCAAAGGGCCACATTCCCCGATTCTCCTCGGAGGTGGGCTGAGCTGGCCCCTCCTCTGCTCCTGTGTGGGGCGGGGAGCCTGGGGCCACGGGAGGCCCCGCCCATCTTACCATGAAGCCCGGCGCACACGTGCAGCTCCCAGTGATGCTGTGGCAGTCAGCGCCGTTCTGACAGGTGCAAGGCAGCCGGCAGCCATTGCCGTAGGAGCCAGCGGGGCAGGACTCGTTGCAGTCGTGGCCAGACCAGCCTGGCTGGCAGGTGCACACCCCAGTGACTGGGTGGCAGCTGAGCAGATGAGAGAAGAATGAGAGGACGGTCTGGCCAGGGAGGCAGCCACGTCCCCCCCTCTGCCCACCCCAAGTCTGGTCGGCCAGGGTAGCAGGATCCAAGGGCCTCTGAGGTTGAATTGCTTACTGCCCTGTTTGTCAGAAGGTGCCAAGGTCACGTGGTCTTGGCGGCCCCGAGAAACTGGGGCTCTCGGTAATTACATAATTTGCCTCAAGTCACATAGCGAGGAAGCAACAGAATCGGGATTATAATGCAGGTCTTCTGACTCCTAAAGAAGTGCTCTTTCTAATACAAATACACACAGTCCAAAGAAGAAGGCAGCCTTCTTCAGTCCCTGCCCTAGGACTATGACATCCAGAGCCTCACTCATCCTGTACCCAGGGCAGATGCCTGGTGTAAGGGCAGGCGCGAGACGGCTGCAGTGAGACCCAGTGGTGCTGATATTGTAGCTACTCCGCAGACATTTGCTATTAAAATGAGACCTCAGGGCAGATGTGGCCTCCCCTCTCTGGCAATGTCTACACAGAGAGAATACCTTCCATCTGGGCTTTGCTAGTGCTTTTTTAGAGTGACTGTGATAGTCTCCACCCCCTATCTGTCTAGGCCAGAGAGGCAGGGACTGCCCGGCAGGACCCATAGAGGGTGGGCAATCCCTGGCTAGCAGAGGTCTGATCCAACAGCCACTAACCATCATGATCAGAGGCAATGCCAGTGTGGTGACCGTGTGCTTCTCAGAGCTTCTGGGGGCAGGGTAAAAGCCCAGTGGCCCCAGCTACTGTGTCTGATATCCACCACTACATTGGCTCAGAGCCCACATTTCCCCTGGGCTACTCCCAGCTAGAGCAGAGCGAGGGTATTAAGGTCGGCACACTCCTGGGAGGTCCAAAACTCCTCTGACAGGCAATTTGGCTTGAAGACTCCCAATCTCGCCAGTCTTTCTTAGAACCGTGATATAGCCTAAGGCTTTCCACCCAGCCTTCCTTCCTTCCCTCCCTCTCCTCCACACGGGTCAGACCTAAACTGCAGTCTGATGTTTTCCTAGCCTCTCCAGCCCCGTCCCCGTTTTCCCTCATAGGTGTCTCCCTAGTAAATCTGTTGCACGTGGGGAGAACCCAGACTAACACTCCAGAGAAGATGCTGGATGGTAGAGACAAGCCGACCTTCCTAGATTCCCTGTGTCACCTGCCTCTCAGCTCCGGAGTCCAGCTCAAGTGATAGGATCAAAGGAAGCATGCTCTGGGCTGGCAGGGGAGCCCGGGTACAAGTCTTGGTTCTGCTAAATTCCACAAGGACACAGGCTTTGTCTCCCTGGGTCACTGGTAGATCCCCAGTGCCTGGCTTGTATTCATTGCCCAATTAAGTATCTGGGAGTGAATAGTACTTTCACTACAAGTAATTATTGTCTGTGTCTATTGACTTGTTTATCATCTGTCTCCCCCACCAGGTGGCAGCTCCATGGGGGAAGGCCTTTTGTCTACTTCACCTTTCTGTGTATTGTACCCCAGGGCCCCACAGAATCCCTGGCACTTTGGAGATGCTCAGTACATATTTGGCAAATGAATTAATGAACACACTAATTGTGTGAAGCCCAGCCAAGCTCTTTCTCTTCTGGGAGCCCTGGTTTTCTCACGGAAAATGAGGGATGGATAGGAGCAGGCAGTTCCTGAATAGTAAGTGCAAGTAGCTAATAATCTTTTTGGAAAATGTTTAGTCTCATTAATTACCAAGTCAAAATAACAACCAGATATCACTTTTTCTCTATCAAAATAGTATTTTTTTTCTTTTTCTTTCTTTCTTTTTTTAATGAAAAGGGACAATACTCATTGCTGGTAAAGGGTTCTGGAAAACTATTTGGGGTTATGTAGCAAGAGTCCTAAAAATATTCAGACCCGGGGTGCCTGGGTGGCTCAGTCGTTAAGCGTCTACCTTCGGCTCAGGTCATGATCCCAGGGTCCTGGGATCGAGCCCCGCATCGGGCTCCCTGCTCGGCGGGAAGCCTGCTTCTCCCTCCCCCACTCCCCCTGCTTGTGTTCCCTCTCTCGCTGTGTCTCTCTCTGTCAAATAAATAAAATCTTTAAAAAAAAAATATTCAGACCCTTTGGTCTTATAATTCCATTTCTAAGATTCTATCTTAAGGAAAGAATCAGAGTTGTGGAGAAAGATTTATGCACAGAGATGTTCCCTAAAGCATTATTTATAACAGTGGGGAAATGGAAGCAATTTAAATAATAATGTGACCAGGCTTCTAAAACACCAGGCACTTCCCACACATTTCTCATCTTCAGATAAGCCCGTGAGTTGGGCACGAGAGCCTCTATTTTACGGACAGCACTTGGAGGTTATGTGACTTGCCCAAGGTCGCATGGCTTAAGTCAGTGACAGCGGGGATTTAAGTCCAGGTCTGTCTGGCGGCCTCATGCCGCCTCTGACAACATAGTGCTCGTTAAGTGAATTATGACAATTCATATGAAGGGATATTAGAGAAGTATTCAAATGTTTTCCAAACTCGTTAGTGATAGAAGGTGAAGTGAAATAAGCAAATTATATACAAAGTCACGATCTAAAATATGGGAAAAAATATATGTATCTCAACACAGATGAAGAACGAACAAATCACAACAAAATGGTTTTGGGGCTCACCTCTGGGTTGAGAAATTATGAGTGATTTGAAGTTTTTTCTTTAAATTTCTATGTCTTCTTGAACTTTCCCCAAACTGAGCATCCTTTACATTTATAAACAGATGTAAAGCAATGAAAATTGTAAATAGGTAGAAAAGGAGAATCCTGTAAGGGGATGAGGGCTTGAAGACTTCCTGACTTTCCTGGCTCCAGACAAACTCCTCCCTGAGCCCCACATGATGAGGGGGAAACAGTAGGTTGAATGGGTGCTATGGGGCGGGGGGTCCCCACGTGGTGGCCCTGACCTTCAGCCAAACAGACGTGGGGCATGCCACTCTGTCTCAACACTCTGAGCCAGCCCCTTCTCGGTTCCAACCTTCCAGGGGCCTCCCATGGGGTTAGAGGGACTGGCTCCGTGACGGTCCTGGAGACAGACACCCGTGGATCTAGCAAACGGACCCGGCAGCTCCGCCCAGCCCTGACGATGCCCAAGGGTCTCAGGCACGCTTCTGCCCTTCCCATCGGTGGGCTCTCTCGTCGCAGGCGCTGGCTCCAGTGGGACCACCACCCTGTGAGGAGCCTACCAGGCACGTGCTGGCAGGCAAACACTGACTTCTAAGAACTCCAGCAGTGCCCGCTTGCTGTCTCAGCTGCCACTGTTTTGGCTGCTTAGGGCTGTGCTCAGTGCCAAATTTACTTTCCACTCTAAGAACCAGAAAGCTCGAAACTGATTCTGCAATCACTTCTTTCTCCCTCCCTAAAATACTATGTAAAGAACCAAGATTTCTAGTTTCTTAATTTGATTGCTTATCATTTATTATAAAACCTCTCAAATCCCTTTGAAGAGAGGGTGGGCAGCGACAGCTGGCCGAGTGGTTTATGACCCAGAACTGGGGGTCTTCCTCACGTCTGATCTCTCCCAGGCACCCCTGCTCCCCACTCCCCTCCGCCCCGTGGGGGCAGAGCCATTCCCTTTGGTCACACGGTGGGCAAGTGACTGCTGGGGGGGCTCAGGCAGAAGTCACAAACAGCGGTGTTCAGGCTGGCTGTTTGCTCTCGTTTTTTTTTTTCTTTGTCTTTCTGCCATTTTCCCCAGATACAGATTAATCACAAGTTAATAGGAGCCGAAAGCTGAACAATACAGGAATCTTTTCATGGTGGATTTTTCTGTTTGTTTTTTTCCCCCCTTTTTTTGGCTGCTCTGAGATTTCTATCAATGCTGCATGTGTTGGCTAAATAAAATCTTTCAAAGGTAATACACGATCATGGCTGCTAGAATTCGTCTACGACAATCCAGTTGTGGAGGGGACACGACAGAGGCCTGACACACGGGCACTTTCTTTCTCAAGGTTATTCCTTTACAAAGGGGGATCATTTCTTCGTGTGTGCTACAGAGCATTTATAAAGAGAACGAAATGACAGGGAAATCTCACCCCAACCCCTTCTTCCTTCCCCGGGCATGTGGATTCAACCTCTTTGAAGCAGCCTCTTCAGAGGGCACGAGGCAGACAGAGGCTGGGGCCAGACAAGTAGGGTTTCCTTTAGTTGGGGCTTGAGAGTACTTTGTCTTCCTGGGAAAGATCCTCCTTGCAAGGCCTTGCAAGCCTTCTTGATGGAGCTCTGTCTTAAGCACTCTTGGAAGCCAGGGGGGAAATGAGGCTAGGCTTCTGGGGATCCCACACTCCATCTCTCAGGGAGTTGGGTGGAAGCTTCACTTGCAAAGACCACAAGAGAACTTTTACCCACACTGGGCGGATGAAAAGGGATGGACAGATTGGGAAACTGAGACACAGAGAGGACAAGTACACATATCAGCCAGGACTCAGGGGTCCCAGACCCCACCCAGGCCAGCTTAACTGCCTCGAGATTAGGAGTCAGAGAATCCTCCCTCTACTTTTCTTGGACCCCAAGAGAAGGCTCTATAATGGGACTAAGGCTCATGGAAGAGAGGAGCGACCTGTCCACACAGAGGAAGATAGGTGATCTCTGTGACCACGGGAGCAAAGCCAAGGGCAGCACGAGAGAGTTCAGTCAGGCCAGAGGCTCTCAACCAGGGGCCATGTTGCCTCTCCCCTCCGCACCCAGGAAACAGTTTTGCCTATCAGAACTTGGGGGGCTGGTTGTTGCCACTGGTGTCTAGCGGGGAGAGGCCAGGGATGCTGCTGAGCACCCTACAATGCACATCAAAGAATTATCCAGCCCCACATGTCAATAGTGGCCAGGTTGAGACAGTCTTGAGTTAGAACAAATGAAAACGTGTGAGTGTTGCGGGTTCAGTTATTGGGCCAGTGTGCCAATCACTAAAAAGAATAATAAGGCAGATATCAGGTCGGGGGCAGAAGCACCTAGAGGAATGCGCCGCTGCGGGGGGAGTTCGGTGATTCTTCTCACTGAATGCTCTGTGCCAGGCCCCGCGCCGTGCTGAGGCCGCAGCGGGGGACCAGCCAGGCCACTCCTGCCCTCAAGGGGCCTGGGCTGTGATACAGCTCAGTGTCGTGCCGACACAGAGGAGCCCAGCCTGGAGCCCCCAGTTCTAAGAAACGCTACTGACTCCCAGTCCCTGCGACAGGAGCACGTGTTAAAGACAGTAAAGCAAACAATCATCAATATTGGATGGGCTGAGATTAGCGACGGAGAAGAGGGAGTCCTTCCAGATTAATAATGCATCGAGGACTCCTTCAGAGGAAGGATAAATTATGCAGGGCACGGCTGCTCAGGCACAGGAGGAAAACAGTGGCTCTTTAATTTGGGGGTTGGTTGGATCTCTGTGGCAGGGATTCTCCCTGCACTGGACTTCAGCGGCAGCCTTGCTTCCGGGCCCTGAGAGAGTCCTCCCTTGGCTGTCAGCAGGGGTGGGGGCTCCTGGTGCAGTTCTCCACCTGTGCAACAGGCTGAGGCAGCTGCCCAGCCTCTGGCCGGCCATAGGGAACCCCTGTCTTTGAGAGCCTTAAAGCTCTTACCCTGTCCTCCAGACCTAGCCCAGATGCCACCTCCTCCAAGAAGACTTCCCTGACCAGCACAGCAGTTTCCTCCGGTGCTTTCTACACACAGCCCTGGTCACAGTTACTTGAGCACACGTTGGGACCCAGCAGGGCCAGCCACACATAGCTCACTGATTCTAAGATGCACTTTCCCCCACATTTCACACCTCAGATACTGGGTGTGCTGTACAATCAATGGTGCATCATGGTTCAGTTAATAGCATTCTCCTTTCCTAGTAGTACATAAAACAGGGCTGTGCCTCACTCCTGGGACTGTCTTGTACTTGCAGAAATGTGGTAGAAGGTGCTCAGTGTGTGTGAGTGCTCCAGACCCGAGTTCCCAAGGGCTGGACTGGTGCTGAGGGACTCGCTTTTCCTCCTCGTGGTCCAGCCCTGCAGGCACTCGGTGTTTGCTGAATGGATGACTGAGTGAATGAGTGCTTGGGTCATAGACGGGCCTGCTCTGCTGACTCCAAAGCCCCTCTCAACAGCCTCCTTCCCAGCCCTCCAGCTTGCAGATGGCTCCACCCTAGCCGCTCAGCTCCAGGGACTGAGGACCAAGGACAGATTCAACCTAAGCCAAAACACTTGCAGTGACCAGAGGCTCTTGGGGGATTTGTGGAGAATCAAAAGCTGGAAATGAAGAGGGGGCTGAGGCCAAGTCCTGGCTGTCCCAGCAACGGGGTTGCAAAGAAGAGGCATCTCTGGCCTGCAAACTACCGCAATACCCACCGCCCAGAGCTGCCAGTCTTCCCCTGAGCTGTCCTGCAGGTCCGAGGGGAGAAGGGAGACTCCCCCACCCTTCGCCACCCAGATAAGGGGCAGCCACATAAAAGGCTGTGGAGGCCTTCCCTGGGGCCAACAGCCTCATTTATCACCAGAGGGTGGCGCCAGCTGGTGCGTGAAGCGGGACGTGAAGAGATGCAGAAGAGGGGGCCGGGGCGCTCTGGCTTCTCTGCTCCCCAGACTCAGGCTCCCCTGAAGCTCCTCCCTCATGGGGCCAGCTTCAGCCGAGGCGACCTCAAGCCCGAAAGGACACAGAGTGCAACGAGAGGCTGGGCCTGAGCTCTGTCCCTCCTGCTCCTCCACCCTAGCCAGGGCCTGCTGGGACAGCCCTCACCAGGCCGTGGGAGAGCCCTACTGACCTTTAAGGTCCCTTCCAGTATGGGCCCTCTGAGGCTCAAGCCCCTGCTTCTGCCCTGGCAGTCTCGTCTCCGGGCCTCTAGGGGTTGGGGAATGGCTTAGTTAGATGGAGAGCACGTGCAGGGGACATTTCTTAAGGACAATGCCCCCGGAGCACTGTCCCATCCCAGCACCACAGGACCCTGCGGCTCCATCCTGCCCTGCTACCCTGAGGATCACCCAACTCCCTCCTTGCTCCTTTGCAGCAGGTCTCAGGTGGCCCTGTTTTCAAAGCTGGCAGCCGGGTATGGCAGACAGAGGCAGGTGACCTGGGTCCCGGTCCTGGCTACCTGTGTGGCTTTGGCTTCCCCTTCTTTCCATCAGAGTCGTCAGGTAGCAAAGGCGACTGCTGAGGCCTCAGCTCTCTCGCTGCCCTGCCTGGGTGACCGGGCTGGAGGTGGGGGTCTGTGCCCCGAGAAGCCCCCTCTCCACTGGTGCCCACCCACCCAAGCATCCCCGGACCCCAGCTCGTACCTGATGGTGTTGTCGGCATGACAGGGGCAAGGCAAGGCGCAGCCAGGGCCGTGCAGTCCCTCGGGGCACAGCCGCTCCTGGCAGCGCGGGCCCTTGTAGCCAGGCTCACACTCGCAGGCTCCAGTGGTGGGCGAGCACTGACCCCCGTTGTGGCAGTCACAGCGCTGTGAGCACTGGAAGCCGAAGGTCCCGAAGGGGCATTCCTCTTGGCACCTGCAGGACAGCAGACGGGGGTTGAGGCTGCGCCCCCTCCCCTCCCAGATCTGACCAGCACGCACCCTCGCCCATCAGCCAGTGAGAACTGCCCCCACCCCTCCCCCGGAAGGAGGAGGACTGAGCTCCTTCCATGTCAAGTAGTTTGCCTGCTCCTCGGAGCGCCCAGGGTAACCATAATCCTTCCACTCATTGCCTCACAGCCTCTGTTGGGGAGTGTGATGCCCGCTGCCGGCTGCCCGACACCCCCCACCCCAGACTGGGGCTATTCCCCAGGGATGCAGAGTCTTTGCCTTGCACCTGGACCCTGACAAGGTCAGGGGGACACCTGCGGGCATCCAGGGTAAAAGAGGCAGGCGGCTCCTGCGTCCCAGAGACTTGGGAAATGGCCTCTGGGATTTTCATGACCCGCGTCCCGGCACGGCTCCCGTGGTGCTGGAAGGTCAGTCCTGACATCGGCTTTCTTGTCATAAAATGGGATGATAATACCTAAAGCTCACTAAATTGTTTGAGGATTAAACGAGATAAGGTGTGTAAACGTTTGGAAAGGTGTCCCACGCGTGTAAGGGCTCAGGAAGAAATGTTAGTTACGATTAATATTCTTGTTAATACTGTTCTCTGAGGTTCCCGGAACAGAGCCCATCCGACCTTCCGCCTCAGGTACTGGCATGAACAGGCTCGGAGGGAAGAATTCCAAAATGTTACCCACCAAGTGGACTTGAGGAATTCTAAAGTGTTCTTATTGTCATCTAGACAACCATTTTCTGGTTTCCTGTGCCTTCCACAATGGCGGTGGGGAGGGAGCAATAAAAGACGCTTTTTTAAAAAAATAGAATACAGCCCTAACTTCTTTATTAAATCTTGGAGAGTCATGAGTTGGAGCCAGTGCCGTTCTCCCCAACAGGGCAGGGAGAGCCGTGTCTGGGGGCCCTCGCGCGCTGCTCATGAGGGCACGTGGCGGGGCCCCAGCGATGCTGTCGGGCTGGGCGGCGAGTGCCTGAGGCCCAGAGTGGCCGGGGTGTCGGATGCGAGTCCTGGCAACTCTGCCCAGATGCCACTGTTTTCTCTGTGCCACCTTGTGCCCACAACGACAGGGAGAGGAGTAGGGTGACTGGGGTCTAACCTTGAGGGCTTCCCCAAGGAAGATGCCACCCATTGTCCCCTCACAGAGTCACTGTGGCAAACGGAGGTCCATGGCGGAATGGAGGGGCAGCAGGGATGAGCACGGTCACAGCCCGGGGCAACGGCCAGAAAGGGGCTCCCAGCTAGGCAGGCCCTAAAGCTGGGCCCCGGGCCCTTAAGGCAGGGGGTATGCCCATCACCCTCACTCTGGAGTTGAGAGGGCTGGGATGCAGACAAGTGAGGTGTGTCCCAAGCTCATACGGCCTGCAAGTGGCCGAGATGACCCCAACTTGTTGCCCACCAGACCTTGCGGCGTCTTAGCCAGTCCAAGGTCCCATTTGGGAAAGAGAAGAGAAAGGAGAAGGAGGAGGAGGTTGTCTGGGGAGGAAACAGAAGGTAGAAGACAGGAAGAAGGAGGAGGAGTGGGATGGGGAGGGAAAGAGGGAAACCGAGGCAGAAGGGCAGGACACAAAGCACTGAAGGGCTGGAAAATCACTATCTGAATTGTTAGCTCCTCTTCAGCCTCAGAATGGATCTTCTCAGAAGTCAGTCAGTTGGGTTCTCCTCAGATGTCTCAGACACCAGGGCAAGAAACCCAAGCCAGGAGAGCCTCCTGACAACTCCACCTTTCCACTGGAACATTCCTGCTCCCTGCCACCCAGCAGGACTGGGCAGAGCCCCGGCCAGTGAGCTCCCCATGAAGGGCACTACCCGCACCCCCCCACTGCCATATTTATGAAGTGACTGACTACATAGCCCCAGAAAAAGAATCTGGAAATGAAATATTGACAACCTAATCCATTTACATAATCAGCTTTTTTTTTTTCCCTACTCACAATTTAAACAACTTATTTATTTAGAGATCAAGCAATGACTGCTAATGAATTTTCCACAAAGCACACTAATAACGGGGCCTGTGGAACAGAAGGGTAATCACAGCAGGAATTAGTTTTCTACTTAAACATCTTTCCTTTGCAACATATCAATCTAATGTGTCTGATATTGCCATTAACAACCAGATCCATTGCTCAATTAAATTACAAAATGAGCTGCAAAGCCCTCGTTACGTTTCATGTTTAATTTGCACTGGATTCTGCCTATCCAGGGGGGCCCACGTTATTACACCCACTCAACTTTAATATGCTTGCAATGATTTGGGGAGGGTTAATGCAGCTGTCACCTACAAAATTAATGGAGGCAATTTTATAAAATATTAAGCACTAGGCGGCCCATTGAGGTGGGAAACCCAAATGCTACCTGGCTCTCCCCGTGAACTCTCTATAGTTAACGGGTGAAGCTTGCTCAGAGGCCCCCAAGGGTTTGGGATATCTCTCTGCCCCGGGATCATGGGCTGGCCCCAACAAGATGAGGGATTACGATTACTTTTCTGTTGGGTACATCTTGGCAGTGAAAATTGAGAGAGCCAATGATGTAGGGTCTACTGGTGCTGGGTCCCACCAGCTGGAAGTCCAGGCCTGTTCATCTCCAACAACAAGTGAGCTGGATTACCTCTCATGTGCAAGTGGACTGAAACAAAGGGTCCCATTCTGGTTCTGGGGTCTTCCGGCTCCTGACCCTACTAGCTCATCCTGAACATTTCCCTTACTGGGGAAGAGGGTGAGGATGGGAAGTTGGGCTCAGCGCTTCAGTCCCCCCTCCCACCCACTTCCCCCAGAGATCCCCTCTCTGAAAGAAGTCAGGGAAGATCTCCGGATGCCATACCCCATGTTCTGAGGCTGGGAAGCTCATGTAGATGAACACTAGCTTACAAAGAGATCAGATCTGGCTCAAAAGACTTTAGGCTAGAGGCAAACAAACCTAAGGCAAAAAATGGAAAATCACTTTTCTGGACATCACCAAGGATTTGGGGCTGACTCCAGTGACAGTTGGAATAGTCACAGCCAGAAGAATCGATGAGTTGACTCAGCTTCAATCCCTGCTTGCTGATGTTACCTGGGCAGGGGAAGCAGGGGATGGTGAAAAAATGTTCCTCCTGCCTCGCTTTGTCTGGGCACAGTAACAAAATCCAGGGCCAGAGATGAAATCTGGATCCCACAGAAGCAGAGAAGGGGTGTGAGAACCTCTGCCCTACCGCTCCTCTCTCTCCTAGAAAAGATGCATATAGTTGAGGCATAGCCGGGTCCTGTCCGAGACAAATGTCCTCTTCTAGCCCTGAATTCACTCACCATCCAACACACTAGTTGTTGCCTCTCTCTCTTCCACAGCACCTACCCGGTTGTCATAGCATCCTTCTTCCTGCCTCGGCCAATGTGCACACACGGGAATTCCTCAGTGATGTGTTCTGTGGGTTATCCGCTCCACAAGGCTGGTTTGATTCCAGGACACTGGAGCCCCTGTTCAGCTGTCGGGCCACTAGCCCTCAGAGGATGCAAACTGAGGCCAGTATCCTTTTGGTACAACCCAAATTCAGAATCAAAATTTAGTTCTAGAAGAAATTATGCAAAATGTGGGAACTAGTGTGCACTCCCAGCTTCTCTGGACTATTGGTGCTGTTGCCTCCCTCCAGTAAGGCAGGTAGCAGAGTGGGTGATAGGTGCCCACCTCCCTCTCCTGGTGAGTCAGTGCGAGCGTAGGGCTTGGGTCACTGGGCAGGGGGAGGGGCGCGTGTGTCGCGGGCCAAGGGCCAGGAAGGATGAGTGATGAATCTTCCCGGCCTGAGGACTCCGAATGCTTCCCGAGAAGGCAGGAAAGCTCACAGAGGAATGCTGTGGGCTGGGAAACCTCAGCCACTCTCTGCAAGGCCTCTGGGAAAATGAGCCACACTCATGGCAAGGCCGATAGTTAATTCTCCTCTTACCTGTCCCCCATGTAGCCAGCTGTGCAGTGGCATTGCCCGGTCACATGATCACACTGCCCTCCGTGGTGGCAAGGACAGTCCTGGCTGCAGTTCTGGCCAAACGTCCCGGGTGGGCAGGGCTGGGCACACACTGCTCCCTGAAGCAGAGGAGGTGAGACACACATGACGTCACTCTCTCCTAGAACTGGCACAGCCGGTGCAGCCCCAGGGGCCACCCCGTTTCCTCAGTGGGACTTTCTCCGCAATCACAGGAGCATAAGAAGCTGGACATCGTGGCTCCAAAGCCCCATTTGAGAGATAGGGACTGAGGCCCATCGGCTCCTCCCATTATTCAGCACACATTTATTAAGTGCCTACTGTATACCAGGCACTGTGTTAGACATTGGGGAGACAAAAATATGAGGAAGTGAGCTCCCAGTTTACTGGGGAGAGAGGTAAGAGATGCAGATAACTAAAGCACAGTGGCTAAGCGCTCTCACGCTGGCCTACCATAAAGTGCCGAGGAAAAACAAAGAGAATCTGGTCTGGAAACACACACTTTATTTCCACTCCTTTCCCAAACCCTGCTAACACAAGAGCAAAGGGGGAAAAGGTACAAAGGACCTACAAGGACAAAAGGAATGGGAGCAGAGTCCATGCAGGACACGAGATGTCACATGCTGAAGATCGTAACCTTGGAAAAGCTCAGGAATCAGAGACATCAGGAACCTCTGAGGGTCAGAATGCAGGTATGCTGAAATAGGAGGGCTGTCTGAAAGTGTATAAAAGAGAGAATAAGACCCCAGATCTCTGCCCCCGCTTCAAATAGCCAGGTGACTTGCCCAGTCTGGCAGAAGCCTGGCAGTTGACTTTTGAAGAGGTTGGCCCATGTAGGCTTGGACATGAGGATGCCAAGCATGGCTGAAGGGGTGCCAGGAGAAACGGGGATCCCGTGCACCTCTGCCTGCTCAGCAACTAGACTGCTGATTCCCACTGGCAAGGTTTTTGGAGGATTCTTTTCTGGGGGGCACCGATAAACTCAGAAGGAAAGACCTACAGATACTGATATTTAAGGGTCCCATCAGTCAACAAGCCTGGCAACTCCCTCTACCCCTGCAGGTTTCCAACCAGCTTTTCTGAGGCTCACCGTAAAACATGAACAGGTGGTGAAGGACCACCAGATAGTTCAAATAAGGCTCTAACAAGACAGATGAAGACCTAAGCAGACAAATACCCAAGTGGAACACAGAGGAAATGGGAACTAAGCAGGGAGCAAAGAAAACTTATAAAAAGAGAATTAAGAACTTCTATTATAATTAAAATGAGTATCTGTAGGTAGTTATATGAAATTATTTTATCTATGAAAGAGTGGAGTGCTATAAAAGGGGATATCCAGAGAAAAGCAAAGAGTTTTTGAAATCTAAAAATAAGATGGCAGATATTTTTAAATTGCAGTAGAAGAGCTGGAGGATGAGGAAATCTCCCACAAAGAAGAACAAGAAAGAAGGGGAAGGAGGGGAGGCACCAAGGAAGGAAATTATAGGCAAAATATAATAAAATTAGAGGATCCGTCCAGGAGGTCTGATATCTGAGTAACAGAGGATTCCTGACAGCGGAACAGAGAAAATGGAGGTGCCTAATTTAAATGGGAAATATAATACAAGAAAAATTTCCCAGAATGGAAGATGGAAAGCACTGATCTCTGAATTGAAAAGGCCTATAGCATATCCAGCGTGAAAAGTGAAAAAGACCCATATTAAAGCTTATCACTATAAATTTTTATACTTCTATGGATACATTCTCCTCAAAGCTTTTAGAAAGTCACATATAATAGAACAGGAACCAAAAGGTACTGGGCTTCTTAACTAGAAGCTAGAAGATAATGGACTTAGAAATTCAGAGGAAAATAGTTTGTAACCTAGAACTCTATATCCAGCTAAACTAACACTTAAGAAGGGATTCAGTAAAGGCATTTTCAGATTTGAACAGCCTCAAAAAATTTAACTTTCCATGAACTTTCTCAGGAAGCTACTGGAGGATTTTCTTTTCATCGAAAAGAATTATCCAAGAAAAAGAAAGAAATGGGGATGCCAACAGAAGAGACAGGTGAAGGGAATTACAGGGTGGCAGTGAAAGGGAGTCCAAAACGACACCAGGAAGCAGGAACTGAAACACACAAAGCTTCAGTGTGGGAGTGCGGCCTCAAAGTAAAAAACAGAAACAAAAACCAAACTGAGAGATATCTGATGTGTCTGACCTTATCGAGAGGTCTTTTCAAGTTCTGCCAGAGAGTTTTAGGGATGAACTAGTAATGATACGTAAGTGAGCATATCAACATATCCCATATTTGAACATATTCAAAATCACTGAATTCATTATGTCATGACATTATGAAATCATTAATGTTATCAAAATGATTCAACCAAAAATTGTAAGAAAGTACCACTTGAGGGTGGGGGAAGGGTTGCACTTGTCTGCATCTGATCTGAATCTTATTTTTTTTTTTAAAGATTTTATTTATTTATTTGACAGAGAGAGACAGTGAGAGAGGGAACACAAGCAGGCAGAGTGGGAGAGGGAGAAGCAGGCTCCCCGCTGAGCAGAGAGCCCGATGCGGGGCTCGATCCTAGGACCCTGGGATCATGACCTGAGCCGAAGGCAGACACTTAACAACTGAGCCACCCAGGCGCCCTTCTATGGTAGGAAGTCAACAGTTTCAACACATGTCTATAATGGAAAAGTCAGGAAATGGCAGTGAAATATGTGGTGCAGAAATATGGACGGAAATGCCAGAAGAAACACAAAATGTGAACAAACCTGCCTTTCTGGAGTGGGATTTGTGAGTCAGTTGGAGAACTATTTTCCCCTCCATCCAGTACTAGCCTTGTGGGATTAGATAACTTCAAACATTATATCTACGAATCTTAGGTCTTTATTAAACAGAAATTGGAGCTGGCTGCCCTTCCAGCCGCTCCCCCACCAGAGATAGTCATTTCTCTTATGGAGACTGAGGGTTCTCCCGTAATTCATTAATCAGTTAGTTCAACACACAGTTATTAAGCACCAATAATTGCCAACCCAGAGGAAGCTAGTTTGCTTAGGAAAATTCTGCCAGAACAGACTCATTTTTCAATATCATCCAGTTTACTGTAATGAATTAAGGGGGAGACCTTTTAGCTCAGATTTCTCTTCCCCACATGTGAGAAGGTGAGGGGTGGAGGTGGGACAGGGGAATGGGGATTGAAGGGGCAGAGGCAGCAGCCGATGACAGCAAGATGAGTGTGTATGTGAGGAGAGGGGCAGGGAAAAACCACAGAGGAAGGG
Source organism: Neomonachus schauinslandi (assembly GCF_002201575.2). Classification (NCBI taxonomy): domain Eukaryota; kingdom Metazoa; phylum Chordata; class Mammalia; order Carnivora; family Phocidae; genus Neomonachus; species Neomonachus schauinslandi. Next base: position 104,374,241 of record NC_058411.1, read on the forward strand.
GGCCTCTTCCTCCTGGAGGTGGTAGGGGTTCCCCACAGAGGCCTGCCTTCCTCAGTGCACCCCACAAGCTTCTGAGACATGACCAGGGCCCCCTGAGGAGGCCAGTAGGGAAGCTTTGTACACAGAGTACTTCCTTCCAACATTTCCTGAGGAAATCAAGCATCCTGAAGACTTTTTGGACAGGTGGGCAAGCACCTCCTTAAGCCCCTGCTCAATGTTTCCCAACTGCAGGCACCCAGGTGCCTGAATCCCTGGGCTCCTCCTCGGGCTTGAGCTCCTGGAGCCTGAAGGAATTCAATACCTTGGAAGGCCTGCTGCCTGGTATGGTTGGCAGAACACTGGACTCAAAGTCAGCACTTGGGTTCAAGTCCCAGCTCTTCCTCCTCCCAGATGGCTGAGCTAGAATGAGCCCTATGATTGTTCTGAGCCTCAGTTTCCTCACCTATAAAATGGGAGTCATAACTCCCAGTCTCCAAGGTGGTTGTGGAGGTTAAGTGAGGTTGGAGATGGGAAGGAACCTAGTATAGTGTCTTAAAGAGCAGTTCCTTAATTAATAATATTAATTCCACCGAAGTGGACACCCAATGTTGCACATCGTAGGGGCCCAGGACCAGCAGAGCCTTGAAAGAGTGGGAGAACCTTAACTGGTAATGTTGCTGGTTGGAAGAACAGGCACTGGGGGTTGGGTCGGGGGAGAGAGCAGGCAGCAAAGTGTCAGCTCAAGAGAAGAGGTAATAAAGTTAAAATGAGGCCATTAAGGTGGGCCCTAATCTAATCTGATGGGTATCCTTATAAGAAGAAGAGATTAGGACACAGACATGCTCAGAGGGGAGACCCTGTGAAGACACAGGGAGAAGGCAGCCAACTACAAGCTAAGGCAGGAGGCCTCAGAAGGATCCAAGCCTGCCAACACCTTGATCTTGGACTTCTAGCGTTAAGAACTGTGAGAAAAGACAGCACCCCAGTCTCTGCTACTTTGTTACAACAACCCCAGCACACGAACACACCTGCTCTATGGTCAACTAGAGGGCCCATCTCCAACTGTGGCGGGATCTTGGGCGGTGTGGCATCCAGAAGGTTGGAGATAAGGGGAGGCAATAGTCTCCCTCCTCTCAGAACTGGTTAGACCAAATGGTTTGTCAAAATCTGGAAACCAGGCACTCTTTAAGAGGACCGTGGCTAAATGGAGCAAAATGATAAAAGGACTTAGGCAGGTCACAACGATTCTCCCAGAGAAGGGACCACTCAGCCTCTCCAACCACCGTCCCAGGTAGCATGATGCTCTCAGTGGTCAGTGACCAATGGCTGGTGTGGGTGCTGAGGAAATGGTCCAGGTACTGGCGAGGGCGTGGGTCTCTACGAATCATCCTTCCTACACCTGAGCATCTGTAATTTTGCAGACTCAGCTCCAAAGGCCAATCTCTGGCTCTCTGGGACACCTGGTCCTAGTTCCCAGCACCTCAGACCCATCTCTCCTCAGGCCTGTTGTTGTTTCGTGTGTGTGTGTGTGTGTGTTTGCGCGCGCCCGCGCACGCACAAGAGAGACAGAGAGAGTGTGAGTGTGAGTGTGAGTGTGTGTGTGTGTGTGTACATGTACATACATACGCTATATCCAGTATCCACCATCAGAATGGGGACTCCTAACGGGGCCCGATCACATCTCTTACCTCCCCTTCTGTCTGCAGTGCCCACTCTCTTTCAACTACTCACACCTGCTTTCTCTCCTCTGAACAGTGAAAGAAAGAGAGTAATTTCCCAGGCACGAGCTAATGACAGCTAGGCAAGTAGAGTGTCCTACAGGCATACTTAGAGCCTGGTGGCCAGGAATCTCTGAGGAGGGGCCTGGAGGGCCAGAGATCCCACTTATATTGGGGCTCTTCTCTAGCTCTGCACCAGGCCTCAGTCTTTTGGGGAGCCGCACTGTGTGACCCAGCAATTGTATTCTTTAGATCTCTGAGTGTGGCTGAAGCCACCTGGGCCCAACAAGAAAGTGAGGTCTTGGAGGATGATCAAGGCAGGACCCTTCCGCCCAGCACCCTCTTCTGGGCCCCAGCCCCCCCCGGGAGGGGCCTCAGGGCTGAGCCACAGCTTCATTCCACTGTGACTCTGCATGAATGAGGGGTATTAATAATTCATACAAATCTGCAAGTTAAATGCTATGTCAAAAATAGAAATGCAATTGTCTACAATAAAATTAAAAACATAAAGTCTCCAAATCCAAAGGCTTCTATTGCCAGAGCTCTCTGTCACCGGGAAGAACAAACCTCTCACTGTGTTGGGGAGAAAAAGAAATTCTTCCATGTGTTGGCCTCCTCCCTTCCCCTTCTTTGACCACTGGCCTCCATCGGTCTCTCCAGAGAGGCCTTTACAGGGACAGGGCCTGCCTGTGGCCCATTCTCCTCCTACCTCCCCCAGAGCCAACCTCACTGCCTGCTGCTAGGCCTCCGAGGACCCAGTCTGTGGGTGGTGGAATTCTGGAAGCTGGCTGGAGATAAGAGGGTCTTCCCAGAGAGTGGTTCAGGGTGGGAGAAATGGGCAAGTGTGGGAGAGGCAGCCGTAGTCCCCTTTGTCCTCAGACACCAAGGGCTGGGTTTTGGGAGTCCAGAGTCAGGACACCCAGATACTAGCCCACCTTCCTCTTAACCAGTAGTGTGGCCTTGGGCAGTTTACTCAGCCTCTCTGGGCCTTCACTTCTTCATCTGAGAAAGGGACATCTTGATGGACCAGTGGTATTCAAACTCTAAACGCTGGGAGACCCCGTTTTTATGTGAAATTTTACCTAGAACCTCCATATAGAAAGTAGATTCAAATGGAGAAGAGGGGGAGAGTGGGACCGAGAGCCCTAATTATCAGGCTCCTCGCCCTCACCCCCAAGAAACCCTAGGGTTCTGTGAAACACAGAAGGAAATCCTATAGTCTTGATCAATTATTTCCAAATGCAGACCAGCAGACAGGGTTGGCTGCCTCAGAATCATCTGGGGAGCTTATTAAAGATAGAGATCCAGGCCCCAGAAGGTTCCTGGTGGGGCCTGGGAATGTGTACTTAAGGTCCCCACCCCCAGAAACTCTGTGTGCAGCCAGGTTTGGACACTGCTGCACCAAATCATCCCCTGATCCCTTCATGCTCTAGAAAATCCTGGCACATCTGTGCCTCAGTGGGCCCTGCAGGCGTCCGCCCTGCCTGCTCCCCATGACCTCTGCCTTCACAGCCTCCTGAAATATTCTGCTCCTGCTCAGTAACCCTGTCCTCTCCAGCTTTGCAAAGTCTCAGGCCCCAAGGGAGGCAGCCAGCTGGGGCACCCAGCTTCCCCTGAAACAGGGGGTGTTCCTGGAGAGTCGGAGGCAGAACACAGCCCAGGAAAGTCAGCCTTACGGACTTGCTGCTCCTGAGAAGCTTGGGTCTTTGGCAGGGGAAGGGAGTGTGTTGGCTAAAAAGGAGGCTTGTGCATTGTTTGTGGGATCCAGGGATATAACACAAGCAATTATAAAGGACTTCAGAGTTTGCAAGGCACTTTGGACATGCACTGCCTCATGTGAGCCTTTTCCCAAGCATGGCAGTTATGAAGGGTAGGGCTTGACTAGTGTATCAGTTCTGCTTACAGAGGGGGAAACAGAGACCAGAGTAACTGAGTACTTTTTTCAGTGTCAACACTGGATGTAGCACCTGAATTTAGGCCTGTGAGGTTATAATTCCCTTTTCCAATGTAGTGGTTCCCAGACACAAGACCTGGACTGGTGGAGGCTGCATAGAATCGCCTGGAGCACATGTTAAAATAGATTCTGGGCCCACAGAACCAGGATGTGCGCGTGAGAGAGCAGGGGGTAGAGGCTGGATATCTGAAGTTCTAGAACCTCGGGGGATCCACACGCTGCCATCTTCCCTCCTCCTCCCACCTGCTCCCCTGCCCTTATACCACACCCTTTCGGCCACATCTGGCCCAGAGCCCACAGCAGCTCAGGTGAGTACCTATGCCCAAGGACAAAGCTGATCTAGATTTCCACTCCTTTGAGCATGAGGGACCACAGACTCAGAGAGGTTAAGTAACTTGCCATCAGTTCACACAGCCCTTAGATGCAGACGTGATTCAAAGTTGTGTCCACTGGCAGTGTCTAGTGATGCCCATGACCCAGACAGGAGGGAGGGTTTTCAGGGTGGGAGAGGAATTTAGCCCGCCCAAGGTGTGTGAGTGAGGGATGCTCACCCCTCTTACAGGGTCCCACCCAGGTCCCGTGGGCCCACCTACCGTCCAGCCTGGGGGGCAGGCACACTCTCCTGTGATGTGGTGGCAGGAGCCCCCATTCTGGCAGGGACAGCGCAGCTCACAGTGAGCCCCATGACTCCCAGGGGGGCATAGCTCCTCACAGCTGCATGGGGAAGCAGAGGTGTTAGACATGGCAGCGTTCGGTCAGACGGCAGGGCCCCAGGGCTCCCTAGGAATTAGTGAGTTCACCATCAGCGTGAACTGGGCTGCGGTTAGCTGAAATGCAGTCCTGCTTCCCGCCAGAAGGGGGAAACAGGGCTCGGATATAATGAACTGGAATGTTGTGTGCTTGGGCCAGTACCTGTGGGATGACTTAACGTGCTTAGAGTGTAAAGAAGAGCGTTCCTCTGGGGAGGAAGGTTTCCGGAAGAGGAAGACATTTTATTTGGGTCCTGAGGGTGAAGTTAGTTTCACTGGGAGAAGGGAAGGGCATGCCAGGCAAAAGGAATAGCATGAGTAGAGGCACTGAAAAGTGGTTATCCATCCAGCTTTTAAGAATCCACTTAGATTCTTAAAGATCCGGGGAGAGGGAGTATCTGGGGCCTGCCCCACTTCCAGGCTCTGGAAGGTTCTCAGCTATCATAACAGGCTAACATGCACTGCTGAGGTATGAGGGAGGATTTGCACATGATCTTGGCCTTGAGCCTTAGGGCAATGGCCCTGGCCTCTAGCTGGAGCTGGCCCTGGAGCTGGCCAGACATTGGGGCAGGAAACATCCTCAGTCAAGGATATGTTCCTGGCCAATGTCCTTGGGTGCCCTCTCAGGATCTAGGGCTATTGGGAGGCCACGGAACCTTCAACCAGGTGGGGAGGAGAACTTCAATCTTGCCTCTGAGGGGGTCTCAATTAAGCAGTCGTGGTGGTCCCCTGTCAGTTCGGACTCCAGAATACTGGAGTGAGGGGCTCTTGGGGTCTGAGGGGGAGAAGACAGGGGAGAGGAATAGGCACAGTAAATTCCCCGAATCTATGCATGATACCTGCCCAGGGCCCTCACCCACCTCTTTCTCAAATGGCCTCGAAGGGTCAGGACCCAGGTGAGCGGGGGCATTTGGGTTATGATCGGAGAATGCCAAGCTAAGGTCTGGGGCCCCGGACAGGAAGGTGGAGGAGTTTAATGAACTCCCCGGGGCCATGCTTGGTCTCAGCTGGCACCAGTCACCCTGGGGCCTGGGTGGGAGAGACCTAACACCTGCGTGGGAGACGCCTGGGTATTAAACCTCTGCTGGACTTGGAGTCACAGCGCCGGAGATCCGACAGCCAGGACTACCTTGAACTTCTGCTGCGAACACCTGCCCCCGAGTCAGGAGCCAGGGGCGGACTGCGCAGCTGCGGGAGGGAGCCGCCCCGCCCGGCCCCGCCCCTCGGCCCCGCCCCGCCCCTCGGCTGGCGGGCGGTACTCACTAGACTCCCGTGTAGCCGGGGGCGCAGAGGCACTGGCCGGTGCGGGGGTCGCAGCTGGCTCCGTGGCGGCACTGGCACGGCAGCTGGCAGCCCTTGCCGTGGGTGCCGGGCGCGCAGAGCTCCTCGCAGCGCCAGCCGCGGAAGCCGGCGGCACACACGCAGGCGCCCGTGATGGGGTTGCACAGGGCTCCATTCTGGCACTGGCATCGGTTGCTGCAGTGGGGGCCCCAGTGGTCGCTGTCACAGCCTGCAAGACAGGAGCCGGTCAGGGCGGAGGGAGGCCCCTGAGGGGCTCTCCTTGGGATGGGGGCCAGCACCGATGCCCCAACGGCGGCCTTCCTACCTCTGCATTGCTCTCTCCTGGAGAGGAGGCAGCAAGGGCCGTTTGGGTGGAAGCTTTGGCGCCTCATAACGTCCACCGGCTCTTCGCTAAGCCACTCCAAATACTATACAAGCTAAGAAGACGGTTTCTTCAAGGCATCTCCTGGTCAGAGCCATCCCATTCCAACCAGTGCTTCCCTGAAGCCCCTCCCCTGGACTGAAATTCTGGAACCATAAACTGTTTACCTCCCTCCGGCTTTGCTAAACTCTTCTTGGTTGGCTGTCTCTTTCTCTCAGCCAGGCTGTTTCTCTCCTGGTTTGCCAGCCCTCTTTTCTGTGACCCTACTCACCCCCTCCCCTTCTTGGTGCTTCCCCAGCCCAGCCCTGTCTTCCTGAAACTCATTAGTTTTCTCACCTCCTGCACCTCAGTCTCAGTGAACCTGTCTTCTACCTCCCTGCACCTCCCCTGGCTGACTTTATCTCCCTGCACCCTTCCCATCTCTCTCTCTGCTGCTTCTCCCTTTCAGTAATGCCTACCTGCCGCTCTACCCTCCCTCCCCGGTTATTTCATCTTCAGTTCAATTTCTTTACTTTCCAAAGCCAACTTCAGAAGGACCAGGAAAAAGTAATGTTTCCCTGGGAGGGGACAGAGAGCCTTCAAGATCTTTATATGTAATTAAATGTTTCAAAGAGCACTATCTGAGCCAGCTTTGCAGAAATTTCCACAGCTGTGAAAAGGGCCTGAACGGCAGAGCCCCAGGTAGGTCACCCAGCCTGCATCCACCTCCCGCTCTGACCCTCATCTGGTGCATACAGGACTACTGGACACACAATAAGAAGGTGTCCTCAAACCATAGCCTCATCTACTTGAATCCTGGAGTATGGTGGATGTGGAGTTCAAGCATGGACATGGACAGGCACAAATAATGTTCTAGGAGAAGTTCAATGGAAAGATTGCTCCCAGCTAAGGAGCCCAGGCAAGACTTCCTAGAGAGAGGGATCTGAAGTGGGCTGTCTCCCTTGTCTGCCTATCAGAGTGACCAACTGTCCCAGTTTCAGCACTAAAATCCCACATTCTGAGAAATCCCTCAGTCTTGAGCAAACTGGAATGGCTAGATATCCTACCTCCTGAAGACGAGGAGATGATCAGTTGACCTTTGTGCTCCAGTGATTCTAGGGTTTGGACACCCAGGGAGGAAGGAGGCAGTTGAGTGGGATTGGAGAAGGTGTCACTGGGCACGCTCGGTATGAACAAAGAGATGGGGGCACTCGAGTGTTGGGCAGGTACAAGGGCACAAGTTTCTAGCGAGGCCAGTGAGTGCATGGGATTTTTGGCATGATGGAGGCATTGATGGAGGAATCACTCCATCAGCCCCACAAACTCCCCTGTACATATCTGCCACTTGCTGATCAAGGTCAAGTGGTCAATGTCATGGAGCCTGATTATCATCCTTTAGTAGATGGAGCCAGCCTAGGCCCAAATCCCAATTACCCTATCTTGCTTTATTCCTTTTTCATCTGTGCCCCAAATATTCACATGTACAAACTGAGCTGCCAGATTATGAGTAAGTCTCACCCTGCATTTCCTACCTGGTACTATAGTGAGTGAGGCAAAATTAAGTCCAGCAGCCAAAAGCAATCTTGAGAAATAAGAACGAGGCAGGAGGCATCACGCTTCCTGATTTCAAACTGTAGTATGAAGCTATAGTAATCAAAACAGTATGGTATTGGCATAAAACAGACACAGGATCAAGACACAGGATTTTCTGTGAGTAGGGTCACAGAAAAGAGGGCTGGCAAACCAGGAGAGAAACAGCCTGGCTGAGAGAAAGAGACAGCCAACCAAGAAGAGTTTAGCAAAGCCGGAGGGAGGTAACAGAGAGCCTAGAAATAAACCCATGCATATATGGTCAATTAATTTATGACAAAGGAGTCAAGAATATACAGTGGGGAAAGGACATCATAAATGATGTCAGGAAAACTGGACAGCCACTTATAAAAGAATCAAACTTGACCACTATCTTATATCATACACAAACATTAACTCAAAATGGAGTCAAGACCAAAGTGTAAGACCCAAAACCATTAAACTCCTAGAAGAAAACATAGGTGGTAAGCTCTTGACATAGGTCTTGTGCTGATTTTCTGGATTTGACACAAGCAAAGGCAACAACAGCAAAAATAAACAAAGGCAACAAAAGCAAAAATAAACTACATCAAACTAAAAAGCTTCTGCACAGCAAAGGAAACCACCAACAAAATGAAAAGGCAGCCTACTGAATGGGAGAAAACATCTGCAATTCATGTAACTGACAAGAGGTTAATATTCAAAATATATGGGCGCCTGGGTGGCTCAGTTGGTTAAGCGACTGCCTTCGGCTCAGGTCATGATCCTGGAGTCCCAGGATCGAGTCCCGCATCGGGCTCCCTGCTCAGCAGGGAGTCTGCTTCTCCCTCTGACCCTCCCCCCTCTCATGTGCTCTCTCTCTCTCATTCTCTCTCTCTCAAATAAATAAATAAAATCTAAAAAAAAATATTCAAAATATATAAAGAACTCAAGCTCAATAGCAAAAAAACCAAACAATCCAATTAAAAAATGGGCAGAGGGTCTGAATAGACATTTTTACAAAGAAGACATACAAATGGCCAACAGGCACATGAAAACGTGCTCAACATCACTAATCATCAGGAAATGCAAATCAAAACCACAATGAGGTAACACCTCACGTCTGTTAGAATGGCTAGTACCAAAAGAAGAAATAACATATGTTGGCAAAGATGTAGAGGAAAGGGAACCCTCATTCATTGGCAATGGGAATGTAAATTAGTACAGCCACTATGGAAAACAGTATGGAGGTTCCTCAAAAAATTACAAATAGAACTATCGTATGATCCAGTAATTCCACCTCTGAGTATTTATCCAAAGGAAATAAAAACACTAACTCGAAAAGCTATCTGTACCCCCATGGTCACTGCAGCATTGTTTACAATAGCCAAGACAGGGAAGCAACCTAAGTGTCCACTGATGGATGAATGGATAAAGAAGATGTGGTAGACACACACACACACACACACACACACACACACACTGGAATATTATTCAGCCACAAAAAGAAGGAAATCCTGTCATTTGTGACAACATGGATGGACCTTGAGGGCATCATGCTAAATGAACTAAGTCAGACAGAGAAAGACAAATACCATATGATTTCACTTATCTGGAATCTAAAAAACAAAGAAACAGACAAGAACCAGACTCATAGATGCAAAGAACAGATTGGTGGTTACCCAAGGTGGGGCATAGGAAGTGGGTGAAATGGTGAAGGTGGTCAGAAGGTACAAAGTTCTAGTTGTAAAATAAAGAAGCCATGGGGATGTAATGTGCAGCATGGTGACTCTAGTTAATACTGCTGTATAATTAATAATACATGAAAGTTGCTAAGAGGAGATCTTAAAGTTTCTCATCACAAGAAAAAAATGTAATTATGTATGGTGATAGATATTAACTAGACTTCTGGTGATCATTTCACAATATATATAAATGTGGAATCAATATTTATATACCTGAAACTAATATATCAATTATATCTCAATTAAAAAAATCAAGTCCAGTTATAGTTACAACCTCCACCCACACTGGAAGAGGTTCATGGGACTGAGAGTGATGGAGCACCCAGCAGTCGGTGTCCCCCACCTCACCCACCCTCTGGGACATATATCAGCAAATGGAAAGACTAGCTGAATTACCTACTATACCATTTTCTATCTCTTTTTGTTGCCAAGCACACATAGTTGAATTCCCATAAATTTAATGTATATATGATGTGACTCCATTGTAATGATAATGACAACCCCATTTTAAATGTTCACTGTGACATTTAAAACCCTGTAAGTCAGGTTTTACTATTCTCCATTTCACAGATGGGAAATAAAGGGTCAGAGAGGTTAAGTGATGGTCCAAGGTTATAGTCAAGGGCGGGCTCAGGTCTGGCTCCAGCAATCTCCACTGCTGGTAAATGGGACACTTTCCGAATGATGATTCTGAGGACAGAAACTCTGAGGTGTCATTGGGCAGAAGGTGGCAGTTGCAAAGCGCAAGTGCAGAGATACCATGGAGGCTAGCCACTTCCTCTCTGTTCATCACTGGGGACAACCCCAGGATCCAGAACAGCGGATTCCCTTCATTGTTAGGGCCATAGTTACTGCCCTCAGACCTTGACTCTGAAGGAAACTGTTAGAGTCCAAAGCCAGTTTGTCCTTGGTGCATCCCAGGGCATAGAGTTATACTTTGCTTATCAGAGGTGACCTCTGATTCTCTGTGGCACAACCAAACCCCCAAACTGTAGAGCGTGCAGTCTTGTGGGGACGGAGATGCTAAAGCAGCATTGAAAGTATACAGCAGACGTGCTATAGTCGGGGTTGTTCTGGACAGTATAGAAGGGCATGGGTGGGTCTGAGTCCAGACGGGGGGGTTAGGGAATATGTCCTCAAAGAAGAGACTGGAAGGAGAGGTGAGCATGGGGAATGATCTATTCTACATATATTTCTTTTTTTTTTTTTTTAAAGATTTTATTTATTTATTTGAGAGAGAGAGAATGAGAGACAGAGAGCATGAGAGGGAGGAGGGTCAGAGGGAGAAGCAGACTCCCTGCCGAGCAGGGAGCCCGATGCGGGACTCGATCCCGGGACTCCAGGATCATGACCTGAGCCGAAGGCAGTCGCTTAACCAACTGAGCCACCCAGGCGCCCCCAGATTCTACATATATTTCTAAGCAAAGGAACTGATATGTGTGAAAGCCTGGAGCTGGGAAAAAGCAAGACACGGGAGAAAATTTAAAAAGGAATATTACTCGGCCATCAAAAGGGATGAATACCCACCATTTGGTTCCAACATAGATGGAACTGGAGGGGATTATGCTAAGTGAAATAAGTCAAGCAGAGAAAAGACAATTATATGGTTTCACTTATATATGGAACATAAGGAATAGCACGGAAGACATTAGAAGAAGGAAGGGAAAAACGAAGGGGGGGAGCCAGAGGGGGAGATGAACCATGAGAGACTATGGACTCCGGGAAACAAACCGAGGTTTTTAGAGGGGAGGGGGGTGGGGGGATGGGTTAGCCCGGTGATGGGTATTAAGGAGGGCACGTACTGCAATGAGCACTAGGTGTTATATGCAGATAATGAATCATGGAACACTACCTCAAAAACTAATGAAGTACTGTATGGTGATTAACATAACATTTAAAAAAAAAGGTATGTGTGTCTGGAACATAGACTTTAAGGGAGAGCAAGGTATAAGTGGTACAGCTGCCTGGGCAGGGTCCGAGGTCTAGGGCTTTGTGAGCTGTGTTCAGGGGTGCTGACTTCCCGCAAGGGCAGCCAGGAAGCTCTGGATGTACTCCAAGCAGGGGACAGACATGATTAGGTGTGGCCCTAGAAAGACTGCGCTGGTGAGAACAGATGTGTGAACAGAGAGACGGCGCGACAGTGGGGTCGGGGGACCAGCTGTTATAGTAACAAAGAGATGGTGGTGGCCTTGACTAAGGTAGTGGCCCTGGGGATGGAGAGAAGGGGACAGATTCCAGCTGTATTTATGAGGTGCAAGCAGCAAGGACTTGGTTAGGATGGGGCACTGGGGGAAGGAAGAGGAGAGGGGAAGGCTGTCAGCCCAGCTTAGGCGTGGGCTGCTGGATAGATACTCTGGTGCCACTAACCCTAACCTGAACTCTTTATGGGAAACACAAGGAGAAGAGCAATGACGTTGGGGGAAAGAGAATGACATTAATCTTGGTCACTGAGTCTGAGGTGCCCAAGGGGCATTCAGGAAGGCATTCAAAGCCATTCACTTACCACGAACCGATGCGCTAACGCTTAGGGGCTTTCACACGTACACATACATGTGTACATTTGTGTCTGTGTGTATGTTTTATGGAGCTCCTACAAATACATAGAAAGAGCTTCATATCACAGTTGGAAACCATGGAAACAAACAGAAAACACTTCTGGACTAAAAAAAGCAAAGCATATGCTATATTAAAAGAGCCATTAATGTAGGGGCAAATAGCCCCACAAATCCAAGTTGACAGGAAGAGGTTACATTCAATTTAGAATACTCTGATTAAGGAAGCAGGGAAGTGTGTACTCCGTTCCATATAAATGTCCCCTCAGAGTGATTAAATGAAAAAAAAATGTTAGGGTTCACAGGGATAAGCTTCAGTTACCTAGAAAATCCACTTAAAAACACCTCATTTCCCAGCAATGACAGAGAAATGAGGCAGAGCTGTGGCGAGTCAATTATCTTTCCTGGTGAAGGTGAATAAAAACTATGGTCGTTAAAATTACAACAGGACTTTGCGCCTTCTTTTGCAGATACTCACAAACTGTTTCCAATTTGGCCTTGGAATGTCACCCCCTCACCCACTTTTTGTCTGTCACAGATGTTTCTTTCTCATTATTTCTGGCTTTGGCTGATGTTTCAAGTGGATGTATCTTCTATGGACAGCTACTGTGGGGCCTGGCTTATTCCGTTCCTTCAAGCTGGCCAACTCACCCCCCTTTCCCGGCCAGTGCCTCTCCCCGCTGACCTCTTTTAGACTTCGGGGTCCAGGGCTAATGTGTTCCCGGCTCATTTAATTCCTACAGCAGCCCATTTGCAAGGGATGCTATTATGATCTCTGTTTTGTAGATCGGGAAACAGAGGCCCAAAGAGGTGACATAACTTGTCTAGAGTCACACAGCTGGGGAAGTGACTGGGCATTTGAGCTCCCAACCACTGCTGTCCTGCTGAGTACGGTCTGGTGTTGATGGAAAGGGGACATGAGATACTGACAGCCAGCCTGGGCTTAAACAGCCACCTTGGATCATTCACAAAGAGATGAGAAAGCAGAGGCTCGTTTGTCGCAAGTACTTTTATGCAAGGATTGGTGTACGTGCGAATGGTGGTCATAGGTCCCAGGTTTTCCATGGCTGGCCCTGATTCTCCTAACTTTATTCTCTCAAGATGATTTATTTAGAACTTTTTCTATTGTGTAAAATATATATAACATACCTTGTGCCATTTTAATCATTTCTAAGCATATGATTCAGTGGCATTAATTACATTCACGGTGTTATGTAACTGTCACCACTATTTCTCAGACTTTTCCATCCCCCCACCCCAAACAGAAACAGCACCCATTAAGTCACAGCTCCCTGTTCCCTCCTCCCCCACCAGCCTCTGGTAGCCTATCTCCTTTCTGTCTCTCTGACTTCACCTATTTTGGATATTTCGTATAAGTGGAACCATGTATTAGTCTTTTTGTGACTGGCTTATTTCAAGTAGCATAATATTTCCAGGTTCATCCGTGTTGGAGCCCATGTCAGAAGCTCCTTCCTTTTTAAGGCTCAATGGTATTATTTTATTGTCTAAATATGCCTCATTTTCCTTATCCATTTCTCTGTCGATGGACGCTTGGGTTGTTTCCGCTTTTTGGCTGTTGTGGATAATGCTGTCATAAACACTGGGGTACAGTATTTTTTGAGTCCCTGAAGGTCATTTATTAAAGGCACAATGATGTTTTCATGCCTTCATTGACTCTCTCTGTTAGGAATAACTTGGCTGACCACTGCTTTTTGTCATCCCTGTTCTGTGGGTTGAAGCGGGAGGAGTGGGGGTAGCTGGGGTGTGCCCTTGTTCCTAGCTGCCCTGTCACCCACATGCACACAGTCTCCCCCAGCGTCCGGCCCAGAGCTGGGCCCAGGAAGAGCCGTCAGCCATCTGACAAGGGTGCCTGGCCAGGGCTTTTCCAGAGACCAAAGAGCCTTCTCTCGGCTGCTTATGAGGATTCATTTCCTCAGGGTTGTTCTTGGCCTGGCTGCACGTTAGCATCACCCTGGGAGGTTTTAAAAAAAACAATCATGCCTGGCCTTCACCCCTGGACATTCTGATTTAATTATTCCGGAGTGGAAGGGGTCCAAGCATAGGTCCTTTTAAAAAGAGCAGCTGACGGGCGCCTGGGTGGCTCAGATGGTTAAGCGTCTGCCTTCGGCTCAGGTCATGATCCCAGGGTCTTGGGATCGAGTCCCGCATCGGGCTCTCTGCTCCTTGGGAGCCTACTTCTCCCTCTGCCTCTCTCTCTGTCTCTCATGAATAAATAAATAAAAATCTTTAAAAAAAAAAAAAAAAGAGCAGCTGACAAGAACTACCATCCTGGTGACCTGCATTCTCACTGGTCTTCCCAGAGATGGGCAGGTGGATGCTGGGCCTGAGGTGGGATGGGACAGATACATGGTTCTTTCCATTCCACAGATGGGAATCTTGAGACTCAGCATGGAGGAGAATTGGCCGCTGAAGTGAAGGTCAGGTGTTCAGAAATGAACCTGGGATCCACTGTCCCTGCACTGCCCTGGCCTGGGCCAAGGTCTCTGCACTCACCTTTAGCAATAGTCAGAGCACCTCCCCATGCCCCCCCACCCCAAGAAGATGGAGGGGGAGCTGACATGTCATGGAATTGCTCCTGGGTTTATAAAGCAGCGGGCCAAGAAGCAGAGATGGCCTGAAACCATTCCAGCTGATAAATAAAGTGACTTCCCAGTGAGGGAGGTCATTTGTCAACTGACTTGCCCTAATAAAAGCACAGACAAATTCTCAGAGGCCGAGTGCCTCCGTTCTTTTCAGGTCCGAGCCGCAATTCTGAGGGTGCATTTAGCCTAAGTCACAGCCGGCGCTGTGCAATCTGGGGCAGCCCCCTCCCCTCTCTGGGCCTGTTTTCTCATCTGTAAAACGACAGATTTGGACCAGTGGTTTGTGCTTAGAGTAGGTCACCCTCCCCAAGAGAGCATCTGGAAATGGCGGGAGGGAGGAATTAAGTTGTCACGAACGATCAGGGACTGTCTTGCACGATGAAGAGCTATGCTCCCCAATGCCATTGGTATTCTCATTCAAGACACCAGTAGATAAAATTCTGGGGTCTCTTCCAGCCTTGATATTATGTGATTCTATGCTCTGTTGCTAAATGTCCCCACTTGAGAAGCAAGCCAGAGGGGACAGGGGTGAGAGGTGTGTTTGTCCTCATGTAGAGAAGAAAAATTCGAGGTGGTTACTCAGGCTCTGAGCTGAGCCATCGCTCAGCTCCCTATCTTTCCACCACTTAGATTGTTGGAATTAAATATTAATAGACCAAAGTGCCATAGATTAAAACCCAAATCTCCTGACGCAGTCCCTAAGCCAGAAGATGCTGACAGCACAGGATTATAATGATGTATCATTAGCTCTTAGTGATCTATTTATTACACTTGTTACTTACTCTGTTATTTAACCACATTATCTATATCTCCTGTAAGCCTCTGAAGGGAGGCGGGACTCACAGTGGCTGCTGGGGATGCGGAGTGCACCTCCACGTCCTGCTGGTTTCCCAGGGCGCGGGAGCCGAGGGAGAAACACGCGTGCGCAGGAAAACCCCCACCCCCTGCACGCTCCTGTGGGTCAGGGGCGTCCTCACCCGGTTATTCACTCTGGTTCCTCTTCTGGCCTGGTGCCCCCTCTTCGTCCCTTGCCTTATTCCAAAGAGGATTTGAGGCAAACCATGTAAGGTGGGATTATTACCCCATTTTCCAACTGAGAAAACTGAGGTTCAGAGACTTTAAAAAACTAAACTGAGGCTTATCGATTTTGGCACTTATTTTGAGCCAGAAAATTCTTTGTTGTGAGGGCTGTCCTGTGTAGGACGTTTAGCAGCACCCCTGGCTCCCACCCCCTGGATGCCAGCAGCAAACCCTCCTCCACAATTGTGGCAACTGAAAATGTTTCCAGATATTGACAAATGTCCCCTTGGGGACAAAATCACCCCTGATGATAAAAGGCAGAGTTGAGAGTCTGAGCCTCAACTCGTGCAACTCAGCCTCAACTCAACCTCTCAGAGGTTGAGAGTCTCAGCCTCAACCCTAAAACTGCTAGGCTTTAGGGGTCTTCTCTAAACACGTTACAGGTCAGGAAACTCTGGACCAGAGAGACTGTCTTGCCTGTAGCCACACAGTTAATGCAGTGAAGAGCTAGGTTGGAAACCAGCTGGCCATGTTGATCTAGGGCTCTTTGCATCCCACCGTATTGACTTTTGGGAGATGAGTTAGGTTCATTTATCGCTTGTCAAACAATTAGGGTATGCCTACTCTGTTCTAGATGCTGAGAAGCCCACAGTTAGTTTGATAAGCAGACAAGCAAATGGGAAACGTGGACCCATCGGGACATGGAATGACTAGCAGATGCTGGTCAGGCTATGCGGGGCAGCTACAATCAGGGAGGGTGCCCCACTGTCCGTGCAGGGGTCAGGAGACCCAGGAGGGTCTTGAGGTAGCAAGGCAGGAGGAGGGAACGAAGCCAGCTGGTACATTAAAAAGCCCCAAGCAAAGGCAGTCACTTCGGCTCATCACCTTCCTCACTTCCATCACCATGGCCTTAACCACAGTTCCAGGCACCTAAGTCCACTCTAACCAGATGTCATCAAGCCATCAAAATATCAGGAGGGAGTGGAGAGATGCAGCAACTCCATTCTATCAGGGCCCCCCATCTTGCTGTGGAAAGAAGCTCTGGAGGCCCATGCTGGGCCCTGGCTTCAAGATACCGCCAAGTCTGCCCGCATTCCACCATGAGGACTCCACTCCTCAGGATGTGCAGGCAATGAAATGCACATCACCCATGTTTGTGTGAGGGGTGTGCGTGTCAGTCACAACATGAGGCAATACAAGCCATTAATACCCCAGTTATCTGTTAACATCTGAGTGGCAGTTAGCAGACCTGAGAGCCAGATTAGGAAGTGTGTGTGTGTGTCTACTTTTGGAGAGAGGAGATGGGAAGGTATAAAAGTCAAATTTATCAACTTTGCAGGGACAGCTCTGGATATAGAATGCCACGATATTGCATGTGATGAAAAAGAAAACTAGGCATTGGGTACTTTGTAATACCTAGTTTGTTCAATTCCAGCCACAACTCCTCAGGCTAGCTAGAATTATCCCCATTTTACAGAGGGAGGAAGCAAGGTTAGGTGTGGTTAGGTGACTAGCTCATGACCTCCCAGCCAGAGCGATCTCTGGCCTGTTTCTTGAATGGGGACATTTAACACAAATGCCTTGAACTACAGAGTATCAGGCATGATGTGGCAGAGCTGGAACACGGGGTACATGTACACCTGTGCTCTCCTACAGAAGAGGATCTTGAGACCCAGAGAGGGCAGGGAGCCATCTAGGTCACCAGCAGGCAAGCGGCAGGAGAGCGTGAGACTTGGGACTCATGTGAGGCCTCTAGGCCATGCTGAGCAGACAGGCTGGTGCGGAATCCATGGGCTCCTGGCACCGCCAGTCCCTTCCCTTCCAGAGCCCAAACTGGAACGCATGCACCGTCCCGCCCCTCAGCCCTAGGCTGTACTCCTCTCTGGGATAAATGTACCTTGGCCACCCCGGCGCTTCTGGCTCATACATTTCAGTGATGGGGTCAGCGAGGCCCGGGGTGAGAGGTAAGCTGGGGGCTGTCCCCAAGTGGATCCACGGGCGGACCAGAGCTGTGTCCTCAGCTCTGCTTAAAACCTACTGCCCCCAACCCCCCACCTCCACAGGCTTTTAATGAGGCTCAGCTCCTGGCTGCCTGGCTCCTTCTGATCTGCCTGTATCACTGCCTTTGAAGCTTCCCAGCCCCAAAGACCATTTATCTCCACAATTTGCCTAGAAAGCCTCATAAATCATGTCTGTGCACAAAGGAATTACCTCTTTGGAAGAGCTTTCAAAGGCAGCAGCAAAGGCACCACAGACCTGCTGAGGGGACCACCGCTTTGGCCCTGCACCCTCCCCAGCGTGGCCCAGCCCTCACCTCACGTTCAAAGCTCCTGAGCAAACTCTGGGCTGGGGATGGGAGGAGGGCTGTGGGGGATTAAAGGGAATTTGGCGAAGCTCCAGAGTGTGGGATGGGAGCCCCAGTTGTGAGCTCTGAGGGAGGTGAACTCACAGTTGGGGTGGGAAAGGACACAGGAAGGTCACGGGGTCCAAGCTGGTTTCCCATGAGAAGTGAACTCATTCCACACCCTTGCCTACCATTATTCTATCATTCCGCGTCATCCTAACTTTCTCCAAACAGTGAAGTCTGGCCTGGTGGAAAGAGCCTCTCCCTGCCTGTCATGGCTCTGGGCAAGGTACCACCCTTCCAGGCCTCAGCATCTCCCGTGACTGGATTAGTCCAGATGGGTGGGTGTCAAGCAGTGACCCATGGAGTCCAGAGGGGGTCCTGTGTGTGGGGTAGGGGTCGGGGCCATACCAGGGCCTTCAGAGCTGCTGTGGGCTTTGCTGGGTTTTCACATAAGGACAAAGTCTTAAGCAGCTCAAGGTTGGTGTGGGTGGGGGGCAGGGAGGGGGGTAAAACCCCAATCCAAGATCCTTTTTGCCTTTCAAAGTCTGTGTTTAACTCCCCTCATGGTCAGAAAGTTATTTGATCATGTGGACTCCAAGGGGCTGCTGTGTTGCCTAAGACACCAGGAACTCGGGAATGATGAAGGTAACCAAGGTGACACCAAGATTACTAACCGGCGGAGCAGGGCCCCCACCGATCAGAACGGCCCTGCGGCTGCATCAGAACCTGCTGTTCTAGCCAGCGCCTAGCAGCCAACGGGCAGCACTGTCTGAGCGCTCCACAATTATCTTATTTAATCCTCCCAACAATCCTACAATCTCCATTTCCAGATGAGGAAACTGAGACAGAGAGGTAATGCCCTGCGTAAGCAGAGCGTCCAGATGTTGCCATAGCCTCCATCCCCTTCCGGCCCCCAGCTCCAGCTGGGAGTTATGGACTAACCAGGCCCCTCAGCTGAGTTTCTGTGCCATCTTAGACAAACTGCATCCCCTCTTTGGACCTCCGTTTCCCCCACTGTAAAATAAAGAGAGTGGAACAAGATGATTCCCAAGATGTCTTCCATTTCGGGCTCTCTGAACCCTCTGAGTCACGTGGAAGAACTATAAGGGACAAAGACCCAGACAGGTATGTGGAGAGAAGCAAACCCAAAGGAGGAAGCCCAGTGTTGAATCTTAGAGCACGTGTGTGCTCTGAATCTCTGCTCATAGAAGCTCACCGAATTACAGGCATGAATAGAATTTTCGCAACAAGGACAATGAATGCAGGTTTGCCTCACTTTATGCAACCATTCTTCCAAGTCTTTACGCAATCGCTATTTGGAATAACCCTGTTTATCGGTACAATTTTGACCTTCTAAATGACCTCTATGTTGATAGGTATTCAAAGCAAAGATTGGCAATCCCATTGCTCAGATGGAGACTGAAGCCCAGGGCAGTGAAGTGGCTTGCCCAAGGCTACTGGTCTAGTTAGCAGGAGAGCTGAGACTCCGGGTCTTCAGGCTCTGATCCCAGCCCCCCATTCTCCCTGGTACCCTTCCCCAGTGGGGTCATTTAACACAGAGCCTACCTTTCAGCAGCATGCCATAGCTCTTTGATGTTTGGCATCTATTGGTATTGATGTCATTTGTGTCATGGTCCATTTGTCCCTGTTACAGGGAGGGACTTTGAGGGTAGCTCCCAGCTGGGCCTGCCAGTCAGAGGACACTCTATCTATCACTGCTGGGCGAGGACCTCTGGTCTCCCTGGAGAGAGGAGGCCTGAGGGCAAGTGACAAATGGCCTTCCCGTCTATTGAGAGTTATTATCAAGGGCAGGGACTGGCTGCTCGTAGGATCTGCTAAGGAGGAAGCCAAGGAGAGACATGTGGCTGCAGTAGGAGGTGTGCGAACTGTCCATTTGTTCCTTCACTCTGTAAAACTTTATCCAACGCCTACTATGTGCCAGACACTGGGGATCAAGTGGGGAATTAAACCCATAGAACCTTCCCGGAGCGAATAGTCCAGCAGCAGAGAGAGACAATAAGCAAATAAAGGCCTCTGCTTTGGCCTCTGCTCAAATGGTGCCTCCTCATCACTAAGTTCTCTCCCCAACCCCCCTGGCTTTTTTTTTTCCCCCCTAGAACTTATTCAATCTGATATTATATAATCACTGCATCATATATTTATTTTCATCTTTTTAATTATCTGGGGCTCCCTTTAGAATATCGGCTCCTTTAGGGCAGGGCTTTATTTTATTGACTGTTGTATCCCCAGTTCCTAGAACAACGTCTGGTCTCTAGTAGATGCTCAATAAATATTTGCCGAACAAGCAAATGGATTACCAAGTTAATATGTAATTAGAAGTTGCAGTAAGGGTATGAAGGGTCCAAATAAGAGCTTGACAGTAAACAAAGACAGGGGCATCCTTTCAGTTGGGAGAGCCTTTCTGAGGAGGTGTCATTTAGGCGGAGAGCTGAAGGAAGGATGGGAAGGAGGCAGTTGTGGGAAGAGGTCAAAGCCTTCCAGGTAAAAGTAAGAGCATGGACAAATGTCCTGAGGTGGGGCAAGGCTGAGCTGAGTCAAGGCACTGATGGGGGCAGCACAGCTGGGACACCGTGAGAGCAATCAGAAAGGGAAAGGGCTCAGCGTGAGTCAACAAGGCCAGACCACACGTGGCTGGGCAGGGAGCCGGGATTTTAAGAGTGATGGGAAGCTCCTGAAGGGTTCTATCATGACTCAATGACAGTCATAAAGCAGGACTTCCCTCTGAGCAGGAATTGCAACCCTGGACCAGGAGGGACATGGTCCCTCATCATCATCCTGGGCAAGCCAGGACTTTCCTGGCTTAGAAAGGAAGAGGGGAGGGGGAGCGAAAGAAGGGGGAGGAGTATGGGGGGAAAGATTTGCTCAAGCACTACCTGCTGCCAATGAGGTCTCCCCACCCCTGTGCCAGGCAGGAGACATCTGGGGAGGGGGATGAATGGGGAGAATCAGTCAGGGCAGCTAAGTACACTTTGGCATCCAGGTGATTCAGAAAATGTGCTGACAGTTGTACACAAGCTGAGATCTCATAAATTACACCCCCCTTTCCCCCCAGGAGAGGCGGAGGCCTTGCTAAATATAGCTCCCCTTACTGTTATTTATGTCTCTGGGTGCCAAGCAGGGACTCCTGAAGCCTGTCTCACCCATCACTAACTTTGGTGCCGTGTTCGCCAGAAGCTGGCAAGGTGAGAGGGCTGGACACAGGGTCGGCGGGCCCCCTGTGCAGCTGAGAACCGTGGGGGAGGAGCCCAGGGCTGCAGGGAAGGATAGGGCCACTCTGGCCGCTGATGTCCCAGTCAGTTGGCCGCTCAGGAACACGGGCGGCACATGAGCAAACAGGACGGGGTTAATGACCCTTAGGATTTCTGATGACCACAGGCATGGCCCATAGCAGGCAGCGGCAGCAAGCTTCATTAAGCAGGATATCCACATTCTATGCTTCTGGAACATCCCTTGAGCTCCTTGGGGCCTGGGACTTCAGAGGGAATCTAATGAGCTTAACTTAAAAAAGTGCTACAGGCCCTTAGCACCCCTCATTCTGTCTTGGGGGCACGCAGCCTCCTCCAGAGCACCTATCCTGGTCCTCCGCATGGGAGTCACTCCCTGAGGCCCTGCAGACCCCAAACAGGGAGGGGCTTCCCCACCTCCCCAAGCCCCCTTATCCATTAAGACTCAGATTAAATGCTCCTCCCTAGACAAGGTTTCAGGAAACTTCCGGCTCCACACCTCATTCTAAATCCATTGTGCCTACTGTTTATTTGCCTAGCATTGAGATGGATGCTTACCCATCAGGCCCCCAAGCTTTGGAATCACACAGAACTGGGTTCGAATCCCATTGCTGCCTCTTATCACCTGTGTGGCATCTGACAAGCTACGTTATCCCTTGAGGCTTAGCTTCCTCATCTCCCGTAGAAAATGAGGTTCATGCATGCCTTAGAGGGCTGTGGTCAGGATATAAAGTACTTTTGCATCATTCAATGACTCACAATAGGAGGTGCTCAGTACTATTGGACAAACCCTTCGAGAAAATGTGGAGATAAATTCTTAAAGTCAGCGATGGAAGCATAGTATTATTTTTTTAAGGTTTATTTATTTGAGAGAGAGAGAGAGCACAAGCAGGGAGAGGGGGAGAGGGAGAGAGAGAATCTCAACCAGACTCCCCACTGAGCATAAAGCCCAACGTGGGGCTCAACCTCAAAACCCATGAGATCACAACCTGAGCCGAGATCACAACCTGAGCCGAAATCAAGAGTTGGATGCTTAACCAACTGAGTTACACAGACACCCCGAGGCATCACATTATATGCAGGGGTAAATTCATTAGGTAGCTGCATTAATAATGGGTCATCCTTGTCATCACCTGGCTGAAAATTCCTTTGGGGAGGGACTTGGTCTGGGTTTCCCCAGAGGCAGACCCGGAGGTGATTCCATGGGGAAGGGAAGGGAAGGGAGATGAAGCCCCACCTGCATCTCTGGGAGACAATGGAGAACGGGGCTTAGGGTACCCCCGCCAAGGGGCAAGGAAGACAGGGTGTTTATCCATTGACCTCTTGGCCCTGCCCTTCATTGAGGGCTTCAGGGCTGCAGGGGCGGGCATTCGCTCTCTGGCACCTCTTGCTTGCTGTGTATTTTGCTTCTAGCAGTGTCGCAGGAGTTTGTCACAGACAGCCTTTGGTGCGTGAAAGTGTGCACTGAGTCGTCTGGGGAATCAGGAGCATCCGCTGCAGGGACCCAGTCTGTTTTGTTCCCCACGTTGGACACCGTACCCGACGTGCTGTCTGGTGCACATTAGGCACTCAGTCTTAATGTTTATTGATTCAATGACTAACTCATCAACAAATCTACCTAAGACATGGTTAGAGGAGCTGGGAATGAAAAGATGGCCGGGCTCCTGCCCTGGGGTCCTCAGGACCTGGGATGGGGATGAGGGTGGAAAAAGGACACATGAAAAAGACAAATGAGGAGTCTCACTCAAAGTCAGGGAGATAAGGCCTGGGGAGAGTGAAGGCACACTGCAAACGAGGCGCAGAAGAGGAGCGGCCTCTGGGGATGGGAGGGCTTTAAGGAGAATGTAGGACTTGCTTTGCCTGGGGGAGAAGTGGACTCAGGCATAAGGGAAAGGAGTAAGGAGACTTGAGAGAACAGCACAGGCAAAGGCCTGGAGGCAAGAAAGTGGGGAGTGAGTGGAGGTATGTAGGGAGACCACAGGGTGGGAGAGGTCAGGGTTAGAGTTGGGGCTTGGGGACAGAAATTTGGCTTCAGAGAGCTCAAAGGAGAAGGGACCTCAGGGCCTGTGTAGAAAGAATTGGGATTGGGAACAGCCTCCAGGCAGTGTGTGCCACTATGTGTAAGAGAGGCTTCTCCAGGCCTTCTGGGAGGGCTGGGGTCCCCACATCCACCCATGTGCCCCCCACGTCCCCAGACGTCTCAGTGCACACTTTTACGAACCAAAGGCTGTCTGTGACAAACTCCTGTGACACTGCTAGAGGAACAATACACAGCGAGCGGGAGGTGCCAGAGAGTGAATGCCCACCCCAGCAGCCTCAAGTTTCTCTATGTCTGTTCCATGCAGTGCACAACCCGAACATCTGTACCTAGCATCCTCGTCTGGCTCGTATAAGCAGGGAGAGAGGGGTAAGAAGCGCTTCGAAACTGAGGAAGAAGGGACACCTCCCCAGGCTGGACTGATCGGGACTCTGCCCCAGTGATCCAAAGCCCAGTAGATGATGCTGTCACTACCAAGAATCAAATTCCCTGGAAGCTGAAGGACAACAAAGGTGGCCCTCATTCTGTAGCTCAGTGTCCCTCTAGGGACACTAGGAGGCTCCTTGATGTCCCTCCACTTCTATCTTGATTTCCATCTTTGCTGCCTCTTTCCATACTCTCACCCCCTTTTCCTCGGCCCTACCATCTTTCTTTCTCATCTCCCTTCTTGTGATGGCTAGGACCCAAAGGGTGGGGGTGGGAGGACTAGGTGAGGCTGC
Source organism: Neomonachus schauinslandi (assembly GCF_002201575.2). Classification (NCBI taxonomy): domain Eukaryota; kingdom Metazoa; phylum Chordata; class Mammalia; order Carnivora; family Phocidae; genus Neomonachus; species Neomonachus schauinslandi. The sequence goes on from NC_058411.1 coordinate 104,398,100, forward strand.
CTGAGCCCAGGACATGCCAGGAGACAAGGTGGGAGAAGCAGGAGCGGGAGACTCCGACTCCGTGGGAGGGCAATCAGGAAGCCCTCTGAACTGGATGTTTGAACTAAAGGGGGGTCCCAACAGGCCTCCCCAGTGTGTGGGGGTTTTCTTTTTCTTTTCCTTTTAAAACATTTCACTTTCAAAGGAAGCCAGGCCCAAGTGAAGGGATGGGATAAACTCAAGCACACAATCAAAATGTCTTTGAACCTGGACTGAGAGCTCTATGGTCCTCTCCTGTCCCTGGTCAGGGGCTGGCAGGGGGCTGGGGAGCCCTGATGCCTAATTGGCAGCTAATTGAATACTGGGAGGCAGGAGTGGACTGGGGGCTGAAAGCAAGTTGCTGGGGATTGGGTGAGCACAGCTCTTTTCAACTCAAAGTAAAAGCAGGTCTATTACAGGTTTTCTTGCCTGCATCTAGGCTGTAGGGAGACAGGCTTCTGTTGCTTAATGAGCTCATGGCTCAAGCTGTCTCCAGCTGAGGAGCTTGCGGAGGATTTCAAGGCAAAGTTAACACTGTAGTTAGTTCTAGCTGGCTACCTGTCATCACTCAGGCTCTGGAGAGAGAACTATTTTATTAAAATGAGCAAACAGGAGGCCAGCTCCTTAGCCGAGCTCTCCAGGTTGGGGGTAGGTGCAGGGCCCAGTCACTCACAAAGCCTAGGAGGGCCCCAAACAATCATTTCTCTTATGATTTGATGTAGACCGAGGAGAACTTAGAAGGCACTACCATACGGACCTGGCCTGGATCTGAGTTTGGGGCTGGGCATTAAGGCCAGGCATAGGAATTTAGAGCTATGTAGAGGCTAACGGACCTGGGTTCAAGTTATGGTTCTGCAGGGTGACCTTGGGCAAGTTACTAAAATGTTCTGTGTCTCAGTTTTCCTCATCTGTAAAATGAAAATAATGGCACCCACCAAGTACAGTAGTTGTAGCAATTCAATGCAATCACACAGGACTTAGGACAGTGCCAAGCACATGATAAATGAACAATAAATTGTAGCCGTTATTGATGTGGGAAACAAAGGCAGAAGAACAATTATTAAATTTCCTTACTATCTACAGCCCATTGACAAATCCTTGAAACAGGCAGAGTGACATTCCTCTAGGGACACAGCTGCCTCGATGTTAATACTTTGCTAAGGGCAAAGGGCAATCTTAGCCCGACCCCCAGGATCCTGTAAGTCTACTTTAACATACAAAAATTCCTTTGGAAACTTCCTTTATCTTTACCCCCAAGATACATGTTGGCAAATGTCCCCCAAGCATTTGACCCACCAATATACATCTGAAGGGTCTCATGACTGAGTTTCTACTAAACAGTAATAAATGACCTTTCCTAACAATAGTTACTCCCCTCAGGATCCTGCAAACCATGTTTCCAAAATACCTGGGAGGCTTACACTAACCCTAACCCCCTCCCAACTTGGAAGTATATAATGGGCCACTCCTCATGACCCCAATGCGGCAGCTCCTGCCCACGGGTCCTGTCCCCATGCTTTAATAAAACCACCTTTTTGCACCAAAGACATCTCAAGAATTCTTTCTTGGCCACTGGCTTCAAACCCTAATGTCTTTTCCTACATCAGTTATGATTATGAAGGATCAGGGCTAACCGGACTATTTATAGGCCTCAGAGTTAAGAATCCCATAGATGATTCTCAGAGAGTGAGGAGGAAGATGTAATTATAAATTATTAGAATGGCAGACACCTGAGCAATGAGCTAGTCCAGTGCTCCCCTTTTGCAGGTGAAGAATCAGAGGCCCAAAAAAGGAAAGTGATTTGGTCAAGGTCACATGGTGAACTAGGAACAATGTTGAGCTTACAAGAAGTCTCCAAAGGCCCAGGGCTGCTTCTTCCAGAGCCCTGGAGCTGAACCACAGATGCAAGTCAGCAATGAATAGTGCAAAACACTCCCCTTTGCCTTTTCCCTGCCATTTAAGAGCAGGTTTATGGTGGTTTCCCTTATTTGCCATGTTCTTCTCATGTCTCATGAAGACAAGTTTTCTATCCCTGGGAGTGGCTGAATTGAGGGTGGGGAGGTAGATTTGGCCCGGGATTAGCCATCAGAGCCCAAGAGTTGCTTGTTATCTGCCAAATAACCCAATAGCACTAGGAGAAAGAAAAGCTTCAGGTGGCCATAGATGACTGTAACAAGGGTCTAAACCAGTGACAACTTCCAGCATCTTCCTCCATCCCACCTCTGCCTAACTTCTGGAGTAATCTTTCTAAATGTCCAATCTCATGAGGTCACCACCCTGTGTAGAGCACTTCCATGGCTCCACAGTGACCTGAAGCTCAAGTCCAGATATATGGGGGCCTGGCATTCAAAACTCTCCACACACAGGCCCAGTCTTCCCACTTCCCAGTCCCTCCAGGTACCCTTCCCACTCAGGTTCCCAGTAGAGTCTGCCCTTTTTTGCCGCACACTTTGCTGAAGCAATGCCCCTGCCCCATCACCCAGAGTCCTCCTCCACGTAATCCCATTCTAAACCCCCATAAAGCAAGTCGGTTTGATTTCCCTTATTATTCAGTTATCTGTTTAGTGACTCAAATTTCTCATATGGAAAACAGTGTGTGAGACAAGGAATTCTTCCAACTAGGATTTCTCTGATATTTCCATATGCAACAGAGGGTCACTTGATATCTTTGAGTTGAAGTAGAGAGCTAAAAAGGCAGAGGACAACCCAAAGACCTGTAAAAATGGGTATACTAATCCACGTTTCACTCCACATCAAAGACTGGGATAAACTGACAGGAAAGATGGTGGCCATGAAAGGGTTCAGGGCCACCACTGAGACCTTAAGTCAAGACCTCCCTCCAGGGCTTGCTTTCCTACTCTGCTAAATGAGGGGGTTGGAGAAGGAGGCCTCCAGGAACCCTTTCAGCTCTGACATAACTTTCTGGGTTGAAGGGTCTCCACCACCATACAGACAGCCCCTGAGGAGAGAGGGAGGGAGGGAGGAAAATTCACTCGGGAGGGGCACAAAGGGGGCTTCAAATATTTTTGTAACATTTCCTTTCTTTAAAAAGGATATGAAATAAATACAGTGAATCTTAATATTTTTTTCACTCTGGCTGGTGGGTGTTTTTCATATTATTTTCTCTATTTTTCTCTATGTCACAAATATTTAACAATTTAAAAAAGAATTCTGTGATCTACTTCTCAGTAGTAACCACCTATCTCCCTGACTTCCCCCACTTCAACAGCAGGTATTATCTCCAAGTGCAAACCATGTATCAATGCATTGTGGAGTGATGAGATCCCACACCACAGGAGGTATTCAAGCAGAGGTCAGAGGGGCTCTACATATTGTCAAAGTGGTTTGTACAGAGGGTGAGCGTTGGACTCTGTGACCTCAGAGGATTCTTCTGATTCTCTGGGCTCTGGGACCTGAGGTGCTGTCCTTGGTGCTGACTTCCACACACATAAACTTCTGAACACAGACCATGGAAATCAGAACAATTCCTTCCATTCTGGTCACTCTAAGATACAAATTAATGCTTCAACTTTCAAGACATTCTGGTGACCAAAATGACAGGGACAAGTCCTCCTTAAAGGGGTTTCTGGCATTTGCTTTCCTGAAATTTCTTCTCCCATCCCCACCTTTTGCTAGTATTTGCCTGTTCTTTCCCAACCTTACACGGAAAAGCACAGAACTGGGAACCAGAAAGTTTGGGGTTGAGTTCTAGATCAGCCACTGACAGGCCGTCATGACCCACAGCAAATCCCTTCATTATAGTGAGCCTCTGATTCTTCATCTGTCAAGTGGAGATAATTGCACCAGGTGATAGAATGCTTGAAAACATGCTTCTGAAAACACTTAAGTGCAACAGAATTATTAATTGGTAATAATATTATGGTTCCCACTCCAGTAAATATGAAGTGGAACTATCTCTCAGGGTGGGAAGGAAAGAAGGCAGTGAGTGTTGGGGGTTGAGTTAAGCTGAGAGAACTCTTGAGAAAGTTTAGAGAAAAACTGTCCTGTTGGCTTCCTTGTGGGTAAATGAAAACCTTTTCAGTTGATGTCTGTTGACATTTGCAGGCATCACAGAATTTCAGAGTGGAGGTGGGTAGTGAAGCATCTCTAAGTGGTGTGGTGTTATTTGGACTCAGTGAGCTGAGGGGCAGTCTCATTGGGTAGGGAAATGGGGTCCTCCTAGGACAAAAGAAAGGGTTTGAGGGCTGAATGTCAGGGCCCACATTCTAGTCCTGGCTCTCTGCCACTAACCTGTTCACATAGTGGACAGCAGCTGGACTCAAGTCCAACTGACCCACTGACTAGCTGTGTGACCTTGAGAAAGTCATTTTACTTCTCCAACCCTCAGTTTTGTCTGGCAGAAAATGGGTATATTAAAGTCTACCCACAAGGATGGCTATAAGAATAAAATGAAGTCTTGGGTGACAAGGGCTTGCTAACCTGTAGCACTGTATGATGCTTGGTATTTATCCTTTGTCAGTCTCAGTATTTATCAACTACAAAAATGGAGACAACAAGGCTTGACCTTATATGGTGGATAAGGATGAGGAGAAGAATCACACACCTGCACTCATTTTGTTATCACTGTGAGGGCTGGGAAGGGGGAGGCTGGATGGGCAGAGGAGAGATGCTGAGCTGGAAGTGAAAGATGGGTGTTCTAGCCTCTGCTCTACCCTATTCAACCACATGACCTCAGCTTCCACATCTCTAAAGTGAAGGATGGGACTTGGTCCCTGCCAGCTAAAATGTACAACATACCCAAGCACTGGGCTTCTCCCTGAGTTGTCTGAGCCCACAGAGCTAAAGCAACACTGGCCTAGAGCTCTTTGAGGGAAATGAGAAGCAGCTGAGCCAACAAGGGCCAACCATCAAAGTCCAGAGAGTAACCAGGCTTCCCTCCTCTCCTGCACCTGTGGCTAAACCCCGAAGGGGTCATGATTTATACACAGTGGGCTCCAGAGACTGCAGACAGAGACTGGGTTGTGAATTCAGAATCTTGATGTTTCACTGAGCTCCTTGGCTCCAGCCCCACTACCTCCCTACCGCTGGCATCCTCGACAGGAAAATTAATTGCTGTTGTCATTCTGCTTTTTTGTTCCAGTCTATATCCCAGGAATAAGATATCTGAATGACATTAAGTAACCTGTGTATAGGGCGCCTGGGTGGCTCAGTTGGTTAAGCCACTGCCTTCGGCTCAGGTCATGATCCTGGAGTCCCGGGATCGAGTCCCGTATCGGGCTCCCTGCTGGGCGGGGAGTCTGCTTCTCCCTCTGACCCTCCCCCCTCTCATGTGCTTTCTCTCTCTCATTCTCTCTCTCTCAAATAAATAAATAAAATCTTTAAAAAAAAAAAAGTAACCTGTGTATAAAAGTCCTTTCTAAAGGCCAGAACAGTGAGCATAGAGAGGTGGGCTCCCGGGCTGGGAAAGAGCCAAGGACAGCTCCCCACTGGCGGCCTATCCAGTGTCCAAGAAAGTAGATTCTGTGCATGTGGACACACAATGGGAAAGGGACCTTCATGCTTTTCCTGGAAAGCAGAGGAATTTGAGCCTGCAGATCCAGCCTTACAAGCCAACACAGCCCCTCAGTCTCCTTCACCCCAGGAGCTAGGTTTCAACACACTCCTTCTATTAGTCTGGTTTGAATTCTTTCTCTCTTGGCTCATGGCTATCAGTAAGCCTAATTCATCTTCTGATTCAGTGGCTTCACACTGCTGACCTGCCTGGGGCTGAGGGGTCCATGGTGCCAGCACTGAGTGCGCTAAGTTGAGGACCCATAGGTCAGCACAGGTGAGTCACCAGGCACTTCGGGCCACCTCCTAATGCTAACGGCAGAGTTAACAAATGGCATTATTAGCATGAGGCTTATGCAAAGTTTAGCATCAAGTAATAGCCAAGCCCATACTTGGAACAACCTTAGGAAAATAAAGTCATGCACACACAGGTACAGATGCATGTGCGTGAGTGTACACACACACACACACCACGTGCCCACATGCACCTGATTCCTGACCCACAGGACTTACAGTCTGGTATATCTCCCTTCTTCTATAGATCAGGATGCTCTTGTTCAGGGAGGGACAGTGACTTGCCTATGGTAAAAGAGTCACAGGGTGCCTATAAACTAGGTCCCTGGACTCCCAGTCCAGTGCTCTTTCTACTAAATCACACTGCCTCTATCAAAGAATATTGCCTGTTCCAGAACCCATGAAATAACAAAACTTGCAATCCTGTCCCGACCTGGCCTGCCAGGTGAGCTGGAAGGCTAATGAGAAGGACAGCAATGTAACCTGAGGTTCATAAGAGCTTTTCGCTCTTGCATTCTGGGAGAAAATTTCTGGTTCTTTGGAGTCTGTCTACTTATGGTCTTAATTACTTGCGTGTACGAGATCTTGCAATCTGTGCCTGGGGACTCTTTGAATTGCAGATTAATATTCAACTAGCTGGAACGATCTTCAGAAGGAGGCTCGTGGTAATTAAGTTGGTTAGAGAACACTTCAAACTAACTTTTTTTATGGCACACAAGTGCAGTAAATTACTGGTTCTGAAGGAAGACCGGTCCCTTGACGGTACTTCTTGGGAGGCATGGGGGGCCATGCACCTCATTCTGAGAGGAAGGAGTGTCCTTGGGGGCCCCTTCCAAGGGGCTGGGGGACAGCAGATTGTGGGGATGAGAAGAAAGGGGCAGAGAAAGGAAGGGAGATGTGGCCTGGGCTATGAGGCTGTGACTCAAGACCCAGTGACCCAGCTGACCTCTGTGACTGAAAACCCGGTGACTCTGTCCAGGGAGGAGAGATGTCACGGTAAAATAAAGTGGCAGAGTGTGGGCATTTCAAAAGCAGAGGTTGGGGTCGCTGAGCAGAATCTAGTGAGTGAAAACACTGGGTCATATTTGGCCTTCTAAACAAAAGGGGGCATGGGGGAAAGCCTTGGAAGACTTTGCCCAAAGCTGCAGGTATTTTAGAGATGAATTTTTAGTACCTGTGCAGAACAATCTGTGTATTTTAGACAAGGTGCTCTTAATGCTGCATCATGTGTGACAAATCAAAAGAGGGTGAGGTTTGTCACAAGTGATTTGCTACTAATGTAGTACAAAGCTGGTGAATAATTTATTTTTCATACTAAGTAACAGAAGTGTCAAGGTTGAAAGTGCACAGTAACTCCCCTCTATATTACTTCAATTTTTAAATGTTTTCTTAAATGGGAGAGGAAGAGCGGGATTCCGCCACCAGGAGCCACTGAGATTGCCATACCCACAGCCAGCTTATCTCGGCCCTTGCCCATGTGAATAGCATATGTCATTGTGTCTCAGTGGAATAAAGATCGAGAAAACTGTTCTTGAGGACACACGGTCAGATGGTCTACTCCTGACAGGTGGGGAGCCATTAGGTGTGGCGATGGGGCTGGGGCAGAGGGTGGAAGGAGGGAATCCTCCAACTAGAGTCTAGGGTCCCCAGTGGCTCTATGTGGCATGGTGTGGGGGCATTTAAAGGGACCTGGCAGAAGCAGTCACATGTGGGGTCTGTCTCATAGCTGATATAGAAATGCCCAGGTGTAGTGGGACCTTCTCTCTCTGTCCCTCCACTGGCTTCAGTCCCTGCATTCAGGACAGATGTTCTCAGGGATGGCTCTGACCAGATGTAGCCACCATAAGATTTTAGAAGACCCTGAGGGATCAATGAGGAGGGAAGGGCAGAGGAGGAAGGAAGCAAGGGATGGGGGGAGGGGTGTCGGGGAGAGTGGAAAGAGTCCAGACCAGGGAGACAGGAGGCCTGACTCACTTACTGGATATGCCATTGCCCAGCTGTGGGACTTGGACCAAATGACTACAGACCTCAGTTTCCTTGTCTATAAAAAATGACATCTGCAGAAGAAAAAAGATGTGAGAAGCTGTGTACGGCTACCTGCTTATGTGAATATCAAGAAACTGGGCACAGAAAGCACTGAGCTCAAGAACCCCTGGTTTCTTACAAGCTCCACCTCCAACAAGCCTCTTGTGACCTTAGGCAAGTCCCTCAGACAAGCCTCTTAACTCCTCTCAGTCTCAGTTTCCTCGTCTATAAAATGGGCATAATAATAGTTCACGGGACTATTGTGAAGATAAAACAATGCATCTAAAGCCCATAGTGCAAGCTGTGAGAATAGACCTCCGATGAACTTAGCTAGTATTACTATTGTTCAACAACTCAAATAGCCAACAATAGGGATCTGATTTAGTAAATTCATGGAATATTATGCAGCCATTCCAAATGATAATTATGTGGCAAATAAAAGAGTGATTATGCCATGGTGATGGGAGAAAAAAGAACACATTATCACATACCATATGGATACATTATGATGATAAAATGATGTATACATGTGAAAAGAGTATGCAAAATAATGAGCAGAAATAGATTTTTTTCTCCCCAAATTCCATCTCTCAATGTTAAAAAAATAAGGGTATTGAGTGATACGCTCCTGGGGTGGCCCCCAACTCTAGCATGTGGAGGCCTAGGGGCTCTCTCTGCTCCCTGGTTAGCTGCAAGGCCTGGAGGCCTGTCCAGTGTGGACAACCCCAGGATGGGGGGACCCTGAAACTAGAGGCGAACGTGGAGAGTCCTCAAGCACCTGCCCAAGCAACGTCAAAGTGGCCCAACTGACTCCTCCTTTGCTTAATTTGTGTCAATCGATTTCCTATTTTTAATTAATAATTCTAATTATGATGCAGCAAATTCACCCAACAGCCATGACTGAATTAATCAGGGTCTATTGATTGGGGCTGTAGAGTTACCCACATTTTCTGACATCATCGATTTCCTGTTGGGAACAAATAAGAAAACATGGGTAGGGCAGATGAGGCTGTCATCTCTGTCTTGCCCTTGCCCCTGCCCCTCCCCCATGCCCCCTCGTCCCACAGGCACCAGGCTGCAGCACTTCCCTTAGGAGCCCTGGGGAGGCCCTTCCAGCCCTCGTTAGCTTCCCTGAGGAAGCAGGGCAGGTGGCTGAAAACGGGCCTGTCCTGGAGCAGGGGGCTCTGGAGAAAGGGTTACCGCGGTTCTGGGCTTTGTTCTAGACGGTGCTCAGAATTCTGCTGCTGTATCCGTGGGTACAGATTGACTTCCATCTCAGCGTTCCTTTTGTAATAAGGGTCTGGGAGACTCTCCTCTCCTGCCCTGTCATTTTGTAGGTGAGGAAACCAAGGTCCTGGAGAGCACACTCTTGCCCAAGACGGCCCACTGAGTCATTGCGCAGCTGGGGCTAGAACTTGAGTCTCTGGCCTCCATATCCTGTCCCACCCACACGAAGCAGAAAGTGGGGGGAGACTGGAGGGCAGGGACAGGTTTTGGTTTTTGTCTCCATCCTCTACCATGGGGTCTATCAACAGGCAGAGAAGCTTGGTACCCACCGTGGCCTTGGTGAGCCAGCCCTATCTGTTCATGGCCTTACCCTCCAACCCTGGCTCTGGGCTTGCTTCCTGTTATCATCCTTCTGGGCCTTGAGAATCCAGGCCTCCCGCCCCTGCCCCAGGTTGCCAGACTCCACAGCTGCTCTTGATATCAACATGATGACTTATGTCACACACCTGCACTCCTGAGTCCTTGGGGATCCAATGAGTCCCCCACCCCCACCCCCCTGCCTACGCGCCTCCTCTGTGCTGGGCATCTCACACACACGATCTACTTTCATCTCCACAATTCGCCAAAGAACAGAGGTATGAGGACACAGGCTCGGGGAGATAAAGCAGCTTGCTGTATTCCCGCTGAGAATAAGGGGCAAAGACTTGAACCTGGAACTGTGTTACTCCAAAGCCCATCATGATTCCTTCACGGGAAGGAGAAAGGAAAGAAATCAGGAGAGGCATATAATAGCGATGACTATAGGATACACGTGGTTCGCATAACAACACTGGGAAGGGCACCAGTCAATGAACCGAAGAGTGACACTTTGAAACTGACAAAGAGAGGGAAGTACAGGCATAAACAAGAGTAGTTCAGTTTGGATACAGGTTGGCTTAAGGCAAGTGAAGGGGCAAAGAGAGATCGAGGCTGGAGGGGTAGGTTGAGGCCAGATCATGGAAGACTCGTGAATGAATGGAGGAGAATCTGGATGTCTTCTTTGGGGCCAGTGAGAGCAGCTTCAGGCTTTGAGCAGAGGAGGGCCGTGGTCAGGGTGGTGATCCAGGGGCCCTGATTTGATGAGGGTGGGTCAGCGTGGGGAGAGACTGGATGAAGCAGAGACCATTAGAAAGTTACCACAATGGTCTAGGTACAAGCTAATGAAACCTGGAGCCAAGGCAGGGATGGTGGGGACAGGAAAGAAAGCAACAACCAGACGTGGGTAGGCCAGACCTGACAGCACGTGCAGCTGACTGAATATGGGGTCTCCAGGATTTTGTGTTTGGGTCACTGGCATGCGGTAGAGTCTCATCTTAACTGATTATATCTGCAAAGCCCCTACTCCCAGATGGGGTCACATTCACAGGCTCCAGATGGACATGAACTTGGGGGGTCACTGTTCAGTGCAGTACACAGGGGAATAATACCTCTGCCTCACAGGGTGGCCCCCTCCTAGGGCTAACTGAGATATGATTATGGGAAACAACTACCTGACTTCCACTGTTCCTTGAGGTACAGAGTTTGCTCCAGAATCCCCAGCCAGGAAGCCTTAGAAAGACTATATAGAAGGATAAATCCAGGAGGGAGAGGGATTGTCACCGAAATCCACGTTGAGATTCCCTGGGTACCCAAGGAGCACAAACTGGGGTTGGCCATCACTCATCAAGTGCCCCAGGGAGCCCCCCTTCCCCCCCGGCCCCACCTCCTCAAGTTCTCATCCTCCATCTCCACGGACTTCCCGTGCCATCACAGCATATGCCACAACGTGCATCGAGTGGCAGGGCTGACAGCTCTCCCCAGAGAGTAACACAGATGCACACCTCATGTTCCCATGGTGCTCTGGAAGCTCCCACTTACCAGCTATAACCTAGCCAGTGGGGTGCCTGTGAATGTTCAACAATCAGGTCTTCAGAGCGGGGGCTGGGGTGGGGGGGAAGCCCTGATTTGTAGCATTTGCTCATTTCTGTGGTGTAAATACTTCTACCAAGGGCAATTTCAAGCTATAAATATGAAGTAACAGAACACAGGGTTGGGAAGAAATGCACACCATCAGTCGTCACGTGCTAGAATGAGCCAGCTCAGAGCACCACTGCACACAGTCCTCTGCGGGGAGGGGTCTATGCACAACCCCCCCCCCCCACCAGTCAGAACCTTTTGCTCATTTCTGCAGTGGTCATCAGCCAACAAATACGAGCTTAGAAGTGGCAAAACTCTTATTAATTGGGGGAGGCTGAGCATCATTTGGGCAGGTGTGGTGCTGCAGAGGTGCTCTGGACCAGATCTGAATCCAGAGTCTGTCACTTACTAGCTGTATAACCCGGGTAAGTCACATAACCTCTTGCTGCGTGATTTATCATTCACTCAACAATTACTGAAGCTTCACTATTATAGATGATGGGGAAATAAAGATGAAAAATAAAACACACTCCCTGGATCAAGAAATTCACCATTTGGTGGAAAGAGAGTCATAAAAATTATAACATCATGGGGTCGGTATCAGTCTCATCTATGGGAGTCAGGGATCTACTCCAGAAAATAGAATGGGAACACACACAGAAAGCTCCCCCACAGTACATGGAGCAGAATAGGGGCTCAGCAAATGTTTGTTAAATCTCGGAAAGCATAGCTGCAGCGGGAAATCAGTAAATAGATGGCACACACCTGCTCTGGCAAGGTTCCACACTAGGAGCTCTGGGGATTGCAAAAACGGCCCCTGGGCTAGATGATGGGAAGGTCGCACTTTTCCCGTGTCCCTTCCTGTCTGCTCATCCAGTGGTCTTCTTCTTTCCCCAATGCTGCTGTGGGGGGTCGGGGTTGGAAAGCCTCTGGCAGATTCACTTGGGGTAGATGGGCAGGAGACGGCTTTATTTGTGATAGGAGACAGACCCTTTGGCATTTTTAGACTCTCAAATCATAGAATGGGATAGGGCAAAGAATTCACTTACACAATTATCTTTTTAACTAATTAAAAAAACCTTTCTCTCCGCTTCAGTGATCATTAGCATATGGCCAATCTTGCTTCAACTTATCTTCTGTCCTCCCACCTTCCCCTTGGTTTTTCTCTTTCAACAATCAGTTAGGATTGGTTGAGTTTTTGCTGCTACCCCACCACTCCAGGTTTGCAAAATAACCTCCCCTTGAGTACTTTTCCTACAATACCTGTATGCTGCCACCAGAGAGCGGCAGGCTGTCTCGTTTACACGGTTCAAAGAATTCTATCTGAGATCAGAATCAAAACTCTTAATTTTCTAATAAAAGCAATCTGTCATTCTGTTCTTTAAAAAAAAAAAAAAGAATCTCTTTCCCATCCATCCAGTTTTTTCTCGGGAAGCAAAGAGTTAAAACAAAATTTAAACACAGTGGCTCCTCTTAGCAACGCCCTTGACAACCTGCAACATTGACAAATTGTCTCTGATCCAAACTGCCTTCTTTTACAAAGCTTCCAGCTACAAATCCAAGCTGACAGCCGAATATCACCTTCAAAATGACAAGTTTAAATGAGTTATTATTTGTAAAGGGTTTAGAAGGGTGTCTAGCACATAGTGAATGCTATGCAAGTATTGGAGGTTCTATTTATTTTCAATTTTTAATTCTTTTTTTTCCCCTTTGCACAGGAATGTAAATTCATTTCAACACTGCAGGAATTAGCAACGAATGAGTCTTTATTACTCCGGTTTAATTATCTACTCCCTGGGAGTAGGAAAGGGAATGCCTATGGAGACAGGAAGTTGTCCCAAAGGTGGCCTGGCTTGGGCGGGGGGGCTGACTTCTCTCCTCCTCCAACACCTCCCCACGGGGCAGATTCTGCAGCTCCCTCTGGTTCACTCGTGGTCGTCTGACTCTGGGCTGAGCCAAACCTCCTAATTACAGGGATGTTGAACAGGGGTTACTTTTTTTCTTTCTTTCCTGTCTGAGTTAAGCCAAGAAATGCTGCTGGAGAAGCACAGCTGGCGTGAGCTGGATCAATTAAATTATCATAAGCAGCAGGGGGATGGAGGCGGGGAGAAGGGCTCACCAGCCAGGACCATTATTACCGCCAAAACGGAGCTGTCCTCTGCAGACAGACAGCTGTATGTCAAGCCTGGCAGAGATGGTCAGGTTGACAGGAGGCCCTGGTGTCACTTCAGGGAACTGCTGGGGCCCATGGGTTCTTGGGATACTGCTAATGATGGTGACAATAGTGACTGCCATTAACTGAGCTCCTTCTGTGGGCCGAGCCTGAGTCATACGGTCGCACCTGAATGGGTGTTCCTGTGTCCATTTTCCAGGAGGGGAAACTGACCCTCAGAGACCCTGACTTACTCAAGGTCTCACTGCCAAGAAAGTGAGGACGCTGGATGAGGGTCAGGTCTGCCTAGCCACCCACCATCTTCCTTTTCAGAAAAAGCTGGCTTTACTACCCCCCCCATCCCCACCACCCTTGGGTCCTCTGGACCCAACCTTCCTCCCCTTCTCAGAGTGCTTCCCCGGGACGTGCGTGCTCCCGGGTGCCCCTTCTCCTCAGTGCCCACAGGCTCCACCTGCTAGAGGCACCTGGGCAGCCGAAGCCAGGGGCACGTTTGCTGCTGTCTTTGCCCCAGGCACAAAAATGACTCCAGCCTGGGCTCTCCACCCTTTAAGGCCTGCTGGTCAGGTCCCTTCTGACAGGTGTCCCAGAGAGAGCGTTTGGGTGCATGTGTGCATGGGGGCGGGGAGGTGAGGCAGTGAGAACCTGACTTGTCGGCCAGGCTCAACTGTGCAACAAGACTAAGAGCATGACCCCAGGGTAGCTGGACGTAAAGGCCAGGAAGAGAGAGATAAGACAGGCCCCCAGAGATAAGACTTGAGGTGGTTTCCTGGAAGGAAAAGAGCCTGACTTCCAGACTTCTCTGGAGAGGAGCCAGGTAGGGTTGAAACAAGAAACAGTGGAGTGGGTGGAGGTGAGAGGCAGGGCGCCAGGGGGGCCAGCATAGTTTGACGGGGGCACTGGACGAGCCTAGGGATAGATAGGCAGCTACACCCAAATAAAGGGCCCACCCAGCAGGGCCTCTCAGACCTGACAGGGTCCTCCAGGCCTCAAGGAGCAGGGCCACAGAGGCAGTGGTCAGGGACAGGCGGGAAGGGAAGCCAGGCTCTGCTCCCATGAGACAGGACATCTGTCTCCTTCGGGTGCTTGATAGTCTCATCTCAGGGTCATGGCAAAGCCCCCAGCGCCGTTCAGAGTCTGCCCCTCCCTTCTCAGTCCAGTGACCAGGCAGGGCATGGACCATCCAGGTGGCACCACCTGGTCAGGAGGGGCCTCCACCTCATCCTGTAGGACAAGTAACCCCTGTCTGGGCCCCACCCTCTTGGCTCTCACCTCTGACCCCGCTGTGGCATAAGAGGGCGGCCTACAGGTGGCTGGGCTGGCCTCAGAGCCACCCTATGCGTTCAGTGGAGTGGGTGCAGAGAGGGGTGAGCCCCAGAGACCCACTCCAGGCGACAGAAGACCCTGGTTCTCTCTGCTGCATCAGCCAGCAGCCTGACCCCGTGTGTGACAGTAGTAAGTGTGTGTGTGTGCATGAGTGTGTGTGTATGTGTGTGCAACCGTGAGCGTGAATATGTCAGAGTGTGAAGAGCGTGTCGAGGGGCGAGTGTGGCTGTGGGAACATTCAGAACGTGAGGTTAGAGCAACAAAGAGATCTTTACAGATGGAGTCAGGCAGACACAGAGCCAAAGACATGCTGAGATCAAGAGAAGGATTTGGAGAGGCAGAGGCCCCAGACACAGGCCTAGCACGACGACGAAGGGAGTGGAGGTCTGCGGAGACGGAGAGAGGAGAGAGAGAAACTGAGAGAGGCCGGTTGAGGAAGGAAAGCAGTACAAGCACAGCTTCTGAGCAGAGAAGGCAGAATCAGGGACGCCTGCGCATCCCCTAGATGGGGGGCCCCCTGAGATGGACCGGAGGGTCAGCCTCACAGTGAGACCCGTCACCGTAACCGCAGAGCTGTGGAGCTCTCTCTGGTCGAAAATGTTAGCCTTGGCCCCTGCTATTATGGAGGGGAAGGGCAGAGGCCGGGGTGGGGGGGAGAGCACGCGTGTCTGTTGAATGTGTGGGTGGGTTGGGTGGGCAGGGCCTATGCGTACCCTGACCCCCTTCCTCCCTCCGCTCTCCCCACATCCCTCACATCTCAGCGACCACACCGACAGCCCCCAGCAGGCTCCTCTCTGGCCATGCACCAATCCTGACACATGCGTATTCTGCTGACTTAAGTCTAATTTACCTGGGGAAGAAAACTTCCCTGGCCCCCAAATCAAATCACTCAGGGAAAGAAGAGGGTTGAAAGGAACCAGGGGAAATAAATGTATTCAGCAAGTGTATTTTTATTCCAATAAAACTTGATTCAATAACCACCATGAATATTTCATTTGCGGGAGGCTGTCCGCCTCCTTCAGCCTGCCTGGTCTCAGGCCAATTTTGCCCTCCCTCCCCCTGGGGGCAGGAACAGTCCCCTGCTCCAGGGCTCTGGGCAGCTCTCAGAGTAGACAGGGAATGGCAGGCCCCTCTGGCCTCCTGGCCATCACCAGCTTCTCAAGGGGCACAGCCCAGTTTTAGGAATAGGGCAATGCCGAGAGCTTGGGATGGAGAGCTGGGTTCGAACACTCACAGCAACGCTGACTTGCTGGGTAACCTTAGTCACGTGACCTCACTCTCTGCACCTGCTCCTTCTCTCTGCCTTACAATGGTCTTATGAAGATCAAAAAAGACGCAACGGATATGAACAACTTTATATACATCAATGATTATCCTTCCCTGGGATTGGGAGCCGAGGCAGAGTTACCCAAAAACTTTTATCCCCACCAAAACCTACCCTCTTCTGGATCCATGCTTTTAAACCATTTCTATTGCTATCCCACTCTCATTCTTTACCCCATCCCACCCGCCAGTAAGCAAATCTAAGTGGGGTTGGGACGGGTGAAACTGGGAAGGGGATAGTAGACATCTGGTGTTTTTTTTTTTAAGTTTATTTTATTAGAGAGATGGGGGAAGGGGCAGAGAGAGAGGGAGAGAGAGAATCCCAAGCAGACTCCCCGCTGATTGCAGAGCCTGATGCAGGGCTCGATCTCACGACCCTGAGATCATGACCTGAGCTGAAATCAAGCCGAAGGAGACACTCAACCGACTAAGCCACCCAGGTGTCCCTGTTGTTTTGACAGCCCGAAAGCACTACCCTTTCTCTGGGCTCAGGCCATGTGGAATGGGCAGGGCTGATTCCATACCTGGTCCCAGAAGGAGGGGACATGACCCAAGCCCAGCTAATCAGAACATTCCATTCCCTGGTCATAGTGATTAGTGCTGGGATGGGCATGGGACCCAACCAGACCAATGAGACAATCCTGGGACTTCTGCTGGAATAGCTGGGTAAAAGGGTGCTCTCTCTCTGTCTCCGTTGCGGGTGTTAGTTTGGGAGGCCGTGGATCTGGAGCTGCTGGGGTCCATCTCTGGTACTTCTCGGGAAGAGAACACTTCAGAATGAAGCCAAAATAAAGGAAAACAGCTCCAAGGTGGAGACAGATTACTGACAACATCCGAGCCCTGTCATGCAGCTCTGTCCAGAGCAATATCCACCTCAGCTCTTTCCAGTTAGAAGAGACAACAAATCCCCTTTCCTGACTAAGCCATCTTAGGTTGGGTTTCTGTCACTTGCAATAAAACAGGGCTGGTTAATGCCTGGGATCTGAAGCATGTCTTTTCATTTCACTAATTAAAACCTTCTTCGTCCCTTGGGAAATGTCTGGGGAAAGCGGGGCATCCAATTGGCAGAAATGGTGGGGGCTCCGTGCCGGCTGGTCCCAGTCCCCTCACCCCCGGAGGCACCCTGAAGAATTCAAATACAATCAGCAATTGTAGTGCTGGCTCCCCTGTGAAACTCCCAGCTTCCCTCAGGGAGCTGGGGTAGGATTCTGCCGGGACAACTCTTGGGGTCGCCCCCCCCCGCCCCTCCCTGGCCTGGGGCTCTTGCTCTCAGTACTGTCACCAATCAACCAATCAATCAGGTAACCAGCAACAAAGATAAAGTAGAATACGGGCTCAGGATCAGGAAGCTTGGGCAGGTTGGATGCCTCTGGGCCTCAGTTTCCCTGTCAGTGAGGTGAGGGCTTTGGACAAGATGAACTCAAACCCAGCTCTAACATCGTTCATATTTATGCATCTTAACTATGTTTTAGAAACTTGGAGAAATAAAAATAAAGAAAGGACTCTATTCTTAACCTCATAATCTCTTTGGGACTAGAAGACACATTAAAATAAAGCAAAAGAAAGGGAAGGAAGGAAGGAAGGGAGGGAGGGAAGGAGGAACCAAAACCCCAAAACAAAAAAACAAGAATGCTATCCTAAAGGCAAACTCTAAAGGAGCGGAGAAGTGGCCAGGGTGGACCACAGGCTCCTTCCTAGCTCTCAGAATCTGTGAGAAGGAAAGAGACTATGTCTCAGGGAGACAGAACTGCAGCCAGCGCCAGGGACCTCAAGCCCGAACAGTTTTCTACGGAAGGGTCTGGGCGTCGGAGGAGTTTCCCAGATGCCCCTGCCTTTCCAAGCTGGTTTGGCAAAGGGTGGAACCAAGCCCCTGGTG
The DNA here is from genome assembly GCF_002201575.2 of Neomonachus schauinslandi. Lineage (NCBI taxonomy): Eukaryota > Metazoa > Chordata > Mammalia > Carnivora > Phocidae > Neomonachus > Neomonachus schauinslandi. The sequence goes on from NC_058411.1 coordinate 104,415,805, forward strand.
GGCTGGTGTGAAAACTCAGCAGGAGGAAGGGAGAAGAGAGGGCAGGGGGAGCACGGGCCCTCGTGGGGAGCTCATTTCTCTTCACTATTTCTTCACTTGCAAGTCTGCAAATTTCAAAGTGGTTTCTGGCAAGAGAGAAAAATTTGAAGTCAGAGGGCGCCTTGGGGCTGGAGTGTGAGGAGGGGACAGCCCAGGAAAGAGCTGGTGCTGGGAGAGACAGGCATGGCACAGCTCTTGGGTCAGCTGGGGATTAAGGGCGGGGTGGGGGGCAAATGAGGAGACTAAGGCTAGCCAGGCAGGTGGGCGGCTCTGGGGTCTCCATCAGGGTTCTGAACCAGGGACAGGCAAGAGACCAGATAGAGAAAGACCCCTGCAAACACTATTAGCTGCCCTGGGCCACAGCTACCTGAGCTCGGGGCTTCTTCCTGCAGGTAGGGCCTGGTGGCTTGGGACCCAGACGTGGTGACAGATACTGGGGTCTCAGGCCAGCTGCTGCTTCTATCTCATGTGCCTTCTTGGGCCACCATGTAAGGCAACGCAGGATGTTTGCTGCAAAAGGGTGCCCAGCGGAGGGAGCCAGTGGGGACTGGACCCAGCTTGGCCCTCACTCACCAGGTCATGTGCCCTGGCATGAGGCTAGGTCCATCCAGAGGGAGAGGTGCTGCAAGGGTGGGCCCTGTGCTCTCTCTCAAGGTACAGAAGCAAATAGTCCTGAGCACAGAGGGAAAGTGCTGGGGCAGAGAGGAAGAGGCTCTGTCCTAACTTGTCCTCCCTGACAGTGACCATGGGCAAATCCTCCAACTTCTCTGAGGCTGGGATGAACTGCGGTCCTTCTTTTGACCACACACCCCAGCCCTTTCTCCCTCTATGTCCAGACAGAGGGACCACATTCTCCCAGAAGCCAACTATGAGCCAGTCTCCCTACCTCTTACCAGCCCCACAAATACATTCTCTCCTGGACCCAGTGCAACATGGAAACTCCCCCAAGGGGAAGAGAAGGGTGTGTAGCCCAACTTCTGTTTGGCCTACAGCCGGGGCCAATTTTCCAGTACTGATAATGCCCTTGCTAATGGTGGGGACAAGATTTAAAAAAAATAAGAAAGGCCATCCAATTTGCAAAATCCCCTTCTCCTTCCCCGTTCTTCCACTTCTCTCCCAATCTCAGTACCACCTAGGGAGCCCCTGACTCCCAAATCCCAGTTAGAAACCTGGAAACCACCGCAGGTAGCTTCTTCCTCTTCCCTACTCTCTGGAACTAATTGGTCACCAAATTCCGTCGATCTTCCTTTCCCCAAACTCCTTGGTGCCCCCTTTGCATGTCCACTCACCTTTGTTCAGGCCCTGCTATTTCACAACTAGATCATTGTCTCTGCCCTCCACATGGCTCCCAGACTTGACCTCTAGCCCACCAGTTTCACCTGTAAAGCGAGGGGCTTGGTCCAGTGACCTCTAAGCTTTCAGCTCTGCCGTCACGACAGATGGTCTACTGCAGCAGCTGTGCTTTGCCCAGACCGTTAGGTCCCAGCTACTTACAAGAATCTGAAGAAAGCTGGGGACTGTCCCTGTCTAAATGCACACAACACGCACACACATACACACAACTTTGCATATGATTTCAAGGACTTCACGGTCTAACTAGAGCTCAGGTCCACAGACTCCGGGTCCCGAATTTCTGTTTAAATTTCTAGGGCCACTGGGCTCAGAAAAAAAAGCCCAGATGGAGATCCTATTCTTTGATCATCCCCTGGAGAGACTCCAGAGGCAGCTGCTTCTTGCCCTGAATTCCAGGTAGCAATAAACTGCCCATCAGCTCAGGCCCCGGGGCTGAAGCCTGCCTGGAAGAAGCAGGGCTGTATCCACAAGAGCCACGAGACATGACCCCACAGGGTGACCCAGTTTAGAGGAGGCCCAGCTGGGGCTGGAGGTTGTAACCATGTGGGTTGGCCACATGCAGACCCAGTTAAAAGGCAGATTAATGGGTGGGCAGGTGTGAGGAAGCTGGCCAAGGCGCCATGCTGGGGAACACAAGGCATTTGTTCGGCTCTGTGAGACACTTTATGAATCCCTCCTAGCTGGCCTTTCTGAATGGAGAAGCCTCCCAAAGACTCACAGCCCCAGTTGCGAAAAGGCTCCTCTGTCTTTGCTCGCTGCAGAGTTCCCAGAAATCCGAGTGGGGTCGGAGTGCCTCTGTGCGTGTGCAGAAGGAAAGCGGCTCAATCAACGGGCTGGATTAGAGACGCTGAGGCATGGGCACGTAGTAACAGCGAAGCGCCCGCTGCTCAAACCAAATGTCCTTACCCTGCACCGTCAGAAAGTGCCAATCACCACGGATTAAAACCCGCCAGGGGCCATGGCCCAGCCCGAGAGAAAGGCCTGAGGCTGAGCTAGCAGCCAAGAAAGGGGCTGGGGGTGGTGGGAGGGGCAGGTGGGGGTCCAGCCTGGAGGCCTTGGGGGAGGGGTACCTCGGCGGGCTGAGGATGGAGGGGGTGGGGGCTGGGACCAGGGCAGGAAAGGGTTAGGATAGAGGGGATGAAGGTCACCAGCAAGAGCGGGGGGGGTGGGGAACCTCAGGGGGACAATGTAGGTTCAGGATGGGGCTGGGTTATTCTTGGGAGCCACACTCGGATTCTCACTGACTCAGCATTGTCTGCATTCTTGGAGCCCAAACCAATCACTGGAAGAATTTTAAGAGCCACCAAGTCTCCTGAAGTCCCAGGCTTCTATTTAGAGTCCAAGTGCTTTGGGGAGTGTGGTTACCCAGAACAACACCCCCCCCCCCATGAGGGCAGCCCCACAGTCTCCAGAATTCTGAACTCATACCAGCCCTCTGGGGCTTCTAGGCCACCCACAACATGATCTCACCTGATCCTCACAGCAAGCTCAGAGGGTGGGACTGATACCCCCTGGACCTCAGAGAATACCAAGGCTCAGAAAGAAGTGATTTCCCAGAGTCCCATGGCTAGTCAAGGGCGCTGCCACAAGCCCATTTCCTCGTTTGTGAAACAGGTATGGAAGTATGTGCCTCATGGAAGTGATCATGATTGCTGTCATTTACTACGCGCCAGGCCCTGGGCTGAGCCCCTAACATACACGGCGTTGTGGATTCATCTCAAGAATGCTGTAGGTTGGTGGAATCACCCCATTCTGTACATGTGGAAACGGTGGCTCAGAGAGCTGAAGTAACCTGCCCAAGGTCACAGAGCATGTCAGTGGCCAAGCCAGGATTTGAACCCTGGTAGGTCTGATTGCAGAGCTTGTGAAAATCAGACATGAAGGGGCTTTGTAAAGTGCTTTGTGGGTGTCAGTCATCAGGGCTGGGACTGGGCAGGGAATACTGTGGGGAGCAGAGAGAGGAAGAAATCAGGATCTCAGTCCATTTCAGCTCAGTGAGGCCAGATGTGAACTGGGTCTTGCTGGAGGTGCACTGGGCACCCATCTGGGTGGAGTGGGGCTGTGTTTGTGTTGGTGGGGCAACTGTGGCAGCCTCCCACCACCCCACTAATGGCCTACAGGGGAAATCATCTGCAAGAGGCAATTTTCTGCTGCTCCTAGATCAGAGCCTGGCCCAGAGTGAGCCCCCTCACTGGATAATGAAGATGAATCCTGGCCAGGTCTGCCCAGGAAGAGCGTTAACTAAATGAAGATGGCAGTTCAGTGACTGTGGAGTTTGGATCAAGGCCAAATTGAACTCTCTCTTCTAGCATGTAGATTCAACACTGGGGTCAGTGCCCAAGAAAGGGGGAGCACACACGCCCCCACACAAACTCATTTTTTCCCCCCATCCCTGGCCACTGGCAGCCACCTCCGGGAGGCACTCGTTCCATGCTGACTCCTGGGTGGGGCCTCCTGCTGGCCCACTCTAGCTTGGCTTATTGACACTCATGCTGGGCCCCCAGTCAGACTAGGGGTAGGGGGGGAGGGAAGAGGGGCTGTTGCACTGGGGGTCCACAGGGCCTCCTGTCTTTACCCTGAGAACAAAGGTGGCGTAGTAGTCAGAACTGGGTTCAAGTCTAGCTCCTACAAGCTTAAGTGACCTCAAGCTAAAATCTAAAAGTCTCCAAGCCTCAATTTCTTAATCTATACAGTTGGAATGATAAACCTGCCACCCAGATCCATGCTGGGCAGTGCTGTGTGAATCATTAAGTGGTGGACCTCCTTTTGCCCTGCAGGGCCCTCGGAGCTTTCCTCTGTCCCTGAGACCCAGCCTGGGCTTACAGACCTGAGTTTTTGTGAACCTCTGACCTAACACACATCGTCAGCTTCCCAAGCTTCAGGATCAACCTCTCTAAACCTCAGGACGCTGGGGAATTTCTGGCCCACCTATTCCCCAATATAATAATTAACAATACCTTCAACCACACAGCATATCCCACTGAACACTTAGAAGGAGAAAGGGCATCCGGGGAGGAGTCAGAAGAGCCAGGCCTGACCAGAATTGGTTAGGGCATCCAGGACCAGCTTTCTCACCTTGGCTGCACATTAGAATCACCTGGGGAACTTATAAAAGTCAATGCCAATGTCCAGCCCCAGATCTTGGTTCAGATCTCTAGGGTGGAGCCCGGGCAGGGGAGCTTTTTCTCACCAAAGCTTTGGCGAGAAAGAGCTCCCCAGGTGATTCTAACGTGCAGCCAGCATGCAGAACCTCCATCTCGAGACAAGGCATTTTGGACTTTAATGTGTGTGAGTATCACCTGGGAGGGCCTGTTAAAATGCAGTGTCTGATTCTGGAGTCCTGCGGTGGAGCCGGAGATTCTGTATTTCTAACAAGCTCCGGCTGATGCCAATGCTGCAGGTCCTGGGACTACACTTTGAGTAGCACTGCCCTGATGAGGACACCCTGGCTTGATCATCTCTCCTTGCCAGCCCTAATAGGTTTCTGCACAGCATCCCTCTCAGGAAGCACTTGTGGAATTTAATGCACCCATAAATGAAACGGCAATGGATTTGGAGCCCGATGGCCTGTTTGATTCCTAGTTGAACTGTTCTAGCTCTGTGGATTAGGGCAAGGCACTTATCAACCACGGGCCTCAGTATCTGTATCTGTAAAATAGGTACATCATTAATACCCCAAGAGCCTCATAAGATCAGTAGGAGAATAAAATGGTATCAAGTTAATGAAATTAATTTGTTAATATTAAATTAACTAGTTAATGAAACTAACTGGTTAATATTCTTTTTTCTTCTACCTGCCACTGAAGGGCACATACAACACATAGCCCATCCTCAGTGACCTCTCCATGCCTCTAATCTGGCCGACTATCTTTGGCAGCCCTGAAATCCAACAAGCACTGGTCACCCTAGCTATGCAGACCGTCGCGGATCTCCCCACCCAGCTCCAGACCCCTGGCCAGCCCAGAAAGCTCACTCATAAACAAGCAGGCTTCCAGATTCATAAGCACACAAAAGCTCAGAGGACCTGGGCTCAAATTTGAACTTTGCCCCTTCCAGCCCACATTTGGGCTTCCAGCAGCCCTCATAAACAACCAGCCTCCGAATCACCCTTTTCTGAAGCAGCCCCGGGCTGTGGTGTCTGCACACCAGCATCTCTTCAAGCTGACCCCGCCCACAGACAGGCTGGAAGGCAGGGCACAGGGGACCCCTGACAAGGCAAGGCCACCTGGAACTCATCCTTTTCCATCACTCTGAACCATAACCAGTTACTGAGACAACGGGGGTCACTCATTCTTCCCTGTTCATGGGGTCAGAGCCCCATCTCCACGCCCTGCCCCACTAGGGGCTCACCCCCATCCCGTCACACCGTATCTCAGTGGGCCACAGCCTCAGCACCAAGATTCGGATTGACTCCCCCCTTGGGTGGGGGTCGCAAGAATTTACTATTTTTTTTTTAAGTTCTCAGTGATGCTGATGCACAGTCAGGGCTGAGGACCACTGCCCTCCCTCCGTGCTCTCCTCGCCTTTATGTTGATGCCCATTAGCACTGGGTTCAGGATCAGAAACCCCAGGTTCAAGTTCTGGCTGTGCACCTTAAGCCATGACCTACGATCAGTCACTTAATAGAGTTGGGCCTCAATTTCCCCATCTGCAAAATGGGGACAGTGACGCCAGTCATCCTGGAGGAATATACAGGGTCAAAAAAGATCAGGAGCTGGAAACACCCTGAAAAGATGGATGTACGCACAAATACAAGGTGCTCTGAGAAGTGTGGTGCCGGGGCACCCAGCAGCATCCTCCCGAGTGCATCCCTGAACGCCACCCCAGGTCCAGCCAGCCAGCCGGCACCACCCATGGTCCCTCCAAGAGTCCCTCGCCTGACCGCGCAGGCTCCCCCTGCTGGCTGTGCCCCACGTTCGCAGCTGGCTCTCTCCTTCCCATGCTCTATCGGTGTTCCAGGCACACACCCTCTGCTTTCCCACCTCCATGCCTTTGCTCGAGCTGTCACCTCTGCATGGGTTGCTCTTCCTCCTTCCCCAGAGTCAAAGCTCAGCCACCCTTCTAGAGCCACCTCAGTGGCACCTGCTCCAAGAAGACATCTCTTACTGTGCCCAGTCTCCTCTTCCTGACAGCCATTGTATGGAAGCCCGTACGGGACTGCAAGCTGCCGGAGAGGACCCTGGTCTCCGCATCTCTCATAGCCCCTGCAGCACAGACCCTTCCACAGACCCCAGCACATAGGAAGTAGCCGATCAAAGTCTTCTGTAACACAGAAAATGTTTGCCCTTGGTAGCAAGCCAATAAATGCAAATGAACGCAACACCGAGGTCCTATTTTATACTTCCTAAATTAGCAATTTCAGGGGGAAGAATGACAACAGGGACGACTGACAATGTTAGGTGGAAATTGGCACACCTATTACCGATAATGTTGAAAATTGGAATGATCATTCTGGAAGGCAATATGGCAATATCTATCAAGGGTTGTAAAATAAATAAATGCTTATTCATTTTGACCTAGTAATCCTGCCCCTAATACTGCATCCAATGGAAATCATTCAAAAGAACAAGTGTTATATATGCATGAAGATATTTGTTGCAACATGATCTGTAATAACCCCAAACAGGAAATAACCTAAATGTTCAACAATAGGGGAACTGTTAAGTAAATTATGGTATATAAAGTCAACAAACTCTTATACAGCCATTTAAGATATTTATGCAAACTACATAACATGAAAAAATGCTGATGATAAAATGTGAAATAAAAAACGCAGAACATAAGATTATATGTGCATTAAAACTATGTAATGAAAACAGGCATGCTGACAAGGATCAGAAGGAACTAGGCAAAAATGAAATTATCATGTTAAGGTGGAAGGACTAGGGGTGATTTATTTATTTTTTAAACACTGCCTATAAAATTGTTACAATGCCATTTTCACAATGCAAAAGTTAACTAGCCAAATAATAAATGTTTGTCAAAAGTGCAAGGAGAGAGAGGTAAGGAAGAGTGGTGATGTTTGGGGGGTGGGGGGAGACTCTGAATCTAGCTTCATCTCTATCCCAGAGTATCTTGGGCCAATTCCCTGGCGTCGGAATAAACAGTGCGATTCTGGATGGGGCTGAGCCTTAAAGAAGCATGGCATGCCAACACAGAATCACCCTGCCTTCTTGAGGGCTCTTAAATGATCTGGGGTACCTTTTGGGGAAGGTTGGATTTTCTCAGTCTCCCAGAAGCCCATGCTGCCCCACGGTGTGGGGGGCTGGGCCTGGGAGGGGGGCGGTCAGAGGATGCTCAAGTTCAAGGTCTTTCCTGCTAGGGCCTCTCACACAGGAGACAGGCTGAGTCCCGATGAGGAGGGAGAAGGCTTTCGCTCCACACCCACCCATCCTTACCTTCAAGCTTTGAGAAACTACATCTCTTGTGCCTGAGACAGTCCCGATTTTCACCTGCTGGCCTGGCATAATTATTAATAGCCCCTTTAGTCTTAAAAGTGTCCCAGATGGGACATGGTCACATTATTCAAACCGCATTCCAGCAGGAAAAGAGAGGAAAAGTTGCCCTGTGACTGATGATGGGAGGGGATGGGTCTCTCTCTCCTAGGGGACCCAGTCCCAGACCCAGAGATGTCAAGAAGGGTTTCTGGTGGGCCCTGGTTCACCTGCCCCTCCTATTTCATAGCTCCTAAGCTTTGTCTCTGTCCTAGGGGCTTCATGGGGTACATCCATGCCTTCATTCTCCCCTCCTGGAACATCCTCTTTCTGCACCCCTCCCCCCAACATTCACGGCCCCCTGCGCTTCCTGCTTCCAAAGGCTGTCTCTCCTCCGCTCTTCCAGGTTGAGCCGTCCCTTTCCTTCCTCTGGACCTCCCCCTCCTGCTAACAGAGACTTTCTGTTTTAATCAGGTATTCTTTCCTGCCTCCCCCATCCCAGCTCATCCTCTGCTGAGCCAGTTGAATTCCTTTCTCTATTCCTGGGGACATTTTTCACCCGTCCTTTCTCCAACCAATGTTATCTCAGTGCTAAGTGGGATCATAATTCTGCCCAATGTCATGGGAATTCTCAGCAATTTTTGCTTCTGACAGTGACAAAGTCCTTCAGGCTCAGATACCTGAGCACACACTCACAGATACAGGCACCACTTTTCCCATACCCCACACCACACACTTGCAGTCCATGTCCTACATATGGGCCACGTGCAAAATCGCAGGCATTCCCACCGTATGTTCAGCAGACACCACATTTTCACGTCTCTCTCTCTCTCTCTCTCACACACACACACACACAATCAAAAACTTAGCATGTAATACCCACCCCCAAAAACTCAAGCTATGCAAACACGCATGATGCATATCCCATACATGTTGTATATGTGCCTCAGACCACACATCCTTTACACACTCTACACACACCCACCCCCCCTCACATGAAGGCTTTGGGCTCCTGCTCTGTCAAGATCCTGCTCAGAGAAAAATGCTCGATTCTTCCCAGAGGCCACATCCCGCACCAGGCTGCACAAGGACTTCAGCGAGGAATGTTCATTACTGCTAACGAGCATTACATGCCTAATTAATTCCTACTCTTGGTTTGAGGATCTGACCCAGGGCCGGATTTCCATTCAGGGAAAAATAAATGGAGAGCTGAAAGGGCTTATGTGCTTTCAGTAGGATCAGTGGGATCTAGGGCCCACTTTCTTTGTCTATCCTGTCCCTAAACCCAAATCACTGGGATGGTCAGATTGATACAAGAGTACCAGACCTTGTCCAAGGGGAGGGAAGCTGGGTCTCCTTTCTGATTGCCTTTCTGCAGCATCAGGACCAGTTAGAAGGTCTTACAAGCATCTTTTGAGGGGTTCTGTGCTCTGCCCAAGTAAAGGTCGCTTCACTTCTGCATGGAAAGGAGGCCCTTCTCAGCACCCATTAACACCTGGTATTCCTTGTTCCTCGGTATGTGCGGGGGCTTGGTCCATTTGTGCATAGCCAGGCCCCTCTATGCCCAGGCTGGTTTCCCTTGCTGGGATATAGCACAGAATATGCAAGGCTGTGGCCTTGGGAGAGGAGGCCTGGGTGCAGGGTTAGCAAACACAAGACCCTCTTGGCCAACCCTGTTCGCTAAGCACCGCACTCTCCCCTACTGAGCCTGGGCTGGGGTTCTCCTTCAAACCCAGCACTCCACCACCAACAGATCAGAGGCGATGTGCAGGAGGAGAATGATGCACCCTTCCAAGAGAAGTGCTGCTGCCACATTCAGCCACCTTCCGGGGGCAGGGGAGAGAGCATCCGTATGCAAATCAGGGAAAGGCAGTAAAGATAGAGCGGTAGAGAAGCTGGGCTTTGGCATAAAGCCGACTCAAATCAACATCCCACCATCTGTTAGGCATGTGACCTTGGGCAGCTACATGTCTTCTCTGGGCCTCAGTTTCCAAAGGTGTAAAATGGGATAATAATAATAGAACGGTCAGAGGCGTGTGGGTGGCTGAGTCGGTTAAGCATCCAACTCTTGGTTTCGATTGAGGTCGTGATCTCGGGGTCCTGGGATGGAGCCCAGCATTGGGCTTCACGCTCAGCAGGGAGTCTTCTTGAAATTCTCTTTCCTTCTGCCCCTTCCCCTGTTCTCTCTCTCGCTCAAATAAATAAGTAAATCTTAAAAAAAAAATAATAGCGGGCGCCTGGGTGGCTCAGTTGGTTAAGCGACGGCCTTCGGCTCAGGTCATGATCCTGGAGTCCCGGGATCGAGTCCCGCATTGGGCTCCCTGCTCGGCGGGGAGTCTGCTTCTCCCTCTGACCCTCCCCCCTTTCATGCTCTCTCTCTCTCAGTCTCTCTCTCTCAAATAAATAAATAAAATCTTTTAAAAAAAACAGCTGAACATTCCTCATGGGGTTGTTGTGCAATTTAAATGAACTGATGTGCCCAGAATAAGAGCTTAAGGATTAGCAGTACAGAGTTGTTTTCTTAGTCTTATATTATTGTTAGTTATTATTTCTACTAAGACTACTGCCTCGCTGACATTCCTTCTGGGGCGTTTATACTCCTCAGCACGGCACTGAATGCTCTCCACAGGATGGCCTCCCCCTCCCTTTAGCTCCCCAGCACAACTACAGCTATGGTCTCCCCTGCTCATTCCCAGCTCCGAGCCTTTGCTCTCAAGGCTCCCCCCACCCAGCAGGCCCTTCCCCCTCCTCTGTCTAGCCAAACCTTCTTTCTCCTTCAAAGCCAAGGCTCTTACCCAACTTCCACCATGAACCGCCCCCTCTCACTGCACATCGGAGGTCCCTCCACATGCACTTCTATGGGGTTTACAACTACCGTGAAATGTTTTAAACAAACAAAAAGTAATGAAAAAAATACCCACGTAGCCACCACTCAGCTTCAAAAAGAAAAGGCAAATCAGAGATGCGACTGAGATCTCGCGGTTCGCTCCTGATTGCATTTCTCTTTGTCTTCCCAGAGGGAACCGGCATCCTGAGTGTGACGTTTATCACTGTCAGGACTGTCTATGGGTTTTTACCAGCTGTATAACCCTTGTCAATATCATCAGTTGTACTTTTGCATGTTTTCAAGCTGGATGGACACGAATGGAATCTGTCGCAGGCACTCTGTGTACTCTGTGCCATGCGTCCTTGGCCCTCCTGCCTTGGGCACAGCTGTGGGGACCACTCGGGGCACCCCGCCAGCCTCCCACTTCAGCCCCGAGGAGTCTCTACTGTCTGGCCTCAGGGCTCACTCCCCCATCCCGGCAAGTGCTCAGCTTGTGCAGACACAGCCAAAGGGGCCGAGAGCCAGCATCCCAGGGGATCCCAAGCAATGGGGGAGAGGACTCCATGGATAGCCATCCCAGTTCCCTCCGTCAGGTGCCATTTCCCATGGGCGTGCTACCTGGTTCCTCAGAGGCCTGGGCAGCGCCCCCGCCCCCAGTGACCTGCTCAGTAATCCCCTTGACTGGCTTTCCCCTTCCCTGTTCTCCCCTCCGTCTCCCTCCTTCTCCCCTGGGGACAGCTCCCAAAGGAGCTCCCCACACGCAGCTCTGCTCTCGCGGGGTGGTCTCGCTCTTGCCCGCAACATCACTTTGGAGAATGATCCATGTTCTCACATACAGCTCTGTTTCATTCCGTTTCCGTGCCACACGGTATTCCGCGGAATGTACAGGTCTGACGATATACCCCTCTCGGGCTGGGGGACACTCAGGTGGCCTCCAACGTTTCGCTATGACAAACAGAGATGCAGTGAACCTTCCTGTTGGGTTCCTGCATCTCTAGAATTCTCCATCAGTCTCTCTCACTCTGAGTCACTTCCGCCTCCCACTGCCATGTAGCTCTTTGAAGTCCACACCTCCCTGCCTAAAGGCAAGCCCTAGAAGGCAGAGGAAGGGAGGCCTGGTGGACTTCACCCCTAGCCAGATCCAGCTGGGTATCACCATTGAGTCTCCAATGATCGCCCATTCATCCCCATAGTAAACACTGATGTGCCGGGCACACAGAATGGGATTAGAGGCCTCCATCAACTTCCTCTTCCTCTTCCTAATTCCTGCCTGTGTTTCGTCCTTCTCCCTTCCTTCCCCACCTCCCCAGGGATCCTCCCAGGCCCCAGGGACTTCCTGCAGAAGTACAGAGGCTATACTGCTGGGCATGGTGGTGGTGGTGGTGGGGGGGGGGGGTCTACCAGCATTGCCAGCAATAACCTGAGCTACTTCTTAGAACACCACACTGGTAATGATGCTTCACGGCCTGTTAACCTACGTGCAAATGGCCTACAAGCAGCAGTTCCAAGCTCTTGCTACTGGCCAAGCCCGGGTGATGCTGGGCAAGTGAGCCAGAGACGGTCTCTGCAGCATACAGCCCTCCCATCAAACCCTACACCCTTCCGGGAAGGCTTCCTGACTCTCCCAGGCACCATCATCCTGAAGCATCGAGCATGTCTCTCATACTTGCTGAGCCAATGGCTCAATAAGCATTTACTGAGCACCTACTGTAGTCAGGGGCTGAGTGAACTCACGGTCTGCCAAAACGAGCCTGCCAGTTTTCATATCTGAGCTTGCTGTGTCCTTGGGGGCTGGCTTCAGGCAGGCAACCTAACCGCTCTGTGCCTCAGTTTCCTCAGGGGTAAGAACAGCCCCCACTTCATAAAATTATTGTGAGGACAAAATGAGTTCTCAAGTACAAGTAGCTAGAACAGTGTTTCGCATATAGTCAGCACTCCTAGGGGGTTAGCTATTGTAGTCTGGACATTCTCTCGCCCCCATGATGGGTGGGGGCAGTAGGGAGGAGAGATCTCAAGTTCAGGAAAGAGTTTTCCTATCAGAAGAGTGGATAAATGCCGCCCTTCCCTCTGGGTCTCTCCCATCATCCTGGCAGCCCTCTGAAGGCTGGCCCTAATTTCCTCATGAGACTGGATTTTCCCTGAGGTGGGGAGGAAGCAAGTTCACCTCCCTTAGCAGACTGAAGGGCTGCAGGGGTAGGACAAGATGCTGCTGGCACTGTCTGTCCCAGGGCTTCCTCCCTGGGCCCAGTTCTTTCCTAGCAGGGCTGACGCTGGGGACACAGACAGGGGGCACCCTCAACCTGATATCCACACCAGACTTAAAGTTTTGAGCAATTAATAGGAAAGGTCAAAACAGCTCGTTGCAACACTCAAAAAAATTCCTTTTATTATCCGCTAATGGCAGCACTTACCAAAGTGGTTTTATATGTAATAAAATCTTTTCATTATCTCAGTCTTCGCTTCCAGAGGCAGAAAAGGAGACAAGCCCAGAACCAGGGAGAGAAAAGAAAGGAGTAATTAAGAAGATTAAGAATGGGAGCTTCCTAAGAGGGTCAGGGATGATAAATCGAGGCCTACACCTGGTCTCTCTTCAAAGATGGGGTGACAGGGGGAGGTAGGGCTCCTGAGGCCAGCTTCGGGGGGATGTTTACACTCTGGTATGGAGGGAAGAGCAGGGCTCAGGGGACAGCTGAAATCTTCTCCCAGTTTTGCTCTTCAACCATATTCACGTCATTTCCTGGTCTCTGAGCCTCTGTTTCTTCCTCTGAAAAATGGGGAGATGTTTAAGGATGTGATCCCCCAGAGTGCCCTCTGCGGCTAAGGCTTTGCATCTTTGTGCTGTTAAAGCTCAGTGTTCACTCCTTCCTCTTCTTTCACACTGGGGACAAGAAGATGGTGGCTTTGATTATCGCGTAACCAAGCCTTTTCAAGCACATCCTAGGGGAACATGAGAGACGTGCCAGGAGAACATTGTTGTCTCCATTTTGCAGATGAGAAAGCTGAGGCCCAGCTGAGCGAGGTCACCACTGCTCCAGTCACAACTACTAGCAGCTCAAGGTCATCCCTGTCACGGAACAGACACCAGGCTTAACCCAGGTTTGGCCTCTAAGCCTTTGTTCTTTCCACCATATGATGCAGTTTCTCAGAGCAGATGATGGGGGACCGAGCCAAGTTCACTAATCCAATCACCTGGGTCTCCCTGGCACCTGTGCTGAGCAGCACCTGGATCCAAAGCAGGAGAGGGGGTGGGGGGAAAGAAACAGGAGTAGCAAGGAAGGCTTGGCTTAACCCTTCAGCCCCTGTGGGGCTTCCCAGCTCACTCACAGCAAACGCTCCTGCCGGTGCGGTCGGTCTAGGACAATGGTCCTCAAAGTGCAGTCCCTAGACAGCAGCACCAGCAGGGGTGTCTACTGGGAGCTCGTTGGAAATGCAAAGTCTCAGGCTCCACCTCAGACCTGTTGAATCAGAAATGAATGATCAACGGGTCCACTTTAGACAAGGTCACGAGGTAGCTAGCTATGTGATACAGTTTTCAGAACGCCAGGATTCACAACGGCACTGGAAAACATCTCCCGCGAGCAGATCTGAGGGGCAGAAGAAGAGGGAGGGAGGCTTTCATTCCACAGTGAGGAGGCCAGCCGGGTAAATGCCCCAGAAGCAGGACCACGTGACCCACCTGCACCAAGAGCCAGTGGAGATGCTCTGCTCGGAGCAGGCGCTGATAGCCGAGGAGGGGAGTTCATTGTTTTTGGTACGCAGCCTAACGCCGGCCTGTGAGCCCAATCCCAAGCTAAGGGAAGAGGGAGAGGACAGACATGCGCTGTGGCTTTCTAATGAGCTGAATACTGAGTTACACATTTGACTTTGACCAGCTCGTCTAGTTCTTGCAAATGAAAGGTAGGCGGCACGCTCCCCACTTACGGATGGGGAAATGGGGGGGTCCAGCGAGCTTGCAGAAACTGGCCAAGTGGCTGCACCAGGATGGAACCTGAAACCCAGGCCTCAATGACTTCAAACCCTCCAGCTCTGCTCTGTCCACTGGATGACAAGATCCAGGACCCCAGTCCTGCCCCCAAAGCCCATACCTCCAGGGAGGGCAGAGCGGAGCCATCGGCTGAGGGTTCTGAGCTGCATCAGGTGGAACGAGGTGGGAGCCGGCTCTCGCCCACCTCTACCTCTTAGCAAACCCTCCCGCGCTTCAGGTCCGGTGCTGGAGCTGGTGGTCTTTGATGTTCACTGAGGCGGCACAGATGATAATGTCAAATGTGGTATCAGAGGGGCTTACGGCCCAACTGGGGAGATAAATGTAACCCAACCGAAACATTTCCAAATGCTAGATAGTAAGTGGTTAAAGACCAACAATTCTGAGAGGGGAGAGAGAGGAGTGTGCCCTGGAGCAAGCCCTCTGGGAGGGCTTCCTGGGTGCAGTGGCCCAGGTGCATCTACAATGCTCAGAATCAACACCCGTGCCAGTGGTGGTGGCTGCGGAAAGTCTGGCACCTCAGACTGGCTCTCCATCAGGCCTCTAAAATAATTCCAGATGTTTCACTGATGTTTCCCTGGCCTCTTTCCCACACAATAATTATCTTTTAATGGTACATATCAATGCAAATTGGGTACATCGGGAAGTATATTTCACAGCAAATGTGCACTCAGTCCTCCAAGTAGTGCCCCCTCCCAGGACTATAAGGTGAGGAAGGCACTCTTCAGTGGGGGTGCTGATGAAGGTCTAGGCTGAGGGTTGGTTATGTGGGCACAGAGGTGGCAGCTC
Organism: Neomonachus schauinslandi; assembly: GCF_002201575.2. NCBI lineage: Eukaryota > Metazoa > Chordata > Mammalia > Carnivora > Phocidae > Neomonachus > Neomonachus schauinslandi. Next base: position 104,431,229 of record NC_058411.1, read on the forward strand.
CAAATGGGGAGTCAGAAGCCGGCAGATGGGGAGGGAAGTTGAGAGCATCCTAGAGCATTGTACTCTCCTCTCTTTTGGAGAAATCATAGCACTACTCTAATCACTCACTTCCATGCCTCAAAACTCTAGTCGACTCAAGCTCCAGGGAACAAAGGAACAGGAACACCATGTATGGTTGTGTGAGTTGTGCACTGCTCAAGGTGCCTGGCCAAAAGGGAAACGGGCTGGTCTTCAGTCTGCCCTCAGCTTGCCACTGGGGCTGTGTCCACTCAGAGGAAGGGCTGCCTTTTTGCAGTCTTCACAAAGGGTTCATTTAAGTCTGGTGGCGTCCCTGCCTGATACTGTGCCTGTTTGCTGCTGGCTGTATCCCTATCCCCCAGCACAGTACCAGGCACATAGTAGGTCCTCAGTACATGTTTGTTGCATTACTAAAGGCATGAAACTAAGCAAGAATCCAAGGATGACTACATGGAAGAAAGAAAAGCTCTGAAAGAAGCAGGCGTGTTATTCCATTTCACAAATAAGAAACAAGCTTTCAGAAAATTGGGGCAGGAACCATGACTTCTACTTTTCTTGAGTATTCCTCAACATCTCCAATTCTCCCTCTCTAAGCTTAACACAGCTTTGAGCACACAACAGGGCCTTGGTAAAGTGATCAGCTGGGAAAGAGAGAAACCCATGTCTGTTAAGACCCACCGTGAACTGGGTGAACAAACACGGGCTATTGAGCAGAAGACACTAGCTCTCCACCTCAGGCTCCCTACAGAGCAAGAAGGATAACTTCTCTGGACCTCAGTTTTCTTGTCTGTAAAGTGGGGATACCCACAATCCCTATCTCCCAGGGATTCTGTGAGAGCAAACGAAATTATGTGTGAGAAAGGGTTTGTAACTTCTGAAGAGCTACATGATCATGGCTCCCATGTATTGAGGGAGGCCTGCTACACACTAGACGAAGTGCTTCAGACATATTATCCAAAGGTTGGCCAACCATCTTGTGGGCCAAATCCGGCCCGCCAACTGTTTTTATAAATAAAGTTTTACTGAACCACAGCCAAGCCATTCATTTGTATATTGTCTGAGATCGCTTTCACTCCACAACAGCAGAGCTGAGTAGTTGTGACAGAAATCTTTCATGTAGCTCCCAAAGCCTAAAATATTTACTATCTGGTCCTTTCCAAAAAAAGTATACCAATACCTGTATTAACTCACTTAACCTTTCTAACCACCCTATGCGTTAAGTACTAATATTATCATTCTCATTTTACAGATAGGAAAACTGAGACACAGAGCAGTTAAGTCATTTGTCCAGGGTCACACAGTGGGGAAGTAGCAGAGCTGAGAATCAAACCAGGGTGGGCAGGGGCCAGTTTAGAAGGTCCTAGACCCCAAGGACAAAGGGGATGCTCGAGAACAAGAGCTTAAAGCCAACTAGAAGGAGGTCATTGCTCATGCAAGAGAGAAAATATGCAGATATCATCACCCAGGGGAGCTGGTCAGGGCTGAAATGGGAAATGAGGCCAGGAAAGGTTCAGATAAACTTCTGGGGAACAGACTTTTTTTCCAGGGATGCTAAGAGTCTGGGAGAATAGATCAGTTTCCTAGGGCACCAAACAATGGAAACAAATTCTTTCACAGTGCTGGAGGCTAGAAGTCTGCAATTAAGGTGGTAGCAGGGCTGGGTTCCCTCTGAAACCCATAGCAGAATCCTTCCTTGCCTTTTCCTGGTCCTGGTGGTTTGCAGGCAGGCCTTGCTGTTGCTTGGCCAAGTGCAGCAGCAAAAGCACTTCCATCTCTACCTTTGCTGTGTGTCTCTGACTACACGTGGCCATCTTCTGGTAAGGACACTGGTCACATGGGTCACGGGCCCACCCTACTCCAGCAGGACCTCATCCTAATTGAAGTAAGTATACCTGCAATGACCCCGTTTCCACGCAAAGTCATATTCTGAGGTATTAGGGGTTAGGACTTCAACGTATCTTTTTTGAAGGGGACCAAATTCAGCCCATAACGAGGAATGTGTCAAAACACTGAAGGGGCTGTCCCCACCCTTCTCTGAGTCCGGGAGCCAGCCAGATGGGAAGGGAGCCAGAGAGAGGGAAGAGAGCCCTTCAGGCAACCAGTGTGGGGTGAGTTCATGGCTATTTCCATGGCAAATGTCCTCTTCTAGAACTTTCCCTGTCCCCGTAGATTGAAAGTTCCTTGAGGCCGGGGCTGGGTCTTATTCCCTCTTGTCTCCACACAGTACGTGTTCAGTAGTAGCTGGCGACCTGATGGTCATGTCCAACTGTCCCTCCACAGCTCTGTTGGAAAACTAGCTAGGCCATGGGGCTGACCAGCTCTGTGGCTCCTCCTGGACTGAAATCAGATGCAAATAAACCAGGCATTGCCAGGCCAGCTGGGATGCTGGGGACGTCCTGGGGCAGGAGGGCCCTGCACTGGCCCCATCTGCTCTCCTGGCAGGGCTTCTGAGGGACAACTAGGCAGAGGCCACACTAACGCCAGAAAGCATGCAGCCCGGTGGCCCTTTGCCTGGGTGTTTGCACAGCTAATGCAATTATGCCCTCGAGATGTTGATAGAAAAGGAGCCATGTTTGAGAAGGCCTTATCGGCCACCCCAAAAGTCCCAGATTTCTTCAACAGAAAGGCGCTCTCTCTCTCTCTCTTTCTCTCTCTCACACACACACACACACACACACACACACACACACACACACACAGAATCTAAGGAGTGGGCCATCCAGAAGTACTGGCCACAGGACTAGCCCTGCTGATCAGGATGCAGTACCATGCATCATCCACCTACTAACAGCCCCACGCACCTACTAACAGCCCCACGCGCCTACTAACAGCCCCACACACAACTCAGTCGCTTACTCACTCAACAAATACATCCTGAGCCACTTCTAGTCAACCAAGCACTGGAAATCTAAGGATGAAAAAGACCACAATACCAGTCCCAGAGGGGGAAAGATACACAGAAATAGGGAACTGTAGGCTGCAGTATACCTCGATGAGGGGAAAGCAGGTGAGATGGAGGTGAAACACGACTGGCCAGCAGTTGATACTTAGTGAAGCTGAGGGATGGTTACCCGGGATTCATATTCTTCTTCTACTTTTGTATATATTTTAAATATTCTATAAGACAAAAAATTAAAAACAAACTTGGTGCAGTGGGCGTGGGGTGGAGGAAAGAGTATTAAGAATACTTCCCTGAGGAGGCAGTAAACTGGGTTTAATCTGAGAAAGGAGAGGAAGCTTCTATACTTGGGGAGCTTATACAAAACAGACATCTCTGTTATAGCAAGATGATGTAGAAGAAGATGGTAGCCAGCATCACCCAGATAGGAGTTCAAATCCCACCCATACATTTGGGAAAATAATACCTACCTAACAGAATTGTTGGCATTCAGGAAGGTAATGGACAAGAAGGGGTCTTGCCCACAGTAGGCACTGAATCAATGATCATTTCATTCATCCTTCTACCTACTGATGCATCATCCATCCATCATCCATCCATACCTCCATCCGCCATCCATCCA